>NC_047665.1:48084454-48426954 GCF_011762505.2 Arvicanthis niloticus | reverse complement strand
TGATCCATCCCTTGATCTAGACATATACATACATGATGTCTGCCCATATATTTTATCTAGTCATCTAGATATAATTGCATGGATGGATGGGTAAGTAGAAAAATATTATTAATAAAATAAAGAATTTAACAATTAGAACAAGGCTAACCAGCAACAGAAGAGCAGAAAATTGTCAAATGGAGTGAATCCAAGTTGCATTTACTCAATAACAGTGTCCTGAAGCGGAAAGTGTGTTAACCATTGTCCCCTGTTCAATCCTCCATTCAGTAAGTATTTGTTAAATGCCTGAGTGCTGAGTCCTGTGCAGTGGACAGTAGATCCAGGTCTCAAGATCAATGAAACGTGCAGAGGGCCTAGGAAACAATCAACTGGAAATGCCAAAGCCAGCTTAGACAAGAATTTTTGTATTTATTTTAAATTTAGGTAATCAGCCTGTGAGTACATGTTCACCAAGAAATCTAATTATATCATAATTCCTAAGCTGGTGTATGTGTGGATGTATGTCCTATATGAATTTTAACAGCTCTTATGCTGCTATGAAGGAAAATTGGTGCCTCAACATTACACTTTGCAAAGGTAGGGGCTGTGAGTCTATGCTGACAGTCATATTGATGATGATTGCAAAGGTCCCTAACCAGTGGCAAATTCAGTGGGTATATGTCATCTTCTTATGGCTTTATTCTTTATAATTTTATTTTGTTTTAACTATGTGTCCATGTGTGGGATTTCCACATGAGTGCACTACCTAGAACTGGATTTACAGAAGGTTGTGGTTCTTCTGCAGGAGAAGTATGTGTCTGTAATTACTGTGCCATCTCTCCAGCCATTTCCTATGGGCTCTAAAGAGAGCCAATGGCTTCTGCAAACTGTGGTGTGACCTTCTCAGTAGAGATCCACGCAGCCTTTTAATCCTCTTTCCAGCAAACAGTTCCCAGAGAAAGTGTGGCTTCACTTCACACAGAGAGTAGACCATCACAGGCCCGGCCTGAACAAAGGCACAAGGCAGTGGGGATCCGCCAGGTTAGCACTGTGGATAAGGCATGCTCCAAGGTACAGAACTCCTGCAGCTCTCAGAGTGTGAGAGCGGAAAGGATTTCAGTAAAACCAGATAAAGTTCTAACTACAGCAAGTTACATTTTTTTATAAATAGCTTTGATATCTACCATAGTAAGAATAACTAATGCCTTGAAAATAAGGCTTGTAATAATACCTCGCTGGCATAAAGGTGAGATAAGAAGGAAAATACTCCAGGCAGACAACATAGCCAAGGTCTGTGGATATGTGTGCTGGAGAGAGCAGAGATGATCCGACAAGACAGACATTTGTAGGTTACAGGTAAAAAGGAAACCTGGGCAAGCTTGACATCTACTCTAAGCTCAGTAAATGTCTCTTGTGTATTGACTCATTAGCTTTAAGTGTTAACTGCAGTCCCATTATGCGGGTATTTGGTCAAACCTTATTCCAGATCATTCCAAGAGGGTGTCTTTTGATTGAGAACAACATTTAAATAGACTGACTTTGGACTGTGTGAAAGCACAAGACTGACCCCCAGGTAAGAACTATGTTTCAGGAAGAATCCACTGGACTCTGAGCACTGCTGTTTGATTCTGTGGGCTAGCCCATTCCAACTACATAGACACCCAACCCAGTGTGTGTCTCTCTATCCATGTCTCTTTCTCTCTGTATCTGAATATTTCTCTATGTCTCCATGTCTCTACTATGCCTCTTTCTGTCTAACCCTGTGTGTGTGTGTGTGTGTGTGTGTGTGTGTGTGTGTGTGTGTGTGTGGTCTGTCTGGTCTATCTATCTGTCTCTATTTCTCTCTCTCTCTCTCTCTCTCTCTCTCTCTCTCTCTCTCTCTCTCTCTTGTATAAGCATGTCTACCTTTCTCCTGCCTGCCTGCCCCACTCCCTTCTCCTTATAATAATATATTATGTGAGTCTGTCTTGAAGCAGTTTCTCTCCTACCCCACCCCAGCCCCGAGTGTGTGGCATGCGTGCATGTATTCCAAGAACCTGGTATGCCTGACAGTGTAAATATGTGTGGGAGAAGCAAGCTTTTCCCTTCTTACTCTGACTTTTAAAGGATCCATATACACGAACCCAAGTTAGCTATGCGATGCAATAGGGATATGTTCAGAATAAAGTCATGAGCAGAATCATTAGCATTCCCTTCAGGGAAAACACTACACACAGGCGTCTACTGATTCATCAAACCAGACACCAGGAGCTGTTAGAAAGGAGATTAGATTATACACAGCAGTCAAAGGTTTAGCACACTCCATGCAAATTTGTACATTTCTACACTCAGCTGGCCTAGCTGTCAACTGTTAAAGTGACAAGGGATGCACTGCAAATTTAACTAAATTATACTGTACAATACGGGGAAATAACAAACCACCATGAATTATGGAACAAATGTACGAATGCTATGTCATGACTGCAAACCAAGGCCAGAGCTGCAGAGTGTCAGAGATGCTCATGGTGACATAGAATACAATCCTTAGCTCAACCAGCCTGGTCACAGTCTGCCTTCTATAGGTTTGTCCTTGACCTATAGTGCACATATCCCTTCCAGGAAGTGACCAACAGAGCCTAAGCTCACTCTTAATGTGTCTATTTGCATGACATTAAACTGCACCCACGATATGAGGCATGCCCCAAGCCCTAGCCTAGTCTAGGAAGCATCTTTTGGGTTTTGTACTCTGAGTCTGTGGTAAGTAGCTTCAGTGTTTATTACTCCTTGCTCTTAGCAATCAGAAAACAAAGGGACAAATACAGAAGTACATTAAGATAAGGGACTAATTTAACTGAAACTAGTTCTATAAAATACTAAGGATGGATATGAAGATGAGCGGAGGATATTGGGGTTGAAGACATAGCTCAGCAGTTAAGAACATGCTGTTCTTCTAGAGGACAGTTCCTGAGACCTGTGTCAGGCATCTCACTACTACCTGTAGTGTAACCCCAGCTCCAAGGGATCCAACACCTCTTCTAGCCTCCACAGGTGTACACACACAAACACACATGCACACACACACACTATAAATAATAATAAAAGTTACGCAATTTTTCAAAAACATTAAAATTTTAAAATACAATCTGAAAACATATCCCTTTATCTATTCCGCCACAGTCACACTATTTATTCACAGGAAGATGGCATATCCCAAATCTCTACTGGCCAAGGAAAAGAAAAAAATAAAAATAAAGATTCAGTGGGGCCGGGGAGATGGCTCTGAGTCAAGTGCTTGCTTTGCAAGCATGAACACTTCAATGGAGTATTCAGAACCCGTGTTTTAAAAGGCCTGTGTGGCAGTACATGTCTATAAACACAGCACCAAGGAGACAGACAAAGAAGAGAAAAGATCCCTGGGGCTTGCTGGCCAGCCAGTCTAGTTGAATTGGTGAGCTCCAGGTTCAGTGAGAGACTGTCCCAGAAAATAAGGTGGCAAGTACTTCAGAAAGGCATTGGTATCAATCTCTGGTGTGTGTCTGTGTGTGTGTACATGTATGTACAAGTGTGTATATGCAGAGATGTGCACATATATACTGTGCAGCTCCCTGTATGAAAGCCCATCATCAAAAATAAAAGTATGGTTAACTCCTGTAAGTAATGCCCATAAATACATTAAATCAGTGTTCTTTAAGATAACTGTGGTAGAGCTAACTTTCTCTTCATTTCTATTTTATCAGTCTGGTGCCATGGTAAATGAATATAGTAAAAACTGTTATGTAAAGTTAAAACATTTAAATCAGGATATATAATGTATGTGCCTCTATTTTTAAGTTGTTACATTTATGAAAGTTTCTCCTTTAAATTGTCATGAATATTTCCAACCCCTTAATTTTCATATCTAAAAATCAGTACAGACCTGTAAATTTTGTGACTAGCCCAGTCTCTGGTACACACTCCAAGCAGTACGGTTAGATTCTAGAACTCTTGTATTCTTTAATTCCGTTAAGCAATCATAGGCTTCCATTTGGGAAATACTGAGGTACAACAAGAATACATAAAAATAAGAGGGACCACCACATCTCTCAGGGCTTTCAGTAGCAGCTGTGGAGGCAGGGTAGGACCAGATCTGACCCAGGTTTAAGACCCATAGGTCTGTGTGGTCTTTCATGGGTCCTAGTTGCCACAGCTGTAGGCCCAGGGAAGAATGCCAAGTGGTTCAAGTGTTAGGCCCACAGGCATGGGGAATTCTCTAGCCTCCAGCTCATGGTGCAGGCCCAGGCATGAAGTCAGAGCTGACCAGCATAGTTCATGACCCTCTGATAAAGACCAGGAACAGAGTTTCTGACTATCCATATCCATCCTACATAGGAAGAGAACACTCTACCCTACTAAGACTTGCCCTCTTAGGAACACTGTAAATACCCCACTGGTAGATGAAGTTTGAATTTGAAAATAGATGATAGACAGACAGACAGACAGACAGACAGACAAAATAATAAATAAATAAATTAGAAAGATTCAACCATCAAACAACTCTAGAGCCATGTATAAACAAAGAAAACCAACTCAACTCAAAGTCAAGTTCCCAACAAATATTGATCCAACCCACCTGCA
Organism: Arvicanthis niloticus; assembly: GCF_011762505.2. Lineage (NCBI taxonomy): Eukaryota > Metazoa > Chordata > Mammalia > Rodentia > Muridae > Arvicanthis > Arvicanthis niloticus. The sequence continues at coordinate 48,422,382 of NC_047665.1, read as the reverse complement.
CTTCATGGAACTTTCTACAGTAGAAATAGCTTCCCAGCAGAATCAAAGTAATAAATAATGTCAATACTTGGCAATCTGAACTTTATAAAGTAGAAAGGCACTCACTTGAGGGTTTCGAGCGACATCTGCAAATTGTAGTTGCGTTCCTGTTCCGGAAGCTTGCAGAACTCCACCAGACATGGATGCTGTCTCTTGTTGTCATCTCTAACCTGAAACAGGAAGGGAAATCAGTATAGAGGAGCCTCCAGTGTGGAACACAGCTGTGTGGGGACAAACGGGGAGGTAGAACTCCCTGACAGCTGGCCTTGGGAAGCTTCTGCAATCTTCAAATGTCGGTTGAAAGGCTGGCATGGTCTACACTCCCTACTCTCTTCCCGTTGGCATAGCTTAGTTCTCAGCTCCCACACCCTTCTGCCATGCTGGCTCCATGAGCTCATGAGCATGCTCACTGGGTTCCTTCCAGAATCTGCTCAAATCTCCCATTTTTCCATGAAGTTTATTCCATCTGACTTCTTAATGTAGTAATCTGCCCACTGGCCCTACTATTTTAATTGTGCATAATATTATGTGGTAATAAATTGGATCATTTGGGAGGGAGGGGTTTTCTTAGTAGCCCAGACCAGCCTTGAATTCACTAGGTAGCCCAGACAGGTCTCAAACTCAGGATCTCCTTAGCCTGTTGTATGCTGGGATTGCAGGCCTGCAACCGTGCCTAAAAGAGTAGATCTTTACTTGATTTATTGTTTATCTTCTTTAACTAGAAAACCAAAGCAGGCATTCTAGCCTTTAGATAATATCCATGCCCCAGATATATGGCATTAACATAGTAATGAACTCTATGAGAAGATATGGCAATGACTAGATTTATTTAGTAGTACTTTTTCCATCTAGAATTAATCTGCTCAGGGACATGAATAAGCAACATGACTGGACACACATAAACTCTGAGGTGGTTTTGGTTGCTCATTTCAGCCTTCATAATAACCTTCTGAGATTACAAATGAACTCATGACCTTAACAGACTGATCAGCAGAGTAAAGACTTTCTTCACAGAAACCTTTGCCAATGTTCCTTGATGTACACTGGGATCTGCTTGTAGGATTTTCTCAAGCTTGCTAGAACCCAGATCCAAAATTACTCATGGATACTCAAGTTCCTTCTTTGAGATGGCAATGTCTGTATACAGAGCCCATGGAATGTGTCCCTTCCTGCACACATTGTAAGTCACCTCTGAATGACTTCCAACATTGGAAGAACTAAAAGTTAACACCAATGGAAATTGTTTTTCCATCTTTTTAACCTACGTGTGATTGAATCCAAGAATGTAAAATCCAAAGGTAAGAGCCAAGTGCATTAATGGTCACACTACATTCAAGATTGAAGGAAGGAATTAATGAAGATGTTCTCTATTCTTGGCTCAGTAATTCAAATTTTGTAATCTTTGTAAAGACCTAAATTACATAGGCATCCCTGCCCTGGTGGCACCTTGATGACAACCATAAGCTGTGAGGGAACAAATTACTCCATGGGGATAATTACCAGGTTCTATATATGCCACTGAAAAAGTGTGCAAACATGAGGGTTTTTTTTTTTTTTTTTTTAATCTTTAGAGCCAAATTAGAAATCATGACTTTATTCCTTTCTTTCTCTGGATCATTAGAAATGAATAGGAATTGCAAATGAAGCAGAATTACAAAACTGAACTGAAGCCTCCAATTCTTGAGTCCTAAATTCTAAACAAGCAACAATGAATTAGCGCTGACATAATCCCCTGTCTGTGTAGTCTCCATTACTTCTCTCCTTGATGCCAGGAAAGAGACAGCACTACCATGCTTTCTAGGTGAAGAGAATGAGTACTATCTTGCCTATCCCTTCCCTCTCTTACCGTAGCCTATTCTTGACTTTGGAAACATGCCTGCAATGACTTACCACTCCCATCTAGGCACCAGGGTATCAGAAACCCGTCTCTCCTCCAATATCTGTTTTACCCTCTACGCTGCTGCCATATTAGTTTCATGCTTTCATACTATCAGATTCTGTGGGCCCCAGTGCAGGGTACAAAAGCATATCACTTCTCACCACGTTAGTCCCCTATAAAATAAAATCACACATCGACCAAAGCTCTTTGCCACATACCTTCTGTCTTCATGGCCAGACTCACCTCTCTTCCTCTGCACCATGGCCCCTTGGGGCTCTAACCTATGACCACGCTGTGCCACTGGCAGGTCACTAGAAGAAATGTCCCATTTCTTCTTCTACCTCCTTTGACACACGCTAAGTCTCTGCCTAGACCATAAGTCTCTGCTTGCCAAATTATCTCCCCTGCCTCTGGTATTTGAGTTCACCTAGAACCTTCTTTGATTTTTAAAAAGAAGCTCTACATATTTCTTTTTCACTCTGATGTTGTACGTCTGTCACTCAACTAAACACAAAGTCCCCAAAAGCCAAACAGTCAAGCCCACTGACTCAGGCCTGATCATCACAGCTACCCAAGAGGCTAAGGCAGGGAGATTTCAAGTTCAAGGTCAGCCTAAGCTCCAGAGTGAATTCAAGGCCACCTAGGCAGGCTAACTTGGTGAGACTCAGGCTCAACAGAGAAAGTGAAAAGAGAACTGGAGGATGCATCTTAGTGGGAGAGAACACTGTTTCCTTTAGTACCTGGAAACTCAGAGGGCTTGGTGTGTAGCAAGAAGAGCCCATGTGATGTTAAATGGCACTAGATTTAACCAACCTGTTATGAGAATTATTTCATTCTGTTTTAAGCAAAACACATAACTAGGAGATGCTAGAAACCATTTGTTTGAGGTCATCTTACGATCCTGTGAAAAACCATCTTGTCTAAGCAAGGGCCCAATAAATGGCTGCCACTACGTGGGATTTTTTTTTCTTTTGCACATACTCCTTTTTAATCTTACAAGCCTATAACTATCACTGAAACTTTTGGTGAATTTTGTCCATGGTTCCTCTAGCAGCTGACAGAGTGATAACTTCTCTCCCTGGTGATTTTAGCCCATAGTTCAATCTTATATTTAGCATTTATCTATTTCCTAGGTTTTTAATGAAGCCAAGCAAGGTAGGTGACTCATATCTGTAAGCCCAACAAATGGGAGGTTAAGGCAGGAAGATGGCCATGGGATTCAGGGCCAGCTCAGGCCACACAGTGAATTCCTATCATCTCACAAAAACTAAAGCAAGCGAAGAACGAAAAAGCCAAAGAATGATGCCCAAAGGAAGGTATTCAGTCTTTGCCAGTTTAAGCAATGTCTGAACATTATTTTGTGGAGGATGGAATCTTTATTTGGAACTGAGTTTCAGAAATTATACAGTTGAAAAAAAAAGAGTCTCATGCTCTAGTAACTGAGCTAGTGTGGCATGTTGCAGAGCTATCCAAGAGTTTCCCCAAACATACAGCCTATCGCTGTTGTCCTTGGCTGCCCCTGCCCATCAAAGGTATAAAGTAAGTCTACTGTTGAAGACACCATGTACTTCAGAAACACAGCCCAGAGACCCATGAGCTGGAACCGAACTGGATGCCTCCTCCCCAAGGACTAGCTTTCATGGTATCAGAAGGCACCATGCAAGCTTCCAAAGTAGAGAGGCCACCAACAATTGTACACCATCCATGACACCTATGAACCAAGTCAACAACCAGCATGGTATGATAATCCTACAGGACAGTAGTGGCACAAATGTACTGGTAGTAACCAACAGCTCTGTAATTAGACTCAAGATCTACCCAATAAGATCAAAAACATGCCTGGTACTAGAAACCTAGCAAACTACTCAGTGCTAATAAAGTCATGGATATTTAAGAAGAACCCACAACCACTGCTTTATCAAATCAGCATAATACTTAACAACTTACCTAAACATTTGTCCTATTACCACACAGATATGCATGGTAATAGGACAAAGAATTATCAAGAATACTTTTCTTTGCAACAGATGAAGACTATTACAGAAAACCACAACCAAACAAAATGCAGAGTTGTGGAGCCCAGTCTCAATGGATATATCTACAAAATAAATTCATCTAAGGCTCAGGGAACACTGCAAAATAAGGGGCACAAAGATTTTAAGAGCCAGAAGATCAGGGAGTTTGATGTGAGTTTGTGGTACTGCAGGCGCCTAAGGGATGCTGAGATCAGGTCAGAGAATCTTACCAGATACCAAATGGATAGCCTTGAAAACCTACACTCAAGTAACATTATACAGACTGTATAAGTTATACTTCAGGACAAATTCACATACACATATGTTTTCCATATATATATATACATATATATATGTATATATACATATATATGCATATATATGTATATATACATATATATATGTATATATGTATATATACATATATATATATGGAAAGAGCAAGGAAAATGATGTAAGTATATTCTCAAAAAGATAAAAAAAGTAAAAAAGAAAAACTATGTAAAGTAGAAGGCAGAAACTGTAATCTCCAGTTGATGAAATGCTCCCTCACAGCCATGTAACTTCTGCTAAGATGACTCTATAGAAATTTTCTGCATGACTCCCACCAAGGAGACTGAAATAATAACCAGAGTCCAGTGCTCTGTAACAACAGCCCAAACTGATTGTCTCTTTACATGGGACTCTAAGTCAAAGGACAAAATACATGGACAGTTAGCATGACTACCTACACTAATCACATACTTCATTCAGAGCTCAACATGACACACTGATGTGTCATGGATGAATGGACTAATTTCCATGTTGAGTCGATCGTGGAAAAGCAGACCAGTCTTTGAGATACTTAGCAGAGTAGTAGTCTAAAAGCACAGTATCGACAAGATCCTGGTAAAATACATTTATGACAAACTGAGATGTCATAGAATTGTGTGCTTATTTTAAGCAAAGTTTTACTGACAAATTAAAAAGTAAAACCGTCATTTAGTATTTAGAACCATATAGAACTATTACTGGCCACACCGCCCTCAAACCATGAAGCCAACAGCCCACAGGTCTCTGTTGCTACATGCTCTGGGCTAAGAAAAGACTATCAGAGAAAAAAAAATAAAATGACATTTATTTTCATTCCAATTTCGACTTTTTGTTTTTGCTATTTTCTAGCTGTGAAATGAAGACTCATTATCTATTTTTTAACTTGATTTTTTAAAGTAAAACTTTCAATCCATATACTAGTAACTTTTTAGTCAGGGAGTCTGCCATTACTGCATTCCCTTTGGCTTTTAAAAAGACACACAGAGCTAAGATGCCTCAAAAACAAAAAATCAATTCTATTGATTCGTGTCACACTACAGCAGGTTCAACAAGAAAATGTTATCTTTCCAAGTGATTTATGAACAGAATCTGAGAATAAATTTCAAAATCATATACCGGACCATACTGCCAGCCAAGCTCAATTTTATTCATAACCCAGAGCTCGTGGATATTCTCTGCCAGTCTTTCTCTTATCCTTTCCAGGTGAGGAGGCAACACAATCTGGGGGAAAAAGGAGAAGAAAACATGCATCAGAAACAAATGCTGGAAGGTACTGTGCCAACTAGCTTTGCTCGGAGCCAAAAAAAAAAAAAAAAAAAAAGTCTCATAGAGCATTAACATACAACAAGATCATTGGGCTCTAAACCAGCTAGTTCATAGTGTGTGTGTGTGTGTGTGTGTGCGCGCGCGCGCGCATTTAGGATTTCAAGTAAATGAACGAACAAAGAAAACAGGGTAAAATACAATACGGTTGAAACAATTATTGGATACTGTTTTATTGATTTATTTAGTGATTTACCGGAAGCACTGCTCTCGCTACCTATTTGCCAAGCATGACTTCACTTGCTATCCAGAACAGAATGACCTGGAGAAAGAGCTGAGACCATGGGCTGTTGCCATTAACAACCTGCTGACTGCCACACAGGCTTCTGTAAAATCTCGCACCTTGAGCTTTTATAGTATAAAACGAAAATACAAACTAGACCCAGTCTGGAAGACTTTCGGGAGCTGTTCTGGCTTCATCCCACAGGTGACATCTTCTCTCTTCCACTCTCCTAGGTGTCAGGGTGCTTACTCCAGGAAAATTCCCAAGAGCACTGGACAAGAGACACCTGGGGGTGGGGGTGGATATGGACCAGTACCAAAGTGTACATCAGAAAAAGAAATCACCCCAGCACTCTATGGCAACCCGACTCCACAGGCCTGAATGAGGGCAAGTTGGGAGGTTGTAGATAATCCACTGGCTCTGTGATCCTGAGCATCTGACAACCATGACAGGTTGAAAGGGGCACAAACTCTACTGTGCCCCTTTCAGTGTGGTCCCAACATACACACAAGGAGCAGGGCAGGCTGTCTCCTACACTTCCCTATTAGAAGGAGAAAGTGTTCAGGAGCCTCTCAATAAATATGTAGGTGGTTTACCAAATGAGGAGAGGATAATGGAATGGCTGATAAAAACCGAAGTTTCTGAGGCCTAGTATTAAGTCAACTTTAGATTTTGAAATGCCTTCCTTGTTCCAAACTAATAATCAGACTGAATGATCTAATCAATATCACTAAACTACTATATTATAGAGCAGTATTTAATTCACTGTCAAACTTAGGATATTGCCACATGTATCTCTCTCTCTCTCTCTCTCTCTCTCTCTCTCTCTCTCTCTCTCTCTCTCTTTCTCTCTTACACACACACACACACACACACACACCACAAAGTCACAGCCCTTAGTCGTCTATTTGTGATGTAATGGGTAATAACTTAGGTCAAAATATTCTATACATCCCAACTGGCAAGTGGCTATTGTCCCCAAAGTAAGGTTTGTTTCTGAGCATTTTCAGCCACATCTTCAATCTCAACCCAAAATAAAAGTCAGTTAAATATCTTCAACACTGTAACTGTATCTATATGGAAGGAGACTGAAACCTCTGCATCTACACTGAAAACTCGAACACATCTGTTCCAAAGTGAGTGTGTCAGTGTGGTATTAGTTCATGTGTGGTATGTTATTTCAGCTATTAAGTCACCCCATGTTATTACATCCATAAGTTATTTATGTAGTTTGCAAATAAGTCCATCACGCTGCTAGACTTAGTTTTTAAAAGCATAATGGGCATTTATAAACTAAATAATGTAAATTACTTTTTATTTTTCTTATTTATATTTCTCTCATGTATATGTGAGTATGTGTGTGTGTATGCATGTATGTGTGTATGTGCATGTGTATGTACATTCAGGCATGCATGTGGACGTCATAGAATAATCTGAAGTAATCAGTTCTTTCCCTCTTCTATGTGGGTACCAGGGACTGAAATCAGGTCATCCTTGGTGGCAAATGCCTTTACCTGGGGAGCCACCTCTCCAGCCCCAACATTAATAGCTGTAATAAAACTTTCAAGACTATCCAGGACACAGACTTAAGAAAAACAATTTAACACTGTGATACACTGGAGTATTATGAAAGCAGCAGAGTGGGGTGAGACACTACGGAATGCCAAAACACAGAGTGGAAAATATATGGATGGAGAACAAAGAAGGGCGCATTACTTATGAGACCCGTTAGTTGCATGGCTGAAAAGTGCACTACTGTGGGCTGCAATACAAGCTTGAGAGCCCCTGCAATTCGGCAGCCACCTGTGTCCCCTTCTGTACCTGGCTGGTGTCCACAGGAACAGGTGTGAAGGCAGCTTGGGTCAGGGACACTGTAGGCCCCAGCAGGTCTCGTGTGTACGTCCTCTCTTGCTTATATTCTCGGCTGTGTTCCACCTTCAACTTCTCTTTGGGCAGAACAGCTTCATAGCAAGCTGCATAGCCAGGTGGAGGGAGAAACTTGAATTCTCCGTGTCTCCCCCCAAGCAAAAAGCGAACCCTGCAAAGGAAGCAAGTATCTCTGATATATATGGTTTTTTTAATTGAAAATATTAGTAACATTTAGTAGTACTAAATTAACTTTGTTACAAGCCACATACTCCCCATATATGGCTTAAAGGAAAAATGTCCTTCATAACCTCATGCATCTGAACACATGGTCCCTGGCAGGTGATACTGTTTGGGGGGAGGCTTTGAACCTTTAAGAGGTGTAGCCTTGGTGGAGGAAATGCATTACTAAAGAGGGACTTTTGGGTTTATAGCCACTTCCTGCTCTGGCTCTGTTTCCTGTATAGGATGGAAACGTGACCATTTGCTTTCTAGCTGCTATGCCACGTCTTGCCTGCCATTATGAACTACAAGTCAAAACAAACAGATCATTGCTTTTTGTCATGGTATTTTATCACAATGACAGCAAAGTAACTAATACAATATCATAATAATCTTATCACCTAGGAATCTAAGAGGCTCTCCCCATAAGAGGTTAAACACAAGAGCATCATCATGACCAAAGACAAAAACTGGTCAATGTATTCACAGGTCAGTGAGGACCCAGCACTTGATGACCTAGAAAGAACAGTCTCACAATGGATGATGCATTACCTTATTTCCATGAATGAAGGACATGTTTTCATCTACTCCATGTCCCAAGGCACCCAAGGACTAATGAGACACAGTGAGGATGGCACCTAACTATCTCTGTGCTTAAAATGACAGGATCTGGACAGTTACTAGGAAAAAAAACCAGCCACTGTGTTGAATCTGATTTCCTAGAGAAATTCCTTAAAGAAGCCCTAAGTGTCACCTCTGTTTGCTGAAGAAAGCAGGTAACCATAGTTCTAATACTTTGCCAATTTCAACAAAAGCACTCACTAAGATTCTGTCTTAGTCTAATTAAGCATAATGTGAGCTTTATTGGAGGAGCTTTGAAACGGTCACATGACAGTAATGACGTAGGTGTTCAGCTTCCAAAAACAGTTGACATGTTTAACTCCTTATTATTAATTTTCTGTTTTTCTCATTTTTATTCCCCCCAAAAGAAGTAGGGTAAAATAAAGCAAAACTTTTTAAATAATACACAAACTTAAGGAGAGAAGCATAATTTGTCTAAGTACACCAGAAATCGCCATATCTTTATGGATAGCTAATGCCTCTGGATTACTTTTCTTCAGTATGCTGCCTTAAAACTAGAAATACTCCTTGGAAATCATTATAACTCTAAAAGCAACTCAAGCAAAAAAGTTGGTAGGGATAAGAAAGTTTTTCTTATTAGGGAGACACACAAATGTACTAACTGGTGACAGCATGGGAAGTTATTATGACAAGTCATCATGGAATTAAAGTTTTTTTTTTTTTTTTTTTTTGTAGAATTTCATCTATCCTCCTTTATAAAACAACATGGTAAACTAGGGAAATGGGTGTGAAGCTTCAGTCACCGAAGGCAGGAGAGCCTCAAAGTGTTTCACAGGGCAATGAACATGTGGGCAAGATGTGGGGCTCTATGGTGAACATCCATAGGGAAATAGACATCTCAGAACAAAGGACTAAGGTTAGCAAAAGAGAGGAGAGTCCTCTGTGGAAATGTGAGAAGTACAAATGGAAACACACCAAGCAACAGAGAAGTACTAACTTTATTCCTGCAGAGAAACTGACAACTGGAAAGAACAGGCCATCGATATTGAAGTTCTCAAACATTCCTTGCACAGGTTGTCCATTAATACGAAATGAGATGCTCGGGGCACTTAGATCTAAACAGCAACTGATGACATCATCAGTTCTCAGCAGGTGCTGGTTGGGTGAGCTCACGGTTCGAGCTATACATCCTGTTAGGGGAAATGGTAAGTAAGGTGAGGTTTAACATAAAATATCATCCTCAGTCATATAGTAAGAGTGATGAACCAAAACCAAGGGAAGAATGCACTGCGCAGGCTAATGTGCACTGCCAACTATGCGGGACTCAGAACCACCAAAGTAACAGGATTCAAGCATTATCTAGACCTTATAGGTGGACAGCAGCATCCCCTAGGCTGCAGTCTCAAACTACATGAGGAGTACAAAGAGAGCTGACACCAGCAATGATGCGCTTTGCTTCCTGGCTCTGCACACAGCATCACCAGTTGCTTACTGTTTCCTGCTTCCTGCCTCTTGCCGTCATGCTTTTCCCCACCATGATGGACTGTATCACCTGGAACTGTAAGCCAAAACAGATGCTTCTTCACTGAAATTGTTGTTTTGATGGGTACCTTGTGTGAATCTCCAAAATAAGTATCATGTGATATCATGATATTCTTGTTCAAAAAGAAAGCAAATTTTCTTTTCTTGTCTTTCTTTTTTTCTTTTTTTTTTTTTTCAGGTGCTACAGAGCTTGGGTAGAAAATGGGTCTTGTAATTTCTAGAAATTTCTGCATGCATATGAATGCTATTTGATGCAGAAACTATCTCAGAGAAAATAAAATTATATCAGAGGATATCTACAAAAGATCTAACTTCCAATAGCACCCAGCCACCTACAACTTGGCTTGTATAGTCCTTGGCAAATGACTTACCTTCTGAACCAATCAACTAACCAAGCTACTAGCTAGCTAGCTAGCTAGCTAGCTTCCTTCCTTCCTTCCTTCCTTCCTTCCTTCCTTCCTTCCTTCCTGGTTTTTTTTTTTTTTTTTTTTTCAGGCATTTTGTTTTGTTTTGTTTTTTCAAGATGGCTTTACTGTGTAGCCCTGTCCTTCCTGGAACTCTCGGTAGATCAATGAATGTGGTCTTAAACTCAGAGATCCATCTGCATATGCCTCCTGAGTTCTAGGATTAAAGGCATGTGTCACCATGCCTGGCATTGATTTATTTTAAGCAGAAGGCAAAGTGCTACCACCTTCTAGAATTAGTATGTTGAAAAAGTAATTTAGAAGCAGCAGTCTCGGGCACAGTGATGGTTGGTACCTCTTCTCTTACATACCCTCATAATTTTAAAAATCCAAAATAAATCCAGGACAGTGAAAGCAGGAACTGTCACTGTTCTTATAACGTATTGCTTATCATGGGAGAACTGAAGGCCAATTTGCTTTTGTTTTATAATAAAACTTACGTTACACACGGTGTGAGTGTGCTTCTTTGGTCCAGCAGAATATGTTCAGAGGCATGAAGTTCTATGACAAATGTTGTACTTTCCCCTGGACAACCAATGGTATCAGCCCATTTTTGATGACATCACAAGTCCTCAGCTAATTAGTTCCTAGGGGCATCCACTACACATAGCATACTACCAAAAGGAAGTTATTGTTCTCCTCATAACATAAGCTGACAGGCACAAACGTATCCACAATTAGAGCAAAAATAAAAACGGACTTCATGAATCTTGCTTTGTTTTAAATTTTTATTTCATTTCTCATTTACTTATTATGCTTTGTTTATGTATGTTATGGTGAGTTGAATAAAAATGGCCTCCAAAGGCTAATATATTTTAATGCTTAGTCATCAGGAATAGGCACTATTTGAAAAGGATTAGGAGGTACTGCCTTATTGGAGGAAATGTGTTATTGGGGGTAAGCTTTGAGGTTTCAAAAGCCCACACCATGTCCAGTGTCTCCCTCTTTCTGACTGCAGATCAGAATGTGGTTCTCAAGTACTTCTCCAGCACCAGGTCTACCTTCCATGCCTGCTGCTATATTCCCTGCCATGATGACAAAGGACTAAATTTCTGAATTGCAAGCAAGCCCTCAATTAAATGCTTTATTTTGTAAGAGTTGCCTTGGTGTCACTTAACAGTAATAGAAAAGAAACTAAGACAGATGCATATGCACACACGCACTCAGGCTCAAATCAGTGCCATGATGTGTATCTGGAGGTTAAAGAACAACTTGTGCAAGTCTGTTCTCTCCTTCTAGCATGTGTCTCTTGGGGATCAAAGTCAGGTCTTCCAAATCAACTGAGACATCTCTCCATCTCCATCCCCCATGTTTTTCATTAACACACACATACCTTTTTATGTCTTGCATGAGTTCTAAGTAAGAACATATTTAGAACACCAGTGGTAGATAGCCTCCACTTTATAAAATGTGGACACTGTTTTGATCTTACCAATATGCAACTCTTCCAGCACCAGAATCATTATTAGATACATCTTCTAGAACTCACTGAATATTGTAAGAGCAGCATTAAAAATAAGGGGAATCAAAAACATGACAGCCAAGCAGCTCCTTGGAAAATGTTGATTCCCTGGGTAATGTCAAGACCTGCCGCTAATAAGAATGTTTCTATTTTAGACACAATACTAAAATTACACATACACTATAATCCAATATATTGTTCAGTTTGATTGACATTGCTGTGATGAAGCTAATGAAAACTGAAGGGTCATCCATGTCCTTTGCTCTGGAAAGTCTGTAGCTAAGACAGTGAAGAACTCGAGGCCATGGTTTGAAGGACACACACAGTGTGGAAGGTGCCTGGTCACATCTCCAGGCAGAGTGCCTATCCTTGCACACTCACTCCATTGGATTATCCTTGTTTTCTGCTTTAGTCCCAGGGAGGAACAGCAGGTAGACACACAGCCTCGGGTGATGAATCCACACTGATCTTTCCCGTATTGTTTCACAGCCTCCTCCATAGATTTTTTTAAATTTCAATTCTCTAAAAGTACCCAGAGTTTTCCATTCCTGTCTTTATCTGGGATGCTTTCGATAACAATGGTGTGCATAGTTAAGTGTCAGAGAATAAATAAAGATGTCACTCAAAACTTGACTTGGAGTCAAATCCCTGTTCCTAGGAATACTGGTTTCTAATTACACAATTTCACTGATAAAACATGTGTTCTCCCCTAGAAACTGCCAATTTGATGCTTTACATCCTACAGCAACTGTTAAAAGGAAGAAAAATATGAGAGCAACTCCAGGGAAGTTGTCTCAATTCGTATGAATGTGATGTAGAACTTAAGCAAACTCAACCTTCTTTACATTGGTCCTTGTTGACAGAACCCCAAGTTAGTAAAACATGCCATAAGTCCCTAAGTGGAGTAAGCACCGCTCTTCACTACAGCCATAATAATGACTTGCTTCTTAATACTTGAAAAGATGGACAAGGGGCCAGGGATATGGCTCAGTGTTGACAAAGGTTCGCCACACATTCATGAAGACACACGTTCAGATCCTCAGAACTCAAGTAAAAGGCAGACACAGTAGCATGCATGACTGTCATACCAGAAATCCTATGCTGAAACATGAGAAACTCTTGAAGCTGTAGGTTATATACAGTAGTAATAAGATCCTATCTCAAATTGGGTGAAAGGAAAAGACTGACACCGGAGGTGGGCCTTGGCCTCTACACACACACACACACACACACACACACACACACACACACACAGACAAACAAACAGCCCTCACATCAAGTTAAAAAACAAGTTCTCCTGACTACAGAGCGTCAGGATAATTTTCTCCAGGCAGTTTATGACTTGCCATCTTTCTTGTGGCACATCTACAGTCATGCTCTGTCCATATTTTTCCATTTAGCCCTCTGCCATAGGGCATAAAGCACAGGTTTCATCTGCAACAGCACAAAGCTTTTCTGATATGTCAAAAGGAAAAGTCTTGAGCTGAATGTAAGATCAGAAGTAGGGAAATGCCCAATAAGGTATGTGTCATCTGAGAAACCCCAAACCACTGCCTAAAAGAAAACACCTTAACATGACTCATTCATCCAGCAGAGGGCCCATTTCCCATGAAGCAGCTCTCAGAGGTGAGGGTGATGGTGTTCAGAGCATTATAGATCAAATATACCATAAAACAGAACTTAGCCCTGTGTTTGGCTGAGCACTCTTTCCTTGACCTTGAGATGACAGACTATTACTATGAGATCAGGGAAGGAATGATACCTCTGATCTGATTGGCTCATGTACCTGGAGAAGGCAATATAAGCTATTCTGGGACCTCTAGCCACAAGTTCCAAGAGTTAGGTGAGCTATCCAAATCATGGCTCCCTCGTGACGTTTGAACTGGGTAAAAGAGGGCCAATGACTCTTCTTATGCAGATGTAGCCCTACAGAGTGCCTTGAGTTCATTTACCTCATTACTATCAACTCTTGGATTTAGTTCCCTTAAAATGTCAAGCCCTTTCTCAGAATTTGTTAGGCCTCTACACTATTAAATGAACACCATTCACAGCTAAGAGTCAAAGTTCAGCGTTTACAATTTAAGGTACCTTTGTATGCTTCTACATCCTAAGCGTAAGGTATGTCGAGGTCACCCCAGAACTGTCTTATAAATGAACTTCCTGAGCTGAACATGCCTGTAACATGCAGGTGAGCCCTAGCATCTGAAAGCAATGATACTATGCAAAATAATACCATGTTACTATGCAAGAACTAAATTTCGACATAAATCAAATTATACCTATTTGTGATCTGGAGAATAAAATTTTTAATGCATAGCATTTGCAGTAAGTATTGCAATGAGTACTGAGAATTGGCAGCCGGCTTCTTGACTATTCATGTAGTTTCAAGTTTTCCATATCTGTCAAGCCATGTCATGCATAGACTGATCCCACGGAGCTTCCATTTGACTGGCTTCCACTTTTACAGTAACTCCCAGAAATCTAAACTAGTTATTGTATTATATGATTTTTTTTTTATGACGAACACTGCATCTTTGCACATACCAGTTAAAGTGATTCAGAAGCACATGACATTCTTGTAGGTCTTTCATGCACTAGAATGCCATTTTAAAACACATATTTATAAGCTTTACAGCCCCTTGGAAATGTATTATTAAGACAAGCATTTCCTTTTTCTGTAGTAAAACATCTGCTTTTTGTTAAACTCTTGTGCTCATCCTCTAAGCATTGAAGTTCTGAGCAACAAATGTTCTCAGCTTGCAGACATGTACAACAAACAGAGTCATAACACTGCCATTTGGAAATTGTTGAAGGAAAAGGGACAGTGCCTACCTGACCAGAGGTGAAGGCCGTCAAACCCATAGGAGAAGAGGTCATCACCAACGCCATTGCCACCCCACTCTTCACCCCCACCTGGGTATGGGGAATACCCTTCAGTGGAAGCCCAGCCCACTCGCAGGTGAGTAGCTTCTGCTGTCACAAAGGGTTCCGTGTGGTCCACCATGAGTTCGTAGTACCACTTCTTATACTGTGCTGATCCTTCGCTGACACCCAGGAAAATATTAGGCCTCATGCTTTTAGACAGAAAAGGACAAAGAAAACTGCCATTGGTTTCATTACTCGTTATTTTAAATATGATTCCTGATTCTCTATGATGTACATCTGTGATGTGCAATGTTGTCAACGTGACTGAATCTAGAATCATTTAGGAGACCGACTTCTGGACATGTGTTGGATGTTGTTTTCTAGATTTAGTTCACTGAGGTAGGCAGTACCATCCCATGTGCCTGGGTCATGAGCTAAATAAACATGAGAAAGCAAGCTAGGTGACAACATTCATCTCTCTGCTTCCTGAATGCAGATGCTAAGAGCTCATCCATCTCATGCACCTGTTGCCATGCCTTCTCCCATCTGTACCCCTAAACTGCCAGCCAGAATAAATACTTCCTTCCCAAGTTGCTTTTGTCGTGTATGACAACAGGTATACAACTCCAGCTCCAGGGAACCAAATGCCTTCCTCCCGGCATGCATGTGGTACACATACATACCATACATCCAAATTCATAAACAAGAAATAAACAAATCTTTTAGAAACTGATGCACATTCAGATGCTGGATGTCTAGATCTCACACTACTTCTGTTTACAGAAGAATAATATAGCCAGAAGCTTCAGGGAAGCCCCTAGTCACTCTACCACACAGAACATTTTGTTGATTTTTTTTTTTTCTGGCTTACTGATTTCTTCATCTAGAGGGATAAAAAAAAAAAATAGCACAGCATGGGTCTCACTAGCTCAGCTTCTGTAGACAGACCCTAGAGCCACCTCAGCCCCACCCTCAACATCTATAAAGTTAGACAAAATCAGTACCAAGGAGAGCTCACAAAATACTGATAGCACAAGCCATAGGCAAATCACAGCTTGTAGCTTGGAGGTGACACTCATAACTATCAGATTCCCTTAAAGGCAGATCTAGTGGAATATGTCATTTCATTAGCTATTTAGTTTGAGATGTCTTAGGCTTGGGGTGCTACTGCTATTATCACCCGTAGAAGACACACTCATGGGCTACTGAAGAACAATGCAGCTACAGCCTGTTTCTTCTCAAGGTACCAGTGGCAATCCATCTACACATGAAAGTGAATGGAAACTCTCTTACACACCTGTTTTCAGTAAGTCCACATTTTGCTGGGCTCATCTATTATTTTATTAACCCATCCACTTGGTGAAAACAATACTTGTTCAGTGTGGGAGACACATACAACTTCTTAGGAAAGCAAACAGCCCTCCTGATGGCTTCCTAGGGAGAGAGGTCCTTGGCTGTGGTGTGAAGAGATGACAACATCTGTGGGAACTTACTTACCTGCTAACATGATTCACAAGACGGGTCTGCAGTAAGAGATCTCGTCCCGGGAGGAGATTATCACAGATGAGGTGCTGATTAGAACGGACAGCAACTCCATGGCATACACAGAGAGAACACAGCACATCCAGGACCTGGGGAGAGATGGCACTTCCAGCTGACTGTGACTCAAGTGTCAACAGCACTTTTCACAAGGCAAACACAACCCCAACTCTGAGTTTTATTTACCCATCTCTGTCTCTCTCTCTCTCTCTCTCTCTCTCTCTCTCTCTCTCTCTCTCTCTGTGTGTATGTGTGCATGTGCACATGTGAGAGAGACGTGCATGTGTATCTGTGATGTGCATGCATGTGTGTATGCATGTTCAAATATGTATGTGCACATGCATGTGTGCATGTGCCTGCAAAAGACAGGAATCTCCCTGGATCATTCTTTCCACCTTATATGCTAAGGCAGGGTCTCTCACTTGAACCCAGAGCTTGCCAGTTTGACCACTCTAGCTATCCAGCTAGCCCTGGAGGTGTGGGGGGCAGGAGGGGTGTTTCCTATCTCTGCCATTCAAGCCCTGGAGTTACAGGAAGCTGTACAGTTTCCCAGAATTATTGCAGATGAGGAAGGTCTGAAGTCTGGTTCTCATCCTTACATGGGAATTTTATTGTGCTTCACCCATAGCCTCAGCTTGGTTGTTTTAACATGACAGTGGGTGTCCTAATGACTCCCTAGCTCTCGTTCACATACAAGGCAAGAACTTCTCCCAGTTGTGATGACTACACACTGGACAACCTTACTCCATGGAAACTAAGGACAGAAAATACTCGTGACAATTTCAACACATCTTGATATATGTTAGCATATATCTTAATTTACTAATTTATTTTTAACTGATACACAAAGACAAAAAAACCACACTGATGTATAGGCTACCAGGCACTGCTTAGTTGCATGTATATATTGTATGATGTTCAAATCATGATAAATTAATCAATCTCCTCAAACATTTATTATTTTATTAGTACTGTTTCATTTTTTAATTATAAAGCAGAAAATTAGTAAAATTCTCAAAGTACCTGTTAAATAAGAAAAAAGATTGTATTTTTATTTTCCTTTGTTTTAAATCATTATATAACATGTTAGATATTTTGGTCTCTCAGTATTTTATTCCTTTTTGGCTGGTTTGAACATTTATTCTATTTTTCTCCCTGCTTTATATTTATTATGGCAAAAGCATTTAAGATCCTTTCTTCTAGCCTTTTGCAATATAGAGTCCACTCTTCACCATTGAGTGATTCTGGAGTTCACTCATGGAATCAGACGGCTAACTTACCTTGTGGTTTCTGCCATGCTTATCTAAAAGTGAGATAATAGACTTGATGTGTCCTTCTTTGATGATATTCAGAGCTTCCGGGCTCTCCACTAACACGCAGTGGAGGACCTCCAGGATGCCTACAGACGAGGAAAAGTAGAAAGAAGGTTGATGTTCTCGGGAACCAGTCACTTTTTATTTTTCTACTCCACTGCACTCTCTCTTCTCAACATGTCATTTCTTAGTGCTCAATGCATTTGCCACGGACACTGTGGGAAGCAACAGGTGCCATTTGCCAGAACAGACAGATATCCAAAGATGACAAATCCCAGTGGAGAGAGATGTGGAGCTTAGCTGAGGAAGGTGATTGTATCGTGGGAGTATAAAAGAGAGTGGTCAGCAGGCTTGGGGAACTTAGCAAATGTATCCCCTTCAGATAGTCACAGAGAGGAGGGGAACAGAACAGTGTAACAGGCCTGAGTGGCAGATATATAGGGTGGGCCAGTATTCAAGACAAGCATGGGTGGACAGTAGCTTTGGGCAGATTCTGATGCTTTCCGGCATTTAAAACATAATCCTATACCAGCGAGATGGGCCAACAGGTAAGCACTTGCAGCCAAGCCCAACAACTTGAGTTGGGTCCCCCGCTACCCCCAAAATTTTCATATAAAAACACAAAAGAAAGAAATAAACCAGTACAAAAATGAAAAAATATGAACCATAGCCATCACAAAAGTAGACTATACCTTTTCCTGTTTTTATAAAAGAGTAAAGACAAAGTGGGTTTCATTTTGAGAATGTTTAGTGTATACCTGAAAAGGTACCTGAAAACCATATTCCTTTTTTTTTTTTTCTATTGTCCTGCCATTGGGCCAGCAAAATGGCTCACACTGACAAAGGTGCTTGCTGCCAACCTTGCCAACCTGAGTATGTATCCCCAGGAAACACAGAGTAGAAGCCTCAAGTTGTCCTCTGACATCTACAAGTGCACTGTGGCGTGCTTGACCACACACAGATGTGCACACATGAACACAATCAAATGTAATTTCAACAATAATACAGAAATAAACAAACTAGCCATCCATTGTTGCTCATCTCTGTCAATAATGATGGTGCCAACTGTCTGTAACCATAGCATGCAGAGCGCTGGCTGATTCACTAGCTCTGTGTCTGTCTGTCTGTCTGTCTGTCTAAGAATGACACAGAATGGAGAAGAAGTTTCTAAAATCCCATAGAAGAGTTCTTATGTGTCCAGTGGAATTCAGATGCTTGTGATGTCAGGTTCACAAAAGGATGAGGAAGCCATTCCCTCATGTTCTCAGGAGCTATACCTGACCCAAATCCTTGTCCTGTAGACATGAGGGCAATGGATGGTGGCTTCTCTGCTGAGAGTGAATCCATTATGATATTCACAGATATTCAATTTATATAGTACCTCAAACTCTGGGGCTAATCTAGCAGTTGTCCAACAGCCTGATGATAATGAAAGGAAAAAAAAATCAAAGAAAACAGAAATTCAGGAAGCCAAGACTTAAGATAGAGACGCTGACATCACTGTACCCAAGCTGTTCATGGCTGTCACCAACATCTAAACTGCAGCAATAAAACAAAATTGTCATCCTGTGCCTGTATAGAACATGATGCTGCTGATGGGAACTCACTGTTAGGAGATTCCACACTATCCTGGTAGCTTTTCCCCTCTCCATTATTTATTACTGCAGAACACATGGATGCCTACTTTTATTAACAGTTTTATTGTGCTGTCCTAATGCATTCATTCACTGACTGCGGCTGCTCCCCACTACAAATCAGAACTGAGGGGCTGTACTCGAGACCTTGGGGCATACAGGCTCTAAAATATTTATCTGGATGCTATAAAACGTGAAGGAATCAGGAGGGCTGCTTACTTTACAGAGGAGGAAGGCTATGAAACAAGGCTTGTCCCTGCCACTCAGGAAAGGATGAGCTGTCAATGATAAGGAGATCCAGACACAAAATACAAAGGGTCTGTCCTGACGCCTCCAGGGTTGAGAATACTAAGACATTTCTGGGACGTGTGGTATTCTGAATCAGCCATCCAGACTGAGGCACTAGCTTTTTGTGGGAGGTTGGTAACAAAACAAAAACAAAATAAAACAAAACACCAAGAAATGGAAGACTCTTAGAAAATAATGGCTCACAACAGTTCACAGCAAAACTGGATGCATCAGCAAAGGCATATGTCTAGGTCTGAACGTGAAGAGCATAAACTACAAACCAGAAGAATGGAAATGTGAGAGCAAAGCACTGACAGCAAGGTGGAAACAGAGAATCTATTAAGACAGAGAATCCTTAGAAGCACATGGGTCAGCCATACGTGTATACACAGTGGCCAATGGTAAGGACGACCGTCTCAAACAGAGGGAGCAATTGAGGACTAGTACCTGTGGAGGACTGTCCTCTGAACTCCACATGCATGCCATGCCATGTGCACACTTGCACACAAACACACACACCATAGGCATACACAAAGACTAAAATAAAAAATGATTTGAGTTTCAGTATAAGGTAAACAACTAATTTATTTTTAAGTCTTCTGGCAAACAGAAAGGGGGAAAAAGAGAGAAAGGAACTGCATGGAAATTTTCTTTCTTTTTGTTACCAAGTCATAAAGCAAATGGAAGTTACTATAAGTAGGGTTTCTATATCTTACACGAATGGAGAAAGAAAATATCTATATATCACATTAGTATTCAAATTAATAAGGTTTAAAAGTTGTAATTGCAAGAGTTGTGGCTTCAAGGCTAGTGGATAAAAGACAACATTACATGTATTTTAAATTTTTCAGAATGCTTTTGAGGCCAAATAGGAAAATAAAGTATTATTTCTCAAGCTCATGTAATATTGGGGGGGGGGGGGCAGGGGGAGTTGACAAAGGTTAAGTTTGAAAATAGAACACAGATTTGCAAAATCAGGGGAGAGGTGAGAATGGGAGGCAGGCATAATGTTCTTATGCATACAGAGAGTAACAGGACTCACTCTGGGAGAGGTGTCTGCAAAACAAATGAGCCAAGGAGAGAGACTCAAGTTTGGAATTGGAAGGTGAGTGTGAGACTACTGGGGTAAACTCACTGACAGAAAACACAGAGAGCAATGCAATAATGTACAGTGCGGCCTAATTCAGCTTCTGACAGCTGCTCCCTTCAGTTCAAGAGGCCAGGCTTTATGAAGGACAAAGAAACCACAGTAGCCAAAGGACAGTTAGGAAAAGGCAACCCCAGTTCTAGACAGTTTGTGATCCAACAAGCAAATGGCCATGTCAGAAACTCTATATTATTCAAATTTTACTTGGATACATTGTTTTATCTTTTAAAGATAACAAAGGCTGAAGCTGTGGCTCAATGAGGTGGCAGAGTGTTTGGTCAGCGGGCACCAGCGCCAGGGAACTGGAGACTGTTCAAGGTCATCCTGTTCAAGGTCATCCTCCACTACACAGTGAGTTGAAGGCTTCCTTGGGTCACATGAGCCTCCGTCTCAAAGAGCAACAGCTAATCAAATGCTCAGTGGTAACTTGAATCACAAACGCTACCAGATGTTCCTATGCTGTTTGGCCTTAATTGATTTTCTTCTATCAGTTTATCGCTGAGCGCATCCAGTGGGCTAGTCTCTGTGAGCTCTTGGGTCTGAGCATAATGCAGAGGGAAGATAACATTACTCCAGAGCTCACAGTGTTGACACAGGCCCAATCCCTCCCCTCTTTCCCTTGGCCTAAAACGAGTGCCTGTAAGTGTTTGCCTCGCCTTCTCCTTGTTGAATGGAAATTTGATGGTAGGGTGGCAAGGATTCAGGAAGACAGCAAGTTCAAGATGAGCTCCCCTTGCTCACAACATCAGGGCCAGAAGTGTTTTAGATTCAGGAGGTTTTTTTCATTGCTGTTTTAGACTGGCATACACATAAAGAGATATTTTAGGGACAGAGTCCAAATCTGAACCTAAAAATCCATTATGCTTCACATACGGTACATACATAGTCTGGAAGTACTTTGATTTATTCTAGTGTGTAGTAGACTTACTAATTTGTAGTTTGTTTGTTTGTTTGTTTGCTGTGTGATGAATGAACATGTGAACTGCAACATGTGTTGCAAAAGTCAGAAGACAACTTTGGGAGTTCTCTCTCACCGTGTGGGTCAGGTCATCTGGCCTAGTATAAGTACCTCTACCTGTGGAATCATGCTGCCAGCCTAAAGGCTATTTTATCCAATGGACTAAATAGCTTATCACATGGAATACTGACAGCATGCCATGGATAAAAGGGTACAAGGCCTTCCTTCCTCTAGAAGACATTAAGTAACGTGTGCAAAACCCTGCATTCTGGCTGTTACCCAATACATGAAGTCAGCCATACAACTTTCGACTTGTAGTTTCTTGTGGGTGACAAAGAGCTATTCATTGCCTCTTACTGCTCTCCAAACTCTAAGATGTATGTGAAATACAGTCCCCACAACTGCTTGTCGGATCGAGTTCTTAGTCTTGACAGTTTCATACGTTATCATATCCATAACCATTTCCTCTTTAGCTCACCACATCCACTCCAGCACAGTCCCCTCCTAACTTCATGTCTGACCGTGGACAGATGTGGGGGGGCATCTGTGGGTACATGGGACATCCAAAGGAAGGAAGGAAGGAAGGAAGGAAGGAAGGAAGGAAGGAAGGAAGGAAGGAAGGAGAAAAGCAAGCAAGAAAGCAAGCAGCAGGCAGTTGCTGGGAAAGAAACAATCATTCTTGTCAACTGTTAATCACTCCTTTGATAAGCAGTGGGGCCCAGACAGCACGTTCCTATTCTATGCTAGAATTTGGGCTGGCTTGATCTTGTGCTAGTCTTGTGCAGGAAGCCACACCTGCTGTAGTTTATGAGTGCAGTGGCCACAACCAGTAGTTCCTGCCACACTAGTAGATCTGGGGGAGGGGTATGGCAGTACCCATAGTTCTCAGAGTCTCAGCCTCTCATCAATGTTTAAATAGATAAGGAGTCTCAGACCCTTCATTAATAGGTCTTGAAGAAAAAACTGAGACTCACAGAACAAGAAAGGTTTGCAGGACATGCAATCGGGTATCTGTTACCTCAAGAATCAAGTAGGCTGCAGATGGCACATTTGCTACTGTGCTCACCCAACTGTTCTCTGCAATATAGTAAACAAACCTATTTTCTTTCTAAAACTCTCCATAAAAGAGAAAGAACCACCATAAAATAAACAGGAAAGATACCACTAAGGTAGAAGTAGAAACTGTGCAAGTATAGTAACTCTACATAGAAAACTTCTGCTCATTGAGAACTTGCAGTCTTAATGAGTAACAAAGTACATTCTGGAAGCCATGGCCCATCAACCATTGAATAGTCTTGGGTGTGACACCCATGATTGAGCCAATCAGGAAACATCCCCACCTGAAAGCCAGAATCCAGCAAGCCTTGCGATCCCATCATCCTTAGCACTACAGCTCGAAGTGAACAATTGTTCTCAAATAACCATGGAAAATTATTATAGAACCACTCAGCTACACATTGTGAGGCAGGGCACCATTTATCCCTGACTTTAAAACAGTTGAAGAACTCTTTCATTATAAGAAACATTTTCTAGAAATGTAATTTGCCTTTCCCCTTCTCCTCCTGCTTTAAGAAAAGCACTCTGAAGAAGACAAAGATGTCAGGAAACATAGTAACATTGGGTATTTCTTTTACTCTCTCTCCACCCCCAGCCCATTAAAAAAGGCTCTGTTTCATTTGGAGTTTCTTTTGAGGGATTCCCTCACTCACTACACATCATCTTGTTGATAAAATACAACAAAATACAAGAAGCCTTTCGAATGAAGTAGAGACTATTCGACTATGCCTCTGCTTGCTCTCTCTCTCTCTCTCTCTCTCTCTCTCTCTCTCTCTCTCTCTCTCTTTCTGTCTCTACTCCCTCCTTAACTCTTCTCCCTATGCCCTAAATAAACTCTATTGCATACTATACCCTCAAGGGAAAGGGATGCCTCACTATGGGCCCTGTCTTAGTCAGAGTTTCTATTTCAGCACAAAACATCATGACCAAGAAGCAAGTTGGGGAGGAAAGGGTTAATTCAGCTTACACTTCCACATTGCTGTTCATCACCAAAGGAAGTCAGGACTGGAACTCAAGCAGGTCAGGAAGCAGGAGCTGATGCAGAGGCCATAGAGGGATGTTTCTTACTGGCTTGCTTCCCCTGGCTTGCTCAGCTTACTTTCTTATAGAACCCAAGACCACCAGCCCAGGGATGGTACCATCTACAATGGGCCCGCCCACCCTTGATCACTAATTGAGAAAATGCCTTACAGCTGGATCTCATGGAGGCATCTTCTCACAGGAGGCTCCGTTCTCTGTGATTACTCTAGCTCCTGTCAAGTTGACACACAAAACCAGCCAGCATAGGCCCGAAGAGGCATCCCCTTCCTGGTTCTTTCTTTTTATAAAACACAAGACTTTGTTTCCACCAACCCAAAGGCTACATGTCACCGAATAGTTCAGTGTCTACAGCTGAGCTTTCCTTGCTCCACGGTTAACTCATCTACCCCATGTTTCCACTGAAACATTTGGAAAGTGCCCTGATCCATGGTTTCCTTTGTTCTGGTACTATGCAAACTTTGAGAACCCACTTCTATGTTGGGACATAGACTTGGGGGTAACCTGAATCTGTGCTCTCAGGCCATGCTCACTCATCTGTCGCTCTAGAATGGACTCTCATCTTTCAGGATCTCTGTTGTTATATCAAGACTGTTTAGGACCAGCTCAGAATGGCAGTGACACATATAAATAAAAAAATATCCAACCAACTCAAAAGAAAAACCCATAACACTGAACTTGCAAGTTTGTTTTGTCTTAAAGTAAACACGGAAAAAAACACCGTACACATCAAGGAGAAAACTAGGAACATACCAGAGGATGCTTCCAGTCTCTCCAGTCTGCTGATCAGCCAGTCGAGGGAGCCAGAAAATTGAGCACAGTTTTTACGATTTCCTCTAATTAGAGCCGCTGCAAAAGAAGAACTCACATTAATGTGGTTTTCAAGTTCAAGGACCAAGGTAAAGTCACAAGAGGCATAAAATATGGGAGAGAAGAAAGCACCTCCAACTCTCATCTAAACCATATGCAAATGCAACTACAAACATACCCACACACATGAAATTGAGTTTTGTGGTTTTTGGTTTTTGTTTGTTTTGTTTCATGTCATGGCTTCTCTGGGAGGGGGCTGAAAACTTCTCATTAGAAGGCAAACAATTCCAGAAAGCGGGGATTCACACCAGGAGGTGATAATGAAGAACAACAGAAACCAGCTCTCTGGAAGTTTCCCCTCTTGGATTCTAACACACATTGATTTTAATTAGCCATCAGACTGAACTGTTTAATATCCCCAGAGTCCAATTTTCACACCTATACTCCAAAAGAGTTAAGAACGTATCAGATTTCCTGGGACAAAATAAAAGGACATACACAGCAGCTATGATTCTAACAGGTGTGCGGGGGGGGTGGGGGTAAGTAAATGAATCATGGGGGAGAAAATGGCAGGGCCGATTGCGAATAATGTCGTAAGCCACTGTGTACCTCTCATTATTTAGGGATCCCTCCCTGATCATATAAAAACCAGTTTAGAGGAACCAATTTTAACTTTGCCCAGCCTTGTGATATCTCACATAAAATTCTGAAATGACATATTTCCACCCAGATTGTATACTCAAAAAAAAAAAATCCATTTTTTTCCATTAAAACTCAGCAGATTCAGTTTTGTCACAGCAAAATAGTATTTTTCCCCACAAAATTTCTCTGCTTACACCTGTCAGACTGTTCAGAGACAGTGTAAGTGCGCACAGGTGTGTGTGGGGGGGGGGGGGGAGGGAAAGCCAAAGCCATTCACAGTCTGGTCACACTAGGAGGTAGACTGGAGGACCAGAGTCTGAGGCTCTAGCCTGGAACCTACTACTTAAGAACAGGAGGGTGAAAAGCCTATAATTAGCCTGTGCAAGCCACAGTGAAGATGTCCTTCACATCTCCTTCCAAAGTAAGCCAGCAAATAAAGCCGAGTCCTGCTCTGACAGAAAAAGAGAAATACACAAAAGGACAGGAGGATTTTCTCCCTCTGCCTAAAGGGAGACTTAGGAGCCTCAGGAACAGGATAGAGGAAGTACATGTAGTCACAGGGTCTGAGGACAGGCGTGTGCCGCCAAGGTGGCCAACCTCAGATCCTCAAGACCCATATATGGTGGAAGGAGTGACATGTCTTGTAAGCAGTCCTCTGTCCTCCACATGTGTACCTTGGCATGTCTATGCCTCTCCCACCCAAAACACACAATGCACACAAATAAAATGTAAAAAAGAAAAATCAATAAAGTGAAATTTTGATGGTATCCTTATTCATCAAGCTAGTCTTCATCTGATGACCATTCTTGTCTCCAAGTACAGCAGTGTAAGTTTAATGTGAGCAGAACACTACAATATAGAACACAAGGCAAAACTCTTTCCCAATGCTAGGAAAATACAATGCCAACAGCATGCTTTAACTGCTGCCCCACTGACTCTAAGGCTTTCATCTTCCACAAATGCCATTTCCCCTCCATTATTTAAGAATTGTTGACATCAGAGTATTGGGCCATGTGTTGTAGCAGGATTATTTTCCTGCTACATTTGCAATAAAGCTCAGTCATTGGGAAATATGAAAGGTAGGTGGAGTGAGGAAGGGGAGGAGAGAGAAGGAGGTGGAGGAGAAGATGACTGCAGATGTACACGTGTCTCTAGCAGTCTAAGGTAGTTATGATATCTAAGTTAGATAGTTGGGCAACAATTCTAATTGTGAGGGCATCTTGTTTATTGAGCATTTCCAAATATGTAAATCTATTGGATATCTCTAAGCATCAAGAGTCTTTATTCTACCGAGTACCACAGGCATAGTGGGAATGGTCTGGGCTCAGCTGAGCGCTGTGGACAGCATGTGGATTAGAAGAGCCAGCCACCACATTGGCGTCTTGTGGGTGCCAGGGCCTGTGTATCTAGCTATCCAGAGCCCCAGTCAGAGCAGTGGGAACATGGTGGCTGCCAGGGAACAAGCTGGATCAGATGCCATTTTCAAAATATCACCCCTACAATGTGTGTCCCTATGAATGCAAAAAAAAATAAAGTATGTGTCATGTACATCTTCTTATGCTGGATTTTAAGTTCTTTTAAATATAATATTCTGCCTTATTAAACTGCTTCACAATGCAGAAAGCTTAAAAGAGAAGAGATTTCTCAGCTACACAAATGAGTAACTGGTTGCTAGTATACATAAAAAGAATATCCAGTGCTTAAATAACTGTAGTTCATCTTATGTACAATAAAAAACAGTCCCAATAAGCTCTTAGGAAGCAAATACAAATTCACGGAACTAATTTTTATCAATGCTGAATAATTAAAACTTTTTAAACTTTTATCTAGTCAGAATGTGAAAGTAAGCATTATTAGTTTTCTGTGTCTGTGTCATTTGTGTCTGTCTTATGTCTTGTGTCTTGTGCCTGTTGCCTGTGCCTATGCCTGTGTCTGTGTCTGTAGGAGGTCAGGTCATGTCACCCTAAAGGTATTGCTAGCTTCTAATTCACCATAATTATCCCTCCTTAGCCTTCTGGGTGCTGGGTTTATAAGCAGGTATCACCATACTCGGCCTCATTATTGAAAAACTAATTTTAAACATTATTATGTGCTGGTGAGATGGCTCGGTGGGTAGACCTATTTCTTGTTGAGCCGGATGAGTCAATCCCAGGGACTCACATAGCAGAAGGAGTGGCCCTTGGATTCCATATGTGCACTGTGGCACATGAGCACACATGGATACACACACATAGTAAATACATGTAATAACAAAATTCTTATTAATTGATTTGGTGGCTTGAATAAAAACATCCCTATCAGATCATGTATGTGAACGCTCAGGCTCCAGCTGGTGGTGGAATGAGAGGAGGTTTGGGAGAGGTGGCCTTGTAAGAGGAAGCATGTCCCCAAAGGTGGGCTTTGAGAGCTTAAAGACTCATTGATTTTACTTGGGTGTCTCAGCTTCATGACTGCAGTTCAAGATGGGCGTTCTCATCATCCTGCTCCAGCACCCATACCTGCAACTTCCTGCCACGCCTCCCTGCAGGGATGATGCTTATTGGCCCTCTGAAACCATGGGCCCAAATAAACCCTTTCTTCTATAAGTTATCCTGGTCATGCATGGCGTTTTATCTCAGAAACAGAGAAGTAACTAACATATACGAGTATTCAGCTATTCATTTCTTAGCTCACGTGAGTCCCAATTTAAAATAGCCAAACTGACTGAAATCTTTTTGACTTAAAGAAAAAGTAACGTGAATTTCATAGAAGCAGTGCTTTGGATTTTGAACTCTGTTTCTGGGCTATGGATATACCATTCAGTGTTCTCTTGTGGTGCTGGGTAATTAGTTCCAGTCTACCAAGTCATCATGAGGGCCGATGACTGATGCTCAACAATATATTATATTAAGAGCATTTTGGAGATATACGTCTTTAATACATTACATGAGCAAACCTTCCATTTTAAATCAATTTTATTGGATATTTTATTTATTTACGTATTAATAATTATCCTTTTAAATAGGCTTCACACTCGATGGTTGTATCTATTTGTGGGGTAATATCAGTCTGGCTCATAGCACTTTGAGAAAGGCTGTGCTAAACAATAATGCCTGGGAAGGTAGATGTATCAGACCCATTTTCAACATACTGTATTTTCAACTGCTTATGAAGACGTGACTACCATGCACTGAAGAGCTTTGTGACAGTATTGTGACATCCTGTCTTCATACTCGAATGTCTCTGAGCTTTGACTGAGACTTTCCCAAAAGAATGACAGGCTTAGAGAATTACAAATGAATTGACACTTCACCATCACGCCAGGAAACTCTCTTACTCGTCTGCTCTATTCAGCCAGCACGGAGGAATGATGCATCTCATACACTGTATGGGGATGGTGCTGGGAAGCGGCCCAGAGTCAGAAGACATCTCAATAGCTTCTCACACTCACAATCTGCAAATGCATAGCCAGCAGGCTCTCCACAGCATAGGTAGTGGGGGCCAAGAGAAGCAGACTCTGAAAGGTTTAGGAATGTTTAGGTTACTATGAAGACACTTTGAGATCCACTAAAACCTGGAGTTGAAGAATTTAAGAAACTCTTGGGACATTGTCACTGAGGATGGAGACCTTGGCAACTACAGCTGGATGATTCCTGCCCAAATGCTGGAATGAAATAAGTACCCATGGAAGCACAGATGTGGTATCCTGAGAACATCAGGTTCTCTCTCTGAATCACAAGAATCAAGTGGCCCAGAGGGGCTGCCCTGTGTCTATTCAGTGAAGACATTGAAGCAGCAAGATGACTTTAAGGAAAAGAGGCTGGGCTTGTGTCACTAGGTGCACACAGCCAAGGAGTGGACAGTGATGAGCCACCCAGATGACAGTAGTTGCTGTCTCATCACAGGAACTGTAAGACAGACAGGCTCTGCTGGAAAGTCCCAGTGTGCTGGCAAAAGAAAATGGTTCTCAGCTACAGCCAGGTCCCCAAGGACCTTGACCTCCTGCACTAAGTAAGAGTACACAGCCATATAACCAAGTAGTGATAGTTTAACCTCCCTCACCATCCACAACAGATCAGGAGCAGCCTTCTGGAGAAAAAGCTGCATAGAAAGATGACAGCCAAATCATGTTTGGGTTACAAACACAGGGCCAAGCCAATGGCTTCCAGAACCTATGGGCATGCACCAGGCCCTGTGCCTTCTTGCTCAATTGTCCAGCCTTCTGAAAGTGTCAAGAGTTAGTGGCCTCATGCCAGAATGATGGCTCAGCAGGTAGACAGAGGTGTTTGCTGCCAAGCCAGATCCCTAAGTTTCATCTGAGACCAACTTCTACAAGATGTCCTCTGACTTCCACTTGTAAGCTATAACATACATCCAATGCATGTGTGCAGACACATATAAACACATAATAAATAAGCAAAAACTTAAAAGAGTAGAGCCCTACATGTGTTCAACCATATTCATAAAGGTAAAATCTAATGTTGCAAATAAAACAAAATCTGTGACAAAATTCCTACTTTATGGAGATGAGACTATGACAAGAGAAAAACAGGGAAAGTGTCATGCTTTGATTTAAAGTGGATTGCCTTTCCAGGTCTGTGGGGCATGAGACAGAAAATACCTCTGCAGACAAGCAGAGGGCTGACTACTGTGCCGAGCACTTGGGAAGGCCAGGCTCTTGGTTTTCATTGTTTGCAGCCTTACCCAGTGCCCTGGCACCCAGGACAATCTACTTCCCAGCAACACTAAGAAATGGTTTGGAGGTGCTGAAGTTTCTAGCTGTTGCATCCTCCTGAGACAGTCACTCTCCATCACTGTGGCATAATGTCAGAGATAACAGTTTGAAAGGAGGTGAGATTAATTTTGTATTATCAGTTTCACTCCAGTTGTCTGACAAAGACAAATGCATAGTAGCAGAGGGGCATGGCCCAGGAAAGCTGCTCTCCCCATGGAAGCCAGAAAACAGAGAGAAAGGAAGAGGGGCTAAAGACAAAGTATACCCCCCCCCCCCATCCAGGACACAGTCCCATTGGCCCACTTTCTACAAGGGCCTCACATCATAGCTTCTACTACCTTAAATGATGCTTTTGTAGTGGGTAATCTTGTCAGCTTAGCTGGATATGAAATGAACTACAAGGCAAGCTGCTGGGGACTCCTGTGAGGGATTCTCTTGATCAGGTTACCTGAACTTAAAAAGAGTTACCCTAAATGTGGGTAGTATTTTCCAGTGTTGGCTCAGATAACTGGGGGATTTCCCTTTCCTGCTATCAGAACCAAGATTCTACTGACTTCCAGCATACACGGAAGACCAGCAGTTCTCAGGGATCTTTCAGCCCCAGCTTGGGACTCCCAGTATATCCGGCCTCGTGGACTAAGCAGATTGGGTTTTTGGGATCTCCAGTGTGAGGCAGCCATTGTTGGATATCTCAACCTGTATTGTGTGAGCCAATCTAATAATCACCTTTCAAGATACACTCATTCTATTGGGTCTCTTCCCTAAAGGATCTGTTCATAATACATCACAAATTATGGTTCCATTTGAAGTCCACTGAGTAGGTCAGAGCCCCTGTAGCCCAGACAGAACCCAAAAGCCCATCTACTATGCTGCACTGGGAACTAAGCCTTCACCTTCCCAACTCTTCAAGGATTCAGAAACTGGTCACTTATGCTAAACAAGAAAGAGTGGCAGCCTGCTCTGTTTGTTTTAAGCTTAAAGTCTTCAGCAAATGAGTATTCATAGCTTGCCCAAGGGCCATTTCTCAGACATCCTTAGAAAGCCATGCTGGCTTGTCTGCATCCCACAGATTAATTATGTGGATGTCAGAAAAGATGTATGAAAGAGGGCCACAGCGACGCTCCTCCAACTCCAGATACAGGATGTCTGTGCCTTCCTGATGTCTTCCCAATGGCAGTTCATAAATCCACCTTCATCAATCTCTACCTAAAACCCAGCCTAGAAAAGCTGATGTCAAGCACCAAATTGTTACAGATTATCACTCTGCCTTCCCTGTTTGCTCTCTGTATGACAAGAACCCCAAAGAAGAGCGGCAACAGCAGGAATAAGTCTAGGAGAGGAGCCACTATCCAGATACTTGGGGTTGGTTTTTATTCTGTGCTTGTTTTATTCATTCTCTCTCTCTCTCTCTCTCTCTCTCTCTCTCTCTCTCTCTCTCTCTCTCTCTCTCCTCCCTCTCCCTCTCCCTCTCCCTCTCTCCCTCCCCCTCCCCCTCCCCCTCCCCCTCCCCCTCCCTCTCTCTCTCTCTCTCTCTCTCTCTCTCTCTCTGTGCGTGTGTGTGTACTCTAGGCATAGGACCCAGACCCTTACACAGGCCACACAAGCATGCTACCCACCATGAATTGAAGTTGATATTTAAAGTAAATCTATTGAGGCCTGAAAATGGGCTACATAGAACTGTGGCATAAAAATATATTGCAGGACTCTAAGACTGTGGCAGAACAGAAACTCTTCCAAACTGAAATATAAACTCACACGGGATAAGTCTGGAGTCAATGGAAACTCCTGGATATTAGCTGTGAAGTTTGTGAAAGTCAAAATGTAATCTATGTTTTCATTTCTGAAATGTTTTCCTGGTCATGAAATCAGTGGTCACCAGAATAACAGAGAATGAAAATAAACCACAGGAATATTGTAAACCTAAAACTTCTCATAATTTATCCCCTAAAACACCTCTAAACCATATAAACTAC
The DNA here is from genome assembly GCF_011762505.2 of Arvicanthis niloticus. Taxonomy (NCBI): domain Eukaryota; kingdom Metazoa; phylum Chordata; class Mammalia; order Rodentia; family Muridae; genus Arvicanthis; species Arvicanthis niloticus. The sequence continues at coordinate 48,390,476 of NC_047665.1, read as the reverse complement.
CTTAGGTACAAGAGGAAAGACTCCCGTTTTCACTGATATGTAAATGTTCTAGGGTTTTTAAAAATTAAACTGAAACCAATATATAGGTTTTTTTTCCTTTTCCCACCACATATTTAAGTTGCAACGTGTTACCACTTTTGTCAATTATAAAAGGTGTGCATGACAACAGATTATGAATAAATGTGTCCCAGAAGTAGACACAGGAGCCAAAATTCAAAAGCCAAGAGATAGCGTGTAACACTTTTCCACATATTCTTACCAAATGTCTACTGGCCCCAAGAAATTCCTTGTACATACGTATCTCTAATTTTATGCAGTTGGGATCTTTTTAAAATTAAGATTGTGTGTGTGTGTGTGTGTGTGTGTGTGTGTGTGTGTGTGTGTGTGTGTTTACAGCCACCCAACATGTGGGTTCTGGAAAACGAACTTGGGTCTTCTGCAAGAATGGTACACTCTTCTACCTCCTGAAGCATCTCCAAACCTTACAGTTGGACTCATAATCCATGCATAAGTAAGCCTGCTTGTTCACTCCCAGGTAATGTCATATCACAGGTTCCCAAACAGAAAGAGAGAAACAATTTGGTCTGCCTCACACAGTTTTCCAAATGATAGATTTATCTCAATCTTCAGTGATTCCACAGAACTACACTACATAAGTATACCACAAGTTCTGGAGCCAATCCCCTGTTGATATAAAGATTGCTTTCAATTTTATGCTATTTACAAGCAATTCTACAGTGGATGTTCTTCTCACATTTATACAAGCACACCTATAGAATATGTTTCTTAAAGCAGAGTACTTGCGAACAAAGGATCACAAGGATCTAAAGTTTTATATATGGTTGGATAGGCTGTTAAAATTTTATCATTTGTGCTCCAATCCAGAATACATTATCCAACCACTTCCCTAATGACAAATATAATCAAGATTAGTTTCTGTGCCAATCGAGTCAACACATAGGATTCTTATTATTTTAACTTGTATTTATTGCCATGGTAAAAAAAAATTTTATTATTTCATTTACTTTTATGTTAGCTGTCATTTCTATCTGCTGTGTATTTTCTGACTAGCTATTATTTCCTTTGTATATATAAAACACCATATTTTAAGGGAACTAATTAGGATATGACTTTATAGAAATTTTGGCATATTTCTCCCAGTTCTGTAGCCTTTTGGATTTTGCAATGATATCATCTATCATACAAGTCCTTTATTTTATGACAGTGGTTCTCAACCTTCCTAATACTGTGACCTTTTAATGCAGTTCCTCATGTTGTGGTGACCACTAACCATCAAATTATTTTCATTGCTACTTTATAACTGTAATTTTGCTAGTGTTATAAATAATGATGTAAATCTTTTTTTTTTTTTTTGAGATAGAAGGTTGACAAAGGGGTTGGAACTCATGAGTTGAGAACCTCTGTTTCATGTGATCCTACTCATTAGTCTTTGATTAGTTACATATTACTATTACTTAATGGTGATGTAATGAGATGATGAAGGCAGTGCAGTCAACAGCTGCTCACATCCTCACTGGCTTTGTGACTTTCACTGTCTGTCTTCCCCCACATCACGCTAAGCTCCTGAGAACTTAGACAGGCACTGTACTTTGGCCATTGCTGACCCTTAATAACTACATCAGAGCATCTCTCAAAGCAGATATTTAATGAATAGTTAACCAGTTCATGAAATCTATGCAATGATCTGAATATTGAGGTCAAACACTCACATCTTACCATCTTAATCCTTAGGGATGACATTAAGAAGATGGAGTCATGGGATTGGAATGAGGTCATAAGAATGGAGAACTTATCAGAGGGATTAGTGTCCTTATGGATCCTAGAGAGATGCTCACCCCATCTGTAGAACAGAGTCAAACCACATCTTGATTAAACTGTCTCTCAACATCCCTCTGTAGACACAGAGTGTGCTGATGCCTTGAACTTGGACTGCTGCCTCCAAAATCATGAGAAATTGTAATTGGTTGCTCATAAGCCATCTATCTACCTTATACATTTTGTCACAGCAACTCACATTGCATGAGAGCTGTTATTGGCATGGAGATATATCAGACTCTAAGCCCATGTTGGGGGAACATGATGTCTCTGTTGTACAAGAATGCCTCATCCAGAGACTAGGCAAGAAGCTGAGGTGCTTAGGGTGCAGAGAAAAGAGAAAAGAAACCTTTCCTGAGGTGAAAAACTTAAATAAATATATAGTCAGAACAATCTAGAAGAAATGGGTGAGGAGGTAGCTTAACAAAAAATTCAAGAACAGCAGCAGAAAAGGCAAATGTCAAGAAGCATGAACACATTGGTGAAAACACACTTTCCTACTTTACCTTTTGCTGCTTTGAAAATCCAGTTTAATTTTTAGTTTTATTTATTTGTGTGCGGGGGTGGGGAGCATTCACACAAGTATAGTACAAATAGATCCCAGAAGAAGGTGTGTTAGACACCTGGAGCTGGGGTTACAGGCAACTGTGATCTGCCTATTATGGTCACTGGGAACCCAACTATGGTCTTCTGAAAGAAAGTATATGGGTGAAACCAATGAGCCATGTATTCATCCTAAAAATTAAATTTACAAGTAAAATCTATTCATGAGCCAGAAACTATTCGATGATTCTCTGTTCTTAGTACCTTTAAGCTCTTATACTGGCAGGATGTAACTTTTAGGGAATTTTAATTATGTCAATATTAAATAATAGTGCCATCAAATCCTTTCTGAATCAAATGAGCTATAAATAATTAAGGAAGCATGTATAGACATTTAAGAATATTCAAACTTTGGAAATATTAATTAGCAATAGACATTCTAGAAGTATAAATCTTGACTGGAAAGTACTGGAAAGAGGCAATGTCAAGCAGCTACAAAAAGTAAGTAAGGTTAGAAGTTAGAGAGGAAGAGAAAGGTTAGACATGGGATGCCATGTCCTAGGAAACATAGAGACCAGTGTTAGAGTCACAACGATCTATGAGGACATAAGGGTAGGCTCCCTAAGGTCTGAGACTAATATGGAAAGACAGGAGGACCAGAGTTCGAGAGAATAGCCAGGAAAGTTACAGTATCTCAACATCCTGGAGGTCTCAAGCTCAGTCACCCCTGGGTATCCTTGGTGAATCAGTACCACACATCCCAACATTCTCAGACATTCAACATCCTCACAGAACATGATGTCATTTTGCACACAACCTGTGCGCGTCCTCCCACACACATTACATCACCTCTGGCTTACTTCCATCAAATGAAGTTAATAGTTGTTACCCTGTATTGTTCAGAGATTGATGACAAGAAAAGAAATCCAGCCATATTTAGTTCAGATACTGTGTTCTCCTTTGATTTTCAGTTCACAGCCACTTTAAAGTGTGGGTGCCACACCTGTGAATATGGAGGCCTGACTGTATTTTCTAAGAAGCAGCTAGGCACAAGTTGCGGCAGGTACAGATGTGAGAAGTAGAGTCACTATTCTCAGAGATTAAGCAGAATAAGAGAATTGAAAATCTGTGTAACAAAAAGGGTAAAAAACCTCTGTTTCTTCCCTTTCTTGATGTGAGAACCAAACCCCACTACCTTCTAAGAATAATCTAACTATATAATCCTCTACTTGTCATGTCCAGAAGATGTACATGGGGTTTCTTTCTTAGGCATGCTTGAACTACAGGAGGAGATGAAAAAAAGAGTAGTGCTGTCTTAACATTAGAAGGATGGATGGAAGGATGAACTAAGAAAGTTTCCAAAAGGAAAGAGGTGCTGGGGATTGAAGAGGAGGCAAGAAGAGAAGTACCATCCTATGCTAAGCACGAGACACGGAAACCAAATCCCAGCTGTCCAAGAACCTGATGGTGAAATCATTATCGCCAGTTCACAAACAAAACTCAAAACAACAGTAGTTATCTGCCTGGCCTAATGTCATACTGTCTGGATGTATGGATGACTTGTAATACACTTTATGACACACCTCTGGCCAGATATATAGTTAGTCTAAGTCAATCCATGTTACATCATGTAAACATGTTATACTATGTGTTAAAAAGACATCAAACTGAAGGTTTTTTCTTTGTATCTCTCCCCCATCCCCCTTTTAAAAGAAATTAATGGTACTGCCATTAAGTCCATATTTCCAAGGAACTATACTTTCTAGAGTTTTGGTGCCACAATATCTTTGTCCTAACAGTAGCCTCAACATCTTTGGTCTTGTACAGAGGAATGTGAAAGCATCCCAGAAAAGCACCAAATTGCAAGTGCTTAATTTTAATGACATGTCAATGTGCTCACTCAAAGAAAATATTAAAAATTCTAGCAGGGACAATTATGAATAGATTGTTTTATGACTCTATAAATTTTAATGAAGTTTAATTATATTTTAAGAGATTTCCAAATATTTTGACTACCGATTCTTCTTCACATTAAAAATTCTTTATTCAGAAATTCTTTCCTCTTCTATCATAATTCAGTCATTAATTGATATCAATGTATTAATAGCTATTGGGTATCTACTTTACACCAGGTATTAAACCAAATGACAGAGACACAAAAACCTAGAAAGCTTATAGTCCTGCCTTTGAAACCAACCCCAGTTATCACTCAATAGGAATTGTGATGAGTGACATCATACAGGTAAGATGCTAACTGTCATAAAACCAGCTTGCAATAGGGTAAAAGCAGACTGACCCAAGTTCTCAGGAAGAGTATTTTAGACTACTGAAATAGTTCAGGTCAAAACTAAGTAAGATGGTTGTAATGCACAGTTGTTAGAGCATGAGACTCTTATTCTCATGGTTGTGGGTTCAAGACCCACTTTGGATTTCAACTTCCAGGTCTGTGATCATGTCAGTCTCCTCTGATGTCTCCCGGTGAAAGCTTTCCTCCTTCTTCTTCCCAGGGTTCCTTCCTTTCTCTCAGAAGTCCCTCCTTCCACTTCCTGTCCAGCTAATTGGCCCTCAGATTTTTATTAAAGCCAATCAATGACTGCCTTAGATAGGTGAAGAAGGTGACACACTTTCACACAGGGTACCCCAACAGAAGACCTATGTTTGCACAGTACTAATGAGAATGTGTTATAAACCACCTCAAGTGTTGCTCAAAATAAACTATATCTAAAAGTTGGCAAATCAGATCATATAAACACTACAGAAGGGCACTATGAGAACCCCTGGCAAGTCAGAGCTCAAAGAAAATAGACTCCGTAATACTAACCTGTGAACCAAGAAGGAAATAAGTAATATTGGTTATTATAGGAGCCCTGCAAAAGCTGCCTTCCCTAACAAAGACACAGATACTTCTGTGGTAGGTGACCTTCCTCACTCAGAGAAGGGATTATGCACAAAGCATCATTGGCTTTAGGTTAACTTCATTAAAAATTAAAAGTCCTGACTTAAAAGCATGCTGTAAAATTGCTGTAACACTTACATGATCTTTTCAAATTTGACATAAAAACTCAGCCATGGGCCTTACCCAGCAACTCATACAGAGAATTCAGGATGGATTTCCAAGACTCCCCTGCTTCTCGTCCGGCGACATCTGCAAAGTGAGCTGCACTGCTGTAGACATGCAGGCGGTCGATGCACTCCAGAACCAGGTTGATCATTCCCTGAAAGTGGGGGGTGGGGGAGTAAAAAAAATCACCATCTGAAATTAATTCTGAGTCAGGCATGGGAGCTCACTTGCACAATCCCAGAACTCAGGAGGCAGAGGCAGGGGGATAACTACAAGTTCAAGGACAGTCTGAGTTAGAGAGTAAGAGTCTGTCTCAAAGGAAAGAAATTAATTATGCTCAGGCCAAAAGGGGAAAAAAAGGGAACAGTTTGATTTTTTTTTTTTTTTTTTTTTTTTTTGAGAAGACTACCTTAACATCATCAGTTCATTGTAAAGAAAACTAAGGTTGTTTAATCAAAGGATAAGAAGAAACACATTTGCCCAAGAGATTAAGTATTCTTCAGATAACTTAGGTTTTCAGTCTTGGTTTCTAGTCTCAAACAGATGACAGTTGTATAAGTACGTTCTTCACACTGACAAGGTTTCACAGTGACTGGCACAAACAGGTCATGAGTGGTGTTCTACTACTAGTGATTCATCCTTGTTTTTAATAAGCAGTATTATAACTATTAAATTAAAGACATATTAAGTGAAAGAAAGCCACTGAAAAGAAATTTTAAAGCAAGTAAAAAACTGACTTGTTAGATTCTGCACAAGGCAGCCTACATCTGAAATGGTCCTTCATTGTTATTGCTGGGTTGAGGCTCTCAAAAGGAGGCAGGGTCATGAAAGCTAAATCTATCAATATAGAGTAGTCAAATTCACCCATTGGACAGAATTTTAGCAGTAGCCATGGGCCTTAGAACACTTCTATGTCCATTCTAGATAATCTTATGTAACAAAATGACAAAGGAAAAAATTCCATATCCACATTAGACTGAAAGTATTCAAACTCATATTTTAAATTGTCATAACCTAAGATTTAGGTTGAATCCCTGCCCCAGATATAACATAACTGCTGTATAGCAATCAGTCCAATGTTCTAGCATACATGAAGATAGTAAATCCCTCTCATTCTTACCATTGGCTTCTGTTGATATTCCCATGATTTCTGTGCCTTTATGATCATAGATCTTTTTTTTTTTACAAAGAGAAATAGCTGCAAAATTTAGTGTCAGTTTAAAAAGCACACACACAAAAAAAAGAACAACTTTAAATGTACAACATAGATTTGGGGATTATTAAAACCCAATGACATACTCTACGTTTTCTTTAGATGCTTATAAAGATACTTCTTTCTTGTAAAAAAGAACAAAAGAGAGAGAATGAGAGAAATAAAGAGAGAGAGAGAGAGAAAGAAAGAGAGAAAGGAAGAGGGAGGGAGGGAGGGAAGGGAGGGAAGGGAGGAAGGGAGGAAGGGAGGAAGGGAGGAAGGGAGGAAGGGAGGAAGGGAGGAAGGGAGGAAGGGAGGAAGGGAGGAAGGAAGGAAGGAAGGAAGGAAGGAAGGAAGGAAGGAAGGAATTGTTTTTCATTATATCCATATACATGTCTGAAGGTATGTGATGTGCATGTGAGTGTAGTTCTTTCAGAGGCCATAGGGGGCACAATATCCCTTAGAGCTAGACTTAACAGGCAGGAAGCCTCCGGATGTGGATGCAGGGAACCAAATTCAGCTTCTAGGGGAGAACAGCACATGCTTTTAACCTCTGAGCCTATCTCCAGCCTAAGTTAATTCTTTAAAAAAAAAAAAAAAAAAAAAAAAAACCACTCCTATGTTGGGAACACTTAGAATGGAAATCCTGCTTAGCCCCTAGCTGGCTCTAACATCACTCTATCACTTAAGGGCTTGAAACTTGTCATGCTAATATTGACACCACCTCAGGACATTAGGCTGCCAAACTGGTTGTTTGACTCTGGTGTAAAGTGTGGTACATGTGTTTCCCCAAAGCAGTGGGAAATTTGGTAAAAAATAAACCATACACACAAAGGCACACAAGAGACTGTAGACAGTTCTGTGAAACATCACTTACTTGTGCAGCACACAGAAGCACCCAGGCTTGTCTCCAGCACCACAAAAAAAAAAAAAGTAATATGCAAAAAGGAAAGGGTAGGGTACTCTGTTCATGTTGCAACCGAGAGAGCTTACCTTCTTTAAGGGTCATTTCCCTTGTTGCTTCTATTCCAAGCCCAGAGCCCTCTTGCCCTAAGATCCTAAGATGTGTGTGTGTGTGTGTGTGTGTGTGTGTGTGTGTGTGTGTGTGTGTGTCTGTCTGTCTGTCTGTCTGTCTGTGTATATGTGTGTGTGTGTCTGTGTGTGTGTGTTCTGTATTTATGGAGCCAGTTATATATTTATGAAGCCAATATAAGACAGTTGGATCAAAAAAAAAAAAAAAAAAAACAAGACAGTTGGATCAAACTGCATTCCCTTGCTCAGCTTATTGGGGCTGTGTTTTTAAACCTATAGCTTCAAAGGTATCTAAGAGGCACCTTCAAAAAATATACTGCAAACTCAAAATCATTAAAGTCAACTCTAAGACAACCACAAAACAGATACCATTAAGTAACACAGCACCACCTCTGCTGGAGTCCACCCAGTAATGCTCTTACTGCCATGATAAAAATGGCCTAGTGAGAGCTGATGGTAAAGTCCCTCACCAGAGGAATGACATACAAGTAAAAATAATGGCCATGTTTCTCCCAAGCCTGTCCCTCTGCTCAGTAACACCCTGTTACTCTCTATTGTGATGCTTAAGATTCGGAATGGACAGATGATTTTCTTCAGTACAAAGACATTTTCCCAAGGGAGTGACTGAAAAGGAACGGGTGTGATCTCACCTCTTCCTGGAAGAGATTCTGCCTGTTCTTCAGGGCTCGCAGCCTGTTCTGCTTGTCCTCATGTTCCAAGTGCTCGTCTGGGGGATGGAAGTAGCCGATGAGGTCCTGCAAACTCAGGCTCACAGATTCGATGGGCAAGTCAATGGTGGGCAGCTTTACTTTCTTGCTGAGAGCATCCAGGCCCCTAAATCATAGCAAACACTTCTCTAGGTTAGTGATCCTCAGGTTCAGTTCAGTGTATTTTGAGTGGCAGGTGGTTTGATTTTGATATCCTCTCTAAAGAAGGCACAATCGACGGGATGTGTAAGTCATCCTTTCTACCAGACTTAATGGCCATATTCACAATAGAAGTGTGTAACACAGCATCTAAGTATCACAGGGTACCCCAGACTGCAGCATCCAGAGATATACCTTTATAACATATCCTATTTGGGCCAATGGAGAAATGGTCCAAATATAAAGCTGGCTGATGGCACTTCATAGTATGAGGTGCCTTAAAATGTAAGGATACATCTTCCTTGCTTCAAGCCCTGACATCTGCTTGTTTGAGGTGGGTTTGTTTTTGTTTGGTTATAGGTTTTACTATCCTCAGCACTCGCTGCTACTCTAATAATTTGTTTAATTGTCTTTATGAGAGCTGGAGAGATGGCTGGGCAGTTAAAAATGTTTACTACATTCTGTGATAACATCTACATCAGGCAGCTCACAACTACCTGTAACCCCAGTGCCACGGGGTCCAGTGCTCTCTCCTGGACTCTGTGAACACAAGCTCTCGCATCCACAAACCCCAGCATACGCACCTAACTGCTTTAAATTAAAACTAAATCTTTGCAGAAGTGGCACTCATGATCGCGGTAGTGAGCTTATTTACACAAGACGAAGCCTGTGGAGATTCTAACATGAATAGAGAAGGATCTCAAAGAGGCCTGACCCCTCCATGAGGAGCTACTGACAGTTAATGATTGCTGGTGGAAAGAACTATTTTATTCATTGCTGTAGTGCTGGTAAGTTTTCCATGCTCCCATAAATAAACCTGTACTCTTGCTCAATGGGTCATAGAAAGAATAAATAAACAACAAAAAATTTAATAAAACAACAAACAACAAAAAGGATATATATACATATATATATACAAAATATGAAATTGTTAGAAATATTTAAATTAATATTTTTAAGTTATTAATGAAAATTAGCTTTGTATTTCATAACATTCAAATTTTTATTTTAAATGTATGGTCATTCATTTAAAGACTGGTAGTGATATTGGAATGGCTGAATTCAGCTTCTCATTCAGAAGAAATAATAAAACTACAATTACTCTTGGGTGTTTCTCTGAAATCTCCTGACACCTGTGCCACCTTGCAGGTAATAAAGGGAGCCCTGGGTTGTTGAAATCCTGAGTATGTGTAAATTGTTGATATGAGCACAGCCATGTCCGGGACCCCAAGTCTTCAGCCCCCACGGGGATGGCAAAGCCTTCCGCAGGTGAGGCTCAGAGGGAAGGCAGAGCTCTCCTTAGGGGAAGTCTGAGTGGGAGCCATTATAGAAGATTGATCAAGATATCCAGAGACTAGTAATTGCAGCTTTCTCCTGGATGTTCACAGCCTGAAACTACTGGCCCGCAGAGACCTCCTATAAAGACTAGCTAACCCTCCCTCTGTGCTACACCTAAGAAAAAAGCTGTGGTTCCAGTTTCTCTCTCTCTCTCTCTCTCTCTCTCTCTCTCTCTCTCTCTCTCTCTCTCTCTCTCTCTGTGTGTGTGTCTGTGTGTCTGTCTGCCTATGAGCCTATCCTTTCTGATGCCCCAGTCAGGGTTTCGGAACCCAAGGTTCTTGGGTTGTGGTACCAACTAAATCATACTAGTCCTTGGTTTTATCCCCTCCACATGGTTTTCAGATTAATACAAGCAATTGGTATTATGTAGAGTGGCATAACAATACAAGTAATGCCAAATAGAAATCCAAATAATAAATGCAATGTGAAGCTGGTTCCCACCTCATCTCTAAGACTTATGCAATCTGTTGACATTCAAGTCTTAAATGACGCAGACAAATGGAATAAGTATTAGATATACATAAGGGGAAAATCTGGGTGCGTTCTTAGATACACCTATACACATTCACACTTACACACATGTACAAAGGAACAATCACTGAAACAGAAAATAATGAAATTAACTTTAATATAATCTTGGGTTGGGAAGGCCTTTTGAATGTTGGAAAACAAAAAGAAAAGATTGATTATAAGTAGTCACTATAAAAAATAATTTAGAATTACTTTTTCCAAACTAATAAATTGGGAAAGACACAACTACACAGGAAATTAATGTCTCAGATATGAAGGGTTAGTTTTTTCATTAATTAATTAATTTATTTACTTTACATACCAATATCCATTCCTCTTTCCTCCCAGTACCCCTCACAACACCCCCCTATCTTCCTTTCCTTCTCCTGTGGGGTCTCCCCATTCTCAGAAGTGAAGGGTTGTTAATAATCTACTAAGAATGCTAATAAATAATAGTGTAATTAAAAAATAATCATGAGACATATCTATTCTCATAATTTGCAATTTCTAAAAAATGTTAAATAACAATATGCACATTCTTTTAAAGTTTTATTACACTTAGCCATATACATATATGCATATAAATTTGTCTATTTATATAAAAAATTTCTTCTATCATGTCTGCAAACTTAAAGAAACAGAGAGGCCTTCTTCCATCCAGGCTATGTTGCCAAAAAACAGCGTGGCAACATTGCAAAACACAGGTTGACTAGTTTCATGGGTAAGCAACTGTTTCAATTATTAAGTAGCAAAACATTGCTCATTTTAAGAATCACAGTATTGAGGGGCTGGAGAGATGGCTCAGGGGTTAAGAATCACATTATTTTTAATGTTGCTCAGAATTCATTAGGTATATAGATGTCATTATCCTCACTATAATAGAATTAAAAAAATATTCTCAGCAAAAAATTATAAAATCATCATGACCCACAGCTGTCTATCACAAATTCACATTCTCTAAGCTGCAGGTTTAATTCTATCCCGTGAGCCAAGCAAAGCAGAGAGAGATAGATAGATAGATAGATATATAGATAGATAGATAGATAGATAGATAGTATTTTTACAATGATCTGTTTATAAATCCATGGAGAAAGCCAAAAAAAAAAATCAAGCAACTATCACTATACACATTACCTTATGAACCTATTAAAGAGAAACACTGTGCTCCGGATGACGCGGGCAGTACGCGACTCCTCGTGCTGAGATCTGGATAAGTTCAAGCCATCATCCATGTGGCCTTCGTGGTGCATAATAGCCTGCGTGAACATGGTGGCAACAGTGTCATTTTTCCAGCAAGGCAGACTGAAGAAGATAAGCTCTTTTCCTATGTAGAGGCATGCCCCTGTAACCTCAGCCACTCAGAGGGTAGAGACAAGAGCATTGCAGAAATGGCTTGAGCCTAACCTAGGCAACTTAGTGAGGGTCAGTTTCATACTAGAATGTTAGTGAGAGGTAGGGAGATAGCTCAGTGGTAGAGTGGTTGTCTAGCTTTGGAAAGACCTGGGTTTGGTCCCAGATACTCCTTTCTTGACAAACAAAGCAAAACCCAAAAAGTTGAGCCAGGAGGAAGAGTCCTGGAAGGAATTAGAATCAGGAGTGAAGGGTAAACATGAGCACAATAAAATACATTCATGTATGAAAGGAAAAGTAAATCATTTTTAAAAGTTGAGCCATAATAAGAAACTGAATCAAAACCAGGCAAAGGATACCATTGTGTTCAGAGTAAATAACAGGTAAAACAGCCTGTACAAAGCAGCCATGTAATACATTGATCACGTTATTGTCTTAAAGATGGTTCAATAAATACATTGAGTTGAATGAAATAATAGTAAGTCATTGCCCCATGTCTGTATTCAATGATTTATCCACAGCCTGACAAACTAGAAACCAACAGAGAAGCCAGCACTACACATTCCATTCTATTGCTACGTAATATCAACAGCTGCACTGTGACTGAACACTAAATACTAACCACTGACATATACACACCACATAAACACACATAAATAAAGACATGCACACATATAAACACATATGCTCACAAATACATACAAATACACACATACGCAGTCACATACACTCACATATGCACACACCCAAACATATACATCCCACTTAAATACACACATAAATACATCCACTCACACACATACACACTGCATAAGCACACACATAAATACATATACTCACACGTATACACACATAAACATACACGCACATACACTTATACATGCACATATGCACACATTCATGTCCTTGGTTAATTTTTATATTTTAATTGTTCCATGAAGTCACAGCACTGAGAGGTAGGTGCACATATCCTCAATGGACCAATGGATTTTCCAGAGTGATCACACACACATGCACCAACATGTACATCACAAAAGCGAATACTAGAATGGTTTCAAATCTGCCCAGGGCTTCCTTTCTGTTCTGTCACTACTTTTGCTACCCTCCAGACTTTTGATGGCTCCAGTCAGTTGACTGCAGAATATCTGTGTGGAATCATGCCCTATGGCTTCCTTCATTCAACACAGTGAAGTAACTCAGTACCATGAATCAACTAGATGAACCAAAAATTTATAACTGGAACTAAAATTATTAAATATCTTGAGTTAAGGAAAACCCCTAAAGCAAAAATCAATGAGACACAGATCTGTGCTCAAAGCAAGATGCTTCTCCTGCTTGCCTTTATTAACAGGGAGAGAAAAAAGAAAAACCTGCGATAATGTACAAAACCTCTAAGCAGCACACCTCCCAGAGGAGAAAAGTGGAGTTGACGAGGATACAAGATGAACTTAGTGAAATAGAAATAAGACACCGGAAAAAGTGAGCAAACCCAAAACTTGATTCTCTGAGAAGATAGATAAACAGACCTCTCACCAACTTGGCTGAAAAAATAATAGAAAGAAAACCACAGAATACAAGAACTCAATTATGATAATATAGTACTGTGTGAATCTCAATGGCAAAACAAACAGCAAAAGGCCTGACTAACCCAGAGGAGTAATCAACAGAGGTAGCCATGGTGACACATCCCTACAGTCCCAGCAGTTGAGGCAGGAGGATTGCTGGAACCCAGAAGTTCAAAGCTAGCCTGGGGAAACAAAACAAGACTCTATCTCAAAAACAATAGTGAGTCCCAATAGTCTAAAGGAGTTCCGTCCAACTAAGCATAAAATTAATTACTAGCTAATAATTAATTTAACTAATTAATAACTAATTTAATAACTAATAATTGATTTGATAACTTAAGGCTCACTAGTTAGAAGACCTTAGGACTGGGTGGTTGTGTATGTGAATGCTCAGTTTCAAAAAGCAGACATCTCAGAACATGGGTTGGCAATCCATGTCGTGTCATCTGTCTTTGTAAGTCTGTGGTCTGGGAGAGGTCATTCCTCTTTCACGTGGCTGAAGAGAGACCAATGAAGAGTGATGCTTCAGCACATGTGGAAATTAATAAACATGCAAATTATATGAAATGAAAACTTAACTGCTCACAAAGAGAATTTAATTTTCCTCATGAATATATGTAATAATCCTGAATAAAATGAGCTAATTAAATCTAGTAGGATTTTACTGGAATAATGGGCTATGGTCGAGTAGGGTTTAATGCTATGGATGTAAGGGTTCCTTAGTAATTAGACGTCTGGTACCTTAATTATATGAACAAATTAAAGAAAGTCAAAATCTGGGTTTTTTAATCAGCTTTAACTGATAAAACTCAAAAATCACTGCTAGGTTTTTTTAAAAAAACTGCCAAAAAGTAATAAAATGACACTTGGAAATAATAATCTCAATTATTTTAAGGATGTAGAAACCTATGACATCTATAAAATAGGAGCGAAAATTCACAGTAAGGAAACCTATAAATGAATCAAATAGAAACAATATGAAAGTTTATAAAAGCTAGATGAAATTTTTAAAAAGGATATAATAATAAAATTTAATAATAACAAATAGATATAAGGGAACTTAAATCTCAAAACAACTGAAAGAAATACAGAAGTTTACTTTGGAGGAACATGGCCAGGACAAAGAAAAACAAGCTTGTTCGTGAGAAAAAGGTGTGAACGCCTACTATGATTCCAGACAACACAAGCACAGTAGGTGCACCAAAGATGGAGTAAGGCAGACAGCCAGAAAGGGCAGCTAGTGAGTCATGCTTCCCACACAGCATGCCTCAGGCTTCCCTTTCCCGGCTCTCTGAACACAGTACCAGCAATTGTGATCCTCACCTGTGATTATCAGTTTACATGGATTAAGAAGCCCCTAAGGGTTTAATGAGGCATGCCTTGGAGGGTATCTAGAAGAGCATTTCCAGAGAGGATTAACCTGCAGGACATTTCTCATTTAAAGCACAATGTCACCATACGGAGTCAATCAAACTGCACATGGAGTGGACACAGCATTGAGTAAGCTCTCTATAAATGCTTTCAGAGCACAGAGAACATGCAGTGGGCAAGCTGGGAAGGCAAGAACTTCTAATGTGATCATTTAAGTTTAAACTGTGAAGGATAGATAAGCCTTGGGCTGACAAAAGAAGAGTCATCCGCTAAAGAAACAATCTATCCAAAAGCTCAGGTGTGAAAAGCTGTGATCTTTCTGAAGGATGGCAAGAGTGTGCCTAAGTGACACACCGGCTCAGTGAAAACTGATGTCTAGAAATTGGGGAAAGAAACCGGGAGTGGTAGTACATGCCTTTGATTCCAGCACTTGGGAGGCAGAGGGAGATAGATCTTTGTGAGTTCGAGACCAGCCCAGAGTACATAGTACAACAACTGCCAGAGTATATAGTAAGATGAGAGAGAGAGAGAGAGAGAGAGAGAGAGGAAAAGGAGGAGGAGGAGGAAGAGGGGGGAGGAGGAGGAGGAAGAGAAGGAGAAGGAGAAGGAGAAGGAGAAGGAGAAGGAGAAGGAGAAGAAGGAGAAGCAGTAGCCAATGAGAGGTTTAGGAGAATGGAGGTGGGCCTGGAAGGGTACCACCACCAAGAAGCATGATGGCCATCTTGTGAGCAAGAAGAGGTAGTAGCAAGAATGAAGGACGAAGGAAGTGAGATAGAGTAGGGTAGAATCTAGAAGACAGTGAAATTATTCTCCTAATATTTGAATATATAAATCTCAAAACCATAATCCTATACATCAGTGAGAAAAACTCCGCAGGGGTTCACACCCCCCCCCCCCCAAACAAAAACACAACAAAAACAGAGCCTATTATGGTGGGATTGTTACACAGGATTCAAGAGACCAAGAATCTCATAATTCATTAATAGTAGTCACTATTACATTCTCAGATATACAAACAGGATCTGAAAAATTGGGCACCAGGTTTGCATGCATTGGCAAACAAGGTGATTTCAGGATTTCATAATCTTTTGGCTGAAAATTAACCAACAGTAGGACCTGACCTTCAGAGTGTAATTGCGAGTCCAAGCAGGTGGCCGAAGTCTCCACTTTTTATCTTTGTGTTTTTTCATTTATGAACGTGGCTGCAACAAGCCGTGTCTGTGTGTGACCTCACCTTACGCTGTATGGATCCCATTCGTGCGGATTTCACATCCACAGCCTGGTAGGTCAGCCACAGGCCTGTGTCCACGTGCTGTATGTAACAAACAGAGTCTCCGTACTTGATTTCCGACGTTCCCATCCCATCCACTTCTTTCCTCACCCCGACGTCCAATTTTTCCTGTGTATGAAAAGAGAATAGCATAGATTCTTAAAAAGTCACTAGTCTATATCAATACTATACAATACTTATACAATACTATCTTATAAAAACATTCCTTGCAAAGTTCAGTTCTCTAGGTTCACTGAAGTTATGACAATGGCTAAATATTATTTTTTAAAGATTTTTATTTTTAATAGTTTGCATGTATGTGTGTCTGAGGTGTGTATAGAGTGTCACTGGAAAGCAGAAGTGGGCATCAGAGCCCCTGGATATGAAGTTCTAGGTGGTTCTGAGGCCCCTGGCTGGGTGCTAGAACCTAAACTTGGTTCCTTTAGAAGAACAGTGTGGGCTCATAACTGCTTAGCCATCTCCCTAGCCTAGAAATTCAGTTTTATCATCTATAAATAAAAATATTTCCCTTTTAGGTCCAGAACAAAAATATGAGAACACTTGAAAAGCTTCGAACATATCTAGAATTTAAAACCCCAAACCAAAATCAATCTCCTTTAGTCAGCCTGAACAACTTTGGCCATGACACCTGTGAGGTGTTCATGAGGCTGTCAGTGATAACTGAATCACATGTTTCTCGAAGTGATCAAAGCTGTGGTTTTTGCTCTTGCAGCTTCTGAGGTGAACTGCAGAGGTTTGTATTACTAAGGGCAGCTGAGATTCAGGAATTCACTAGGCCAACTTCTTCCAAGTTCTTTCTTTGAAGGTGTGTGCATGTGTGCTTATATGTGTATTCACAAATCCACAGGCACTCTGAAGGCCAGAACAAAAAAGGGGCAATGCAGTCCTCAGTGCTGGAGTCACAGGCATCTGTGAGCCACCAGATGTGGTTGCTGGGGATCTGAATCCTCAACATCTGCAAAATCAATAAGTGCTATTGCTGTTGCTGCAGCTGCTGTTCTTTGTTTTACCTGCGTGCATGCCATCCATGGCACCCTTGGAGGCCTGATGTGGGCATTCCCTTGTAACTGAAGTTACAGACAGTTGTAAGCCATCATGTGGGTAATGGGAATCAAGCCTACTTTCTCTGCAAAAGCAGTCAGTGGTCTCAAGCTCTGAAGCCATCTTTCTAGTCCTATGGTAGTTCCTAAATGACAGTCTCAAAGCTGAATGGACACTTTCCTGTTTCTCAGTCATGCCTTCACTGAATAACTATCCTTGCTAAGTTGCAGTTATGTTCTTTTTAGATTTTTGGTTATTTGATTATTGATTAAATTGGTATGTGTGTGTGTGTGTGTGTGTGCGCGCGCGCATGTATATGTCCTCACATGTGTATATGTGTATGTGTTCCTCACATGTATGTGTGCTCACATGTGTGTGTGTGTTCACATGTGTGGGTGTGCTTGCTTGTGGAGGCCAGAGGATTGCCTTAATCATCATTTTTCAAGCATTGCCCCCCCATTTATTCTCTGAGACAGACTATCACACTGGTGAAGTTTACCAAGGAGGCTGGGCTAGCAGGGCAGCAAGCCCCAGGGATCTGCCCATCTCTGCTTTTCTAATACTAGATTATAAACACATGCTACCACACTCAGATTTTCTTCTTTTACAAAGGTTCTGAGAATCAAAGTCATGTTGTCATATTCCAAGGCAAGCACTGAACCGATTAAGACCATCTACTACATAAATGTTCATTGAAGAATAACTTGAAGTAAAACTTACTTGAGTTTTGATTTTTGTTTTATCTAAAGGATCCATTCAAACAAAAACAAAAGTGAAGGCCAAGTCTGATTCCAAGTCTACAAGTCTATCTTATCAGTACTTGGGATCCAGATACTGTAGGACTGCTTGAAGTCTAAGGCCTGCCTGCAGATTCCAGGCTAAGCTAGGCTACACAGGAATTGCCTTGCCCAGCCTTAATTGAGGGTATGTGCCTAGCCTTGTTGTAACTTGTTACACCAGGCTCTGCAGATATCCCTGACAGGGAGGCCTGCTCTTTTCTAAAGGAAAATGGAAGAGGAGTGGGGAAAGGCAGAGGTGGGAGGGATGGCTGAAAAGAGAGGAGGGGGAGAAACTGTGGTTAGGTTGTAATATATAAGGGAAGAAAAAAATAAATGGATAAATAAATGAATAAACAAATAATTGCAGAGAAAAATTAAAACAAAATGTCACAAATTCTTCATGACATCTCTTTTTTTCTTTTGTGCTGATAACTAATGACCCTTAATTGACCCCTAAAGAGAATTGGTAGATAAACTTCAAATTCAAATGATCCTCAATTCTCAATGCAGAAAGGTCAAGGTCACCTCAGAAGCATACAATTACCAACTAAGTTAAATCAACTATTATGCAAATAACTTGAAACTGTGTTCTAAGAATCAGCAATAAAACAGATAAACTATTGTAATTTTATTCTATCAGATGAGATAGAGTGGTAATCTACTTATGCCAACCCTGTCAATGGGAAAATTAAATTCTGGAAAAAATAACAATGTAATTATCTCTTCAGAAGAAAACAATAAGCCTCTAAACATTTTTTTTTTCCTTTTAGCCAGGAAATGAGTTTATAGCCTAATTATTTGTGTTTTTGAGAAGTCTTGCACTCATTAGCTGCACAGTGAGGTTTTGTTGGCTTTCCATTGTAATGGGTCAAAGCCACTTGGAAGGGGTTTTAATGAGATTTCACAGGGACTATGTCTAGTAGTAATGGTCACCTGGAGTCAGGTAAGAACTTGCTGAAATGACATGTGACAAAGGAAGCTGAAGGAAACACCCAGGGTCATGGCTGTTCTTCCCTTTGTTCATTTCCTATAGCTCAGGCTTAGAAGAAATTCAGACAAAGATAATTAAGCATTCCAGTGCAGGGTCTGGGCGGGGTAGCTCAAGGTTTTGGCCTCTTACTCTGAAGGGACTGAGGTAGTGGAATAAACTCCGTTTTTCATTTAAGACTCCATTCTAAGTTAATCTGCCCTTAGAGAGGCATGGCCCCCACCCTTGAAGTCTTAGAAAAATCAGACTTCAGTTGCAAAATAGATACAGAAGCTACAGCTAGCAGTAACTATAGCTGTACCAACAGAGTGGGCTAAGAAAGCATAAGTCATTCCCAGGTTAAGATGCTCTTTTTTGTGTATGCTCCCTCCTTGTGTTTTAACCAGGTGCTGTAAACCAATTAGCTTAAAGACCAACATTCCTTTACCCTCCATGTAATGCCATCCATCTTTATTCTCTGTAATGGTGAAGAGGAACTTTGGAACACTTGTCCGTCGGTCTGTCCCCTCCCCCCCCCCCCCCCCCCGTGGGAGAAGCTAATTAATATTCCTCATTCCTCTGTCAGAGGACACTTGATGGATTAACTGACAGAGGAGAAAGGGAGAAGCTGATTAACATTCCTCAAACCACAAGGAAGGGAACCCACCTGCAGGTGGGGAAGGCCCAGAGCACATAGACACATTCCACAGGACAGACCAACCCTTGCTACCTACAGACAAGGGAGGTCCTTGCTGCCTCATTCCCTAAAAACCAATCAGTTTAAAAAGTCACTGTTCTGCCAATCACATTGTGCCTAATGGCTGCTACCCCTGGAGACTGTATAAATGTCCACTGAACAAGCTGTGTGGGGCCGCCTCTCCTTTTGGGATGCAGGATGACCCCAGCATGCTTGGAACATTAAAAATCCCTCTTGCATTTTGCAGCGATCTCTCATCTCCCACATGATTCTCGCAGGAGGTCTCTGGTAAACTAAAGCTCTGCTCACTAGAGTCTTACATTGGTGGATCAGAAATGCACTGTGTGGAGGGTGCAGCACACAAGCACAGGTATGTGGGGGTCAGAGAGTACATGGATCTCCCAAAGTTTGAGTTACAGACAGCTGTTAGCCTCCCAACGTGGATGGGTTCTGGAAACTGAACTATCCTCTACAAGCAGGTCTTTAACTTCTGAGCCATCTCTTCGAGCCAAGAAGTTTCTTTTTTATGGGACTAAAGGAAGGAGGGGTTTGTTCACCAGGGGCATAGCTTGGGAAGTTCTCTGAGTTGATCACTGACAGATCAAGACTACTGTGAGTCTTTCTTCCCACAATAAATCTGATTTTAATTACATGTACAGACATAAGATGAAAAACAGGAGATTCTCCCTAAAAATTTACTTGGAAACACAGTTTGCCTTATTGCACATGTGCCCCAAACCTGCCTAGGCTGGACTGACTTTTCAATCCTTCTAAGATTGAAGACACTCTAAGTTTAATAGTTGTTACGATGAGAAGAAACTTATCTCATAGCCTAAAGATGGCTATCCCTATGGCTCACTCTGGAGGCTTCCAGATTGCTAACAAGTTGCTAGATGCATTGATATATGTAAAGGGATAGAAAGCATAGTACTTCCAGGTAAAGATCCCAGGTTTCAGAGAGCATTATTGGAAGAAGGGTGTGTGTATACCAAACCAGGCAGAGTCCTAGGTTGCTAAGCCATCCCCTATGTTTACCTGCCTCAGGTGTGTTGAACAACGAAAAGTATACAGTATCAGAAGCCAAGAAGATGACTTGGCTAAAAACTTCCAACAGATAGTAAGCTTCTACATACAGTAGAAGAAGTAAATTAGGCAAGTGACAGCCATCCAGAAACCCCACACTGGCTTCCCTTCCTCAGATCAGGGACTTTAATTGTCACATTGAGTTTTAACTGATATTTTTAGATTGAGCTACTACACTTTAGAAAATTGAGATTAGTTGTACTTCTCATAGGTAACTATTATAATATTCAGGGGAAAAAAAGCAGAAAGGAATTGGACAGTAGAACTCCTTAAAAAGACAAACAACATTTAGCCTGGCTTACAGACAGCAGCCTTTTCCTCAGGGTGTACCTGGCTCTGTAAGAACCATGCAGGCAAAAGGAGACAATGGCCTCTCTGTCTTGAGGTATCAAGAGAGACACACTCAGATGCAGAGGGACCCAAAACATTTACAGAAATTCTTGTCGACCCATGACTCATGTATGCAGGGAGGGGGTTTGGAATAATGGCAGCAGGTGGAACTGAGAGACTGCGTAGAAAGGCAAACAACTGTTCACTGCCAAAGAAACAGGTCTCAGTCTAGCAGGGTCACCTGCCTGCAAGGCTGAAATAAGTCTCCCCAGGGTGTCGTTTCTGATAATTCATTATACAGTCATTATAAACACCACAAAAAGGAAGTATGGGTGTGGGAAACACGTAAGTGTGGATCCTGATCACATAGCTAGAAGATAAAAACCTTAAGACTATTTTTTATGCTTCTATTTTCATGTGGTGTGTGTGTTTGTGTGTATGTGCATATTTTTACACATATTTTCATGTGGTGTGTGAGAACATGTGTGGGTATAGTTACATGTGTGTTCTTGTGCATGTGGAAGTCCAAGTTTGATGCTGGAAATTATTCTCAATGCTCTTCTACCTGACTCAATGAGGTAGTCTCTCAATCAAAGCTATAGCTCACTGATAAGACTAGTCTCTACAGCCACCTTGCTCTGGGGATCCCAGTTTCTGTCTTCCAAGCCTGGAACCCACCAGGCATTTATATAAGTTCTAGGGATCCAAATTTTGGTCCTCATGTATGTGCACCAAGCACATTAACCACTGTGCCATCTCCCTACCCACTAAATCATTTATTGTTCTTATAAAATATACTGAAGTGCCAAAGGAAAACCCTTTACCCATATGAGGAATACACAGATAAGTGATCTCTGTCAGAAAATACAGTATATATTTTAAAACACACACACACACACACACACACACACACATGCTGAAAGCAGTAATCAGAACATTGGATTAGCTGGATACCACTGGAGCTAGAAGATAAGAGGTCAATGAAATTGGAATGACATCAACAAGAATATCCAATCTGAAGATCACACTGATACCAAAAGGGTTCTCTCTAACTGCAGTTACATGGTGGCTCATGCATGTAATCCCATCAGTGGGATTATAACCTCATCAAGGGGGCAGTAGTAAGGCTGAGGCCAGCTTGGTATGCATCGTAAGTTCCAGGCAAGGTTTGGAGTTCAGAGCAAGATCCCATCTCATGTAATGCAAATCGAAGCAAACAAAAACACAAGCTAAGATACTCTGCCATTCGATAGAAACTTCTCCCAAAAGGCAATACAGTTTAGTTCACATACCTAGTATATACATCAGGTACCTGTTATAGCCAATCAAAAACAAAAACCCAAGATCACTGCTATCTTCTGGGCATTCATTCATTCATAACTACTTATGCCCATTTTTAGACCTTGGGGACTATGAATTCTCAAGGAAATATGTTCAACCCATTATTGTACATACATGCTGTTTCTTCTTTTTTTTTACTTATATATTGGTATGAATACTGCCTTCCACTACCAATCAGTGTGCTATTTATTGATATTAACTGAAATTGTTCTGTATCCTCAGAATCTGATCATACTCTGCAAATGTCAGGCTCCTTTTAAAAAAAGATTTTTACTTTTTATTATGTGCACTTATGTGTGGGTATGTGCAACTGAATGCAAGTATCATGAAGGCCAAAGGAGGGCATCAGATCCCTCAGAACTGCAGTTACAGATTGTTGTGGGCCGCCTATGTATTCTTAGAATGGAGCTCCTGGCTTCTGCACTGATATTCTTAAATGCTGAGCCATCTGTCTAGGCACATAAAAGGCCACTTCTCAATGACAATCGACAATATCCTTCGTGAACAAATTAAGGACTACATATCCCTTCCCATGTCCCACAGAAATTGTGCCAACAAACTACTAGAACAATTTCCTTCAGGCTTTAAACATAGAAAGAATAGCCCCAAAGTAGGCACACTAATCTGGCTTGTTATTAAGTGGTAACTACTTCTGTCCCAACAGTGGCCTTCAGTAAATGACACAAAAGCACACTAAAACTAGTATTGTAGAATTGTTATCTGGACTCTTCTAGAATTGGCTGAAATCAATCATCTTAATCTTAACAAGCTCTGAGGGAAACTGACAGGTCCTTAATCTTGGTTAATGACAGTCTTACTCATTTTTAATTATACATTAAGTTATTAATAATAGCTACTTACATATGCACCTCCTTAAGACAAGCAACAGTTAAAGTTAAGAAAAATGAAAAGGCAAAAAGAGAACACACAGCAATGGAAAGAGCTCAGCAGGTAGAGGTGTCCGCTGCCAAGACTGAGGACCTGGGTTTTAAGCCTGGGACTCACATGGTGGGAGGAGAAACCAACTGCCTCAAGTTGTCCTATGACCTCTACATGTGCTCTGTGGCATGAGCATACAAACACAGAAACAAATACACACACACACACACAAATACACACACATGCATACACGCATACACACATACACATATACACACATCCACATACATAAACACACATCCACATACACACACATGCACACACATGAGCATACACACACATATACACATATGCACACTTATACATGTGCACATACACACATGCACATGTATACATATACACACACATACACACATGTATACACAAGCATACATATAATACACATATATACATATGTATACACATACACATATATGTACACATACATGCACACACATATACATGCATGCACATACACACATATGTACACACACATGCGCACACATACACAAACACATATATATGTACACATATATATGCATACACTGAGAAAAAAAGGTAAAGATTTAATGTGTTTCTTTATGGTATCATAATACAATGAGAATAGGTGGGTACTGGGAAATGGGTCACAAAATTATCCCAATAGCCCAACTGCACTATGGGTGTTCTTCTTTAGCCAACCCTCAGGTACCAGCAGACACAGCTACACAATCTGTCCCTAAAGGTACGGTTCTCCCCATCATTCTGCTTCTCTGGCTGGGCCATGACTGCGAAGCCTCTCATCACCACAGGAGGGTCTGTGCCAATCACTCTCATGCTGACTACCATTAAAAAGAATTGTCACACATGTAACCAGACCTCTCCTAGGAAAATCATCATTTCCACTACTTTCTCTTATTTCCTCAGCTCCTGTCTGCAAAGGTCACTAAATGCAGCTCCTTTTAATTTAATCTTGAAACAGGCAAAGTTCATCTCCATTTAAGCTTGGAGATTGGGGTTTTCTATTGTTAATTGTTAATAGCATGCAAAGTACTAGGTTTCATTAAGACATTCACACACACACAGACACACAAACACACCACACACACACACACACACACACACACACACACACATACTTTGTTCTTATTTCCACTTCTCATTTCCCATCTGCTATGCTCAGTCCCTTTCTTGGTGCCCACTAATAATTTTATATTTATATTATATATTTATAATTTTATATGGTTATTTTTATAAGAATATGATGTAAAAATAAATCCCTTTTTAAACCTATTTTTAAGTTATTTATTTTATGTATATGAGTGTTCTATCTACATGGAGATACCATCTATGCAGCATGTACACCTGCATGCCAGAAGAGAGCATCGGATCCCATTATAGATAGTTATGAGCCATCATGTGATTCCTGAGAATTGAACTCAGGACCTCTGGAAGAGCAGCCAGTGTTCTAAACTCTGAGCCATCTCTCCAGCTGGTCTTTTTTCCTATTTAATCCCCTAGTCATGGTAGACCTTGGAAGTGCAGACAATGACAGATGAGTGATTTCTCTTCTCTATTGACAATTAAGATTTATCACTGAGGCTTAAATCTGGATCCTGGATCTTCCACAGAGTTTAATAAAGCATCAGTTTCCACAGTTGCCTAATGAAGATTGAAAGTAATCCCTAAATGTCACAAACTCATACTAGATTAAATGACACAGAGCATCAAATTTGGTAGGCAGATTATATGGCCCACTATAAACTATTAAACTTGGTTGGGCAGTGGTGGCGCACACCTTTAATCCCAGCACTTGGGAGGCAGAGGCAGGTGGATTTCTGAGTTTAAGGCCAGCCTGGTCTACAGAGTGAGTTCCAGGACAGCCAGAACTACATAGAGAAACTCTGTCTCAAAAAACAAAAACAAAACATAAATAAATAAACAAACAAACAAACTGTTAAACTTGGTTCTTTATTTTCTTTGTGTGAGTGTTTGCTTTGAGGGCTGGAGATGTAGTCAGTTGGGAAGCTGCCTTCCTAGCATGTTCAAACCCTTGGGCTGCATCCCTAGAAGCAAATGCATATACCAGCCATGGTGATGCATGCCTGTTTTCCCAGCACTTGAGAGCTGAGGCAGGGGGATCAGAAGTTCAAGGTCACCCTCAGCTGCAGAGCAAGCCTGAGGGAAGGTGAGGAAGAGAGCTTTGAAACTCATATTTCTGAACCAAAAAAATAAAAATCTTAAATAAAATACTACACAAGAATCTCAGCCTAGAAAGGTTTCCATCTATTTTTGCCCTCACCTCCACAGTCCTTTTAATGGCGTTGCTAGTCTCATTTGAGGCTGTCATTCCATCACCTCAATGGCAAAAGACTTCTATTCATGGTGCGTGAGGGAGGGAAGGCAGGAGCTCAGCTACCAAGGAACATGTCAGTGGCATTTTTTAAGCTACAAGAAAATTACACTGGCGTACAATACATATATAGACCCGGCAGGGCCTACCTTATGATTAAAACTGACATGTAAAGGCATCTGTGCGAGCCAGTCAAAAGTTCTAAAAGTAGAAAATACGCCTTAGAAAACCTACAGGTGTGAAATGAATTCTTCATTATATACTCTTTGCCTTAACAGGGAGTCCACACTGCTTACATTATCAACTATGTCCTACCTGATTCAATTTCTTCTGAATGCACAGGGCTGTCAGCAACTGGTGATTTTTCTGTCAACTCCTGAACTTGAAATTGGCTAGTGAACACTCACATTACTGTCACAGGTAGTGCTGTGACAACCCAAAAATACACCTTTCCTGTCAACCAGTAGCATGGGTTTTAGTTTTTGGGTTTTTTTTTGTTTGTTTGTTTGTTTGTTTTCTGTAACATTTTTAAAACCCTTGTTAGTTATGGATCTTGAGGGAAAATTATCTTCCTGATTTGCATGTTTTGAGAATGTGGCCTCCAGGTATGTGCCTCCGAGTAGAGCTGAGCCAAGGCAGGAAGACTGCAAGTTCAACGTCTCTGTTTAGTGATGTTCTAGATGCAGCCTGGGAAACTAACTGGTATCCTTTCTCAAAATTAAAGGTCAGAAGAGACCCGGAAATGTGAGAGTGCCCAGCAGAAGACCTCAGCATGACCAAAGCTGTTCACTCATTGGAACCATGGGACAAGAAGAACGTCCCAACCAGGACCACTAAAGGACCACTGATGTAGACGCAGAGCTTCTCCAGAGTTGAGGCAGTGCAGGAATTGAACCCAGAGCTTTGTGTCATGTTGTGATGGTCCTCCACCCTTGAGACATGTAACCTGTAGAACTGTGTGACCAAACAGTTGACTGGCTTGGAACTCACTGACACCCAGGATGACCACAAGCCATTTAGTCACTGCAGACCTGACACATCCCTGAGGTGCAGACACATTGAAGAGAAGGCATGTTTGTCTTCCAGAAAGAAAGTACTCATTTTTTTTTTCTTACTGAAAATGAGGGAAAGTGCAACATATATTCCCTATCTATCACTGTGCTCTGAGGGAGGGGGGAAATATCTCACATCAGGTATGTGCACTTAGGGGCAGGGGAACTCCAGTGATAATTTGGGATAATCTGGGTGGTAAAGTACTTGCCTTGCAAGTGTGAGGATCTGAGTTCTGTCCTCAGAACCCACAGGAAAAAGCTGGCAAACATTTGTACTTCCGCCCCTGGGAGTAAAGGTAAGTGGATCCCTAGGGCTGACTGACCAGCTGTCTACCCTACTTGGTAAATTATAGGCCAGTGAGAGAACCTGTGATGGATGGAAAGACAGCTGAGATAGGCTTCTGTCCTTTGCATTTGCACCAGCATGTCTGCACACATGTGTATGGAATATTTGTGTCTTCATATGTGTTCAAGTACATGTGTTTATACATGAATGCAACATGTATCTTAAAAGTACAGAGCTGAGACCAAATAATTACAAATAAGGGAAAGGATAAAACTGTGCGTTCCATTTTCTCTAAAATCTGATAATACGAATACTCTGATTTTAGTTGTTTCCATTGGTTTAATGTGCAGATAGTACTCTGCACCACGAATGAATTTTAATTTCATTAGGCTTCTTTCCAATTAAAATGTGGCATTTTACATATTATAACCAACACTACTAAAAATGTTTAATTTTTCACAATCTGTATGTGGGAAATATATTTTTATATGTATATTTCGGTGACATTGACTTTTTCCTGGGATTCTCATTTTTATATTGTTAATTTATACTAAATAAAAACTAAACTATCAAAATAGCATTCGCTACTGGGAGTTACCGATTCATATCTATAACCCCAGAACTGACAAAGATAAGGCACAAAGACCATGGGTTTGAGGCTAATTTGGGCTTTATATTGAATCCCAAGTCAATCTGGGCTATATAGAGAGACCCAGTCTCAGAAAAATTTATACAAACATAGTATACCAATTTCTGTACATCAAAAAGGTACGTAAGTGGACTTTTCTTTTTAAATATCAGAAACATCTATTTCAAAAAACATTTCCTATTAATCAAAATTACATAAACATTACCCCAAAATTATACTCTGATTTATCCCTCTTCTACAATAACACTCAAATGTATTCATATCTGTAAGTGTTTCTGTTAGACAAAGTTTAATTCTGATTACAGCTGTACTTCCCATATGGTTACTGATAAACTCCTGAAAATTTACAATCTGCAATTAAAATATTTAAAACAAGCAACACAGAGGAGAGACTGGAGAAATGGTAGCAGTTAAGACCACTTACTGCTCTCATTCAGTACCCAGTTTCCATATTCAATGGTTTACAACTACCTGTAATTCCAGGGACACCAATGCCCTCTCTGGCATCCATGGACAGACCCCACGTATGTGCATATACGTACATACTCATAAATAAAACTGTTAAAAACCTACAGTGGACAGAGTGTCATGTGTTCTAAAACATGATCCAAAAAAAAAAAGCATTTTGTTGAAGAAGGAGAAGGAAGATGTGATAGCTGGGGAAAAAAAAAGGTAGATGACAAACAAAGTCATTTCTCTACTTTTGAATAACACAGAATGAATATTTTAACATCTCAGTCATCCAGAAAATGCCAGACTCTTAGAAGCTAGGAATTGATGTTGGGAGAAAAAATGCTTAAGTCTCAATACTCAGAGACAGGCTGACTGGAAAGACAACATGATCAGAGGAGTCCCAAGTCTTGGCAGGTGGAAGATATAGTTTGGAAATTAGAAAACCCTTCCTTTCTCATTCTGAAGTGGGAAGATCAGCAGATCAAGGATCTGTAGACTGGAAGTTGAGAAATTTCTGGAAATGTGCCCAAGCTTTGGACTAAGTTTCTCTGGTCAGTCCAAGTACCTAGAGTCTGGTAACTCCTTGCTTCATTCAGAGTTACTCTATTTCTGTCTGTGTACATTAGGAGTAAAAACACAGTTGATATATAAATGAGGAACATATATATGGTGCAATCTCACACATAGGGAAAAAAATCAAAGATACTCTGGGGTAAAGTCTAGACTAAACGTTAGAGGTACTTCCTAGAAGATGCTCCAAAGCCACAATTCTAGGAGACAGACAAGGAGCAGGAAGGTGTGGTCCAAATTCTTTTTCTCAGAGACACCAGGTTCTACACTCTGTCAAATGAGGGATATGCTCTCTCACTGAAATACTGTTAATGTTATTAAAATGTCTTTAAAATGATGAGTTTGGGGCAGGAGCGTTGGACCAGCCTGTAATTGAGTTCAATCCCAGGAACCCATGTAAAGGTGGATAAGGCAGACAGAAGGAACAGATCTAGAAAGGTTGACCTATGTCCTCTATAGACATGGACCACCCCCCAATAACAATAAGTTAAATGTACTTAAAAAAAGAATTTTATAGCCATAAAGGGTAACATGTGTAAGCTAGTTTAAAAGGTGTCATTGATTTTTTGTTATCAAAATCAACTCTCTGTAATTTCTAAGATTGAAATCCCCTAAAACTTTCCTGTCCTTTGATCAATAACAGTTCAAGTTCTAAAAAGGAAGGAGTCATCAATATTTAAAGACTTTAAATGTGAAAATAACCCAAAATTTCAAATGTAAAGCAGTTGCTAAATGCATCATCATCAGTCTAAAATACAGGATGTTGAATTGCCCAAATTTCATTATAAAAAAATATGGAATAAGATATTTTATTAAATAATTACTAAACCCAACAGAGTACATAATTAAGGTTGTTTACTGTTAACATTTCTTAAAAGTTGTAATGAATACAAGGAGTTATTTTTAAGTGACAAATTTGAAGGCAAATAGTCCTAATTTACCCGTATAAATTACTGCATTCTCTTCTTAATTTTTCTCATTTGTTTATTTACTGTACATGTGCATGGATGGGTGGTTGTGTGTAAGGGCATCAGAGGACAGCCTGTGAGCACTGTTTCTTTCCTTTCAAGATTTGGCTCCAGAAGATCAAACTCAGGCCGTCAGGCTCAGAAGCATCATCTTTACCTATTGAGCCATCGTGTTGCTCCCTGTTTTTAAACATACTGTGACATCTATGTATATACTATGTACTAGAATGGGTGACTTTAAACAGAAATAATATAGGCAACTGTTTGCGCCCTTTGGGAAAACCTGTTATCTGATCCTCCAGTGATATTTAAATTTTATTATAATTTTTAAAATTAAGTATCTCCCTGAATCCCAGCTCTCCTGTTTGCCAACCTCCACTCATGTACAGTCGCCACCGAGAATTCCCTATAAAGAGTATGTGAGTGACAAGAGGTTCTCAGCAGCCTGCAGGGCTGCGTGGTGCTGTAGACATGGGGGAGAGAATGAGCCTCAGAGAAGAAGCTCATCACCACTGCCATGTTCAGACAATGCCCTTGCTGCCTCCGGTGGAGGAGGTGGTGGCATTATTTGACTGTCGCTTCCAGAATGAGAGATCCCGAATAGAAACCTAAGCAGAGGACCTACGTAGTAACAAGAATTAAACTGCAATATCAAATTCAACACTGACAGAATGTTAGGAGGGACTCAGAGGGAAAATGTATCAAAACAACTGTTGGCAAGATGCACCAACAGCTTGTAAAGTTAGTTTCAGCTGGTGAGGCCCAAAGTTGGCAATGTCATGTGCCTGCCTGCTTATGTGCCACAAGCTTTCACTGAGGCAGGGTCTCTTGTCTGAACCCAGAGCTTATCAACTGACCAGTCTAGCTGTCAGTTTACCCAGGGATTCTCACCCCCTACCCCAGATCTGCCTCCTGAGGGCTAGGATTACAGGTGTCTGCCATACCAAGTCCCAATATAAAATCTCCCCTCCCCCACTCTTATTTTCTGATCTTTCTAGAGTTTGTGAACTTGAAAGATTAACATATATTCTTCCACAGCTCACACAAAGACACAGACTTTGTATTCATTTTATCTCCTGCAGGTCTATGATTATCAAGACCAAATCAATTATTAGTGATTTGGTATATCAATTTTATAACTTACATCGTCAGTGATTTTTTTTCACTATTTACTGCCATGAAATACACACATTTTGTCTCATAAAATGCTTTCATTTGCCTGTATATTATCCCAGTGTCCATTCTAGTCAAGCTCCCTTCTTGACTTGAATTCATACTGTCCTGGTCCAGTAACCATTGTATATTCCCACCCTCTCAGAATAAAGTTTCACTGCAGGTCTCTGTCATGGCTTCTATTTCATGACCCAATACCAACTTATTTCCATTTAAAATTGCAGTTTTCTATTCCTATATATTGATAAAGTCAATGTATTAGGCCCATGCCCTACCACATGTTGGGTTCTCTGGTTTCCTTCTTGTTTGGCAAGCTCTACTCTCTGTAGCCTTGGCTCCTTGGGTGTCTTTGTAAGCAATCTGTGCTTGTGGTTCTTCCTGGAAAGTTCCTCATTCATGTCAGGCTGGAATGTGAACTTACCGTCTTCTTGCTCACCAACCTCTCTTATTACTTACTTTAGTTAACACTACTCATAAGTTAATCTTTACATTGTCACTGTTTCATCTGTGTTTCTAGGGAATGGTTTCTCAGGTTGCTGGTATAGTTTTTATATATTTATATAGTCTAACCTAGCCTTAAACTTGTGATCGTCCTGCCTACTTCTCCCTCAGTGTCCCTCTGTTTCTACCTCCCAAGCGCTGAGACATCACACACATGCTGTGGTATTCAACTTGATTTCTCATTTTTAAAACCTTAGAAGGGACGATGAAAGTTAAAAATGGAGTGGGTGGCAAATATGGAGTGGGTGGCAAAGTATGATTATGTCATTTATAAAAATGTCAAAATGAAACCTGTTATTTTGTATACTAAAAAAATCAATAATTCTAAAAAGAAATACATCCATAACACAAAAATTCACTATGAAAATATCTCATAGGAGACCATAATACAGACGATCATTGTGACCCTAGATGACCATAGATGACCATAACAAAGAAGATCATCGTGATTCTATCTCATAGGTGACCATAACATAGAAGATCACCATGATTCTCATAGGATGTAGCCGTAACAGAGAAGTTCACTGTGACTCTACCCCATAGGAGGTGATCATGTGTTTCCTCATCTTCCCCTCTTTCCTTCCAGCTTTGGAGACATGGCTTTTGCATTTTAAATGTTAGACTTCAGAAAATACTCTTAGGTTTTCCAATGTAGTTGTGTAGAGTATGTATGTCTCTGTATGTCTCTCTGTGCATGTCTGTGTGTGCCTAAGAGCACACGTTACTAGTGCATTTGTATGTGCAGACACACCAATACACATGTGGAAACCAGGGGATGACCAACTGTATCATTCTCCAGGTTCTAGAAATAGGCCCTCTCCCTCCCCCGGTTCTAGAAATAGGTTCTCTCCCTCCCCCTCCCCCTCCCCTCCCCCTCCCCTTCTCTCTCTCTCTCTCTCTCTCTCTCTCTCTCTCTCTCTCTCTGACCTGGAGCCCACCAATTCAGCTAATCTGGTGGGACAGGAGCCTTGGGGATCCATCTGTCTCTGTTTCAAGCCACCAAGACAGGTTTTAATGCACAATTGTGCTGTCATTACACAGAAGGGTGAAGAAGGAGGATAAACACAAGAAAGACGAAGTTTGAGCTATATTATGCCTTGAAAAAAATGAACAAGTGTACACATGTATTCTTGATTTTGTTTTTAAATCTAGCAGACATTGATCTTGCTATTAGACATGACTAGAATCCCTGTTTGTAGAACATCATTCCAGGCCCTCTGGCTTTTAAAGTCTCGTTTGAAAAGTCAGGTACTATTCTAATAGGTCTACATGTGTCTAATAGGTCTAATAGGTTTATATGTAACTTGGTCTTTTTCCCTTGCAACTTTTGCTATTCCTTCTTCTTTGTTCTGTACATTTAGTTTTGATTATTATGTACAATAGAAAATTTTGTTTCTGGTCCATTCTATTTGGTATTCTGCAAACTTCTTGTACCTTAGTAAGAATCTCCTCCATTAGGTTAGTGTAATTTTCTTTTATGATTTTGTTGACCATGTTTTCTGTGTCAATTATATGGGCGTCTTCTTCCTTTCCCTATTACTTCCTTTCCCTATTCTTAGACTTGGTATCTTCATAGTGTCCTTCTTTTCCTGCATAATTTCTGACATGATTATTTTAGATATAATGTTTTCTTTGACCAGGGTATCCATTTGTTCTATTGTGTCTTCAATGCTTTCTCCCATGTCTTCTATTCTATTGGTGAGTTTTGCCTTTGAGGTTCATGATTGAATTCCTAAATTTTTCTTTTTCAAGTTTCCTTCAATTTGGTTTTTTTTCTATTGATTCTATTTCCACTTTCAAGCAGTGAAAGATGGCAGCCCAGAATACTATACTCAGTAAAACTTTTGGTCACAAAAGATGGAGAAAACAAGGCATTCCATAATAAAACCAAATCTAAGCAATGTAGCTATAAATATTCTACAAAATATTTACAAGTCTAGTCCCACAGGAGGAACTAGAGGGAAAACCCCAATATAAAAAAGGTTAACCACACCCAAGAAAACACAAGGAATAAATAATCCCAACAACTCTAAAGAGGACACACACATACACTACCACCACCACTACAAAAACATCAAAATAATAGGAATCAACAAACATTGATCATTGATATCTTTCAGCATCAATGGTCTTGACTCTCCAATAAAAAGACACAAACTAACAGAATTAATGTGAAAACAGGAGCCATCCTTCTGCTGCATACAAGAAACACACCTTAACACCAAGGATAAATATTCCTTTGGAGGTAAAAGGCTTCTAAAAAATATGCCAAACAAATGGACTTAAGAATCAAGCCAGTATAGTCATTGAATAGCTGACAAAACATTTCAAATAAAACTAATCAAAAGAGATAAAGATGGATACTACATGTTCATCTAAGGAAAAAAATACAACAAGAAGATACCACAATTCTTAACATCTGTGTAGCATACACAAGAGCAGACAAGTTTATAAAAGAAAAGCTACTACAGTTTAAATCACATATTCACCCTCATTCACTGATAGTGGATGACTTCAAATCCCATCTCACCAGCGGACAGGTCATCTAGACAAAAACTAAATAGAGAAATGCTGGAGCTAACATGTTATAAACCAAATGGACTTAACAGATATTTATAGAACATGTTATCCAAACATAAAAGAATAATTTCTACTCAGCAGCTCAGAGAACTTTCTCCAAAATTGACCATATACCAAAACACAAAGCAAATCTCTACAGATTCAAGAAAACTGAAATAACACCCTTACATTCTCAGTAGACAGAAAAAAAAAAAACACTTCAGGGCTGAAATCAATAAAATAAAAATAATTAACCAAATAAAAACAATTTTAAAAAATCAGTGAAACAAGTTTTTTTTTTTTTGAGAAAAATCAGAAAGATTGGCAAACTCTTGTCCAAATAAACTAAAAAAGCAAAAAGAGAAGACATAACAATAGACACTGAGAAAATCCAGAGATTCATAAGGACTACTTAAATAAATCTACTTTCCATTTCATTGAAAATATAAAAAAAGTTGATACTTTCCTTGATATATAGCACCTACCAAGGTTAAACCAAGATTAGATAAAATTTAAACCAACATATAACCCCTTATGAAATAGAAGCAGTAGTTAACTCTACCAAACAAACAAACAAACAAAAACCAAACAAACAAAAATCCAGGGCCAGATGGTCTTAGCATAGACTTTTATCAGACTTTAAAAAGGAGTTAATGTCAATACTCCTCAAATTATTCTACAAAATAGAAACAGAAGAAATGTCGCCCAGTATATTTCATGAGATCACAGTTACTCTGATATCTAAACCACATAAAATAGTACCCCCAAGGAAAGAGAATTACAGACCAATTTCTCTTATGAACATAGATGCAAAAATTCTCAATCATATACTCATAAACCAAACCCAAGAACATATCAAAAAGATCATTCGCCATGATCAGGTTGGCTTCATCCTAGAGATATAAGGATGAATCAACATACATAAATCAATAAATGTAATCCACCATATCAGTAAATTGAAAAAAAAACACATTATCATCTCATTAGACGCACCTTTGAAAAAAAAAAATCCAACACTCCTTCATAATAAAAGTCACTGAGAGATTAGAGATATACGGGACATACTTCAACATAATAAAGTCAGTTTACAGAAAGCACATAGCCAACATCAATTCAAATGAAGAATAACTCTAAGTAATTCCATTAAAAGCAAGAGCATGGCAAAGTGTCCATTCCACAAACTGACATCTTGGTACTATTGCTAAAGACAACACCAATACAATGCATGGAACATGGAGAAGTCCAGCTGATGCCTACACAGAGCCTTCACCCCTGTGGGTTAGCATCTTTGGTACAGTTAGGTATTTTGCATGCTACCACCAGTGTGCTCAGAAACCCTTTGATCTACAACACTGTCCTGCCTGCAACATATCTAGTGCAATAGGGAAACAAAGCTTATAGGAGTAACCAACAAATAACTCATTTAACTTGAGGCTCATCCACAAGATTGAACTCCTATCCAACACTGCTTGAGTGACCCAAGAACGTGAGAGCAGGTAACCCAGGGACCTAATGTAAAACGAAATAATTCTGTTTTTTTAAGTAGCAATAAAATAACTCCTAATAACATTCTGTTACAATCATGGATCAGTGCCTTGCTCCACCATGATCAGAGAAGCTTCCTCCTGCAGGAGATGGGAACAAATACAAAGACCCACAGCCAGAAAACACACAGAGAATGGAACACTCAGAATGATTCTATCAAATCCTTCCTCTCAGGGCTCAGGGAACCATGTGGTAGAGAAGGCAGAAAGAGTATAAGAGTCAGAGGGGATGGAAGACACCAAGAAAACAAGACCCTCTAAATCAACATGATCAAAGCTCCTATGAACTCACAGACACTGAGGCAGCATGCACAGGGCCTGCACAGGGCTATACCAGATGGAGTCATGGAGGTGAACATCAAATGGGCGCATGCCCCAGTCCCCAGCTCAGAAGCTATCTCCAATTGGTAACCACTTGCAAATGAAAATTTAGTTTCCTCCAAGGGAGCCTGGCTGGGAAAGCAAACTGTTCTTAAGGGTAGTCTGTGTATCCAGGAGTAGGTGCCAACAGAAAAGGAACTCAGTGATATCCTTGAGGGTTTCTTGTCTTATGATGTTATGTCAGAGCTCTTCCCCTTTTATTTTTTTTAATTCTATTTTTTAAAAAAATTTGTATTTGCATATTTTTCTCTCACCTTTTTACCCTACATCCTTTGCATATATATGTGGCTTCCAGTTTAGTGTTTTTATGGGATTCCTGAATGTGTAAACCAGTGGGTTTCCACATGTATATCTGTTTCTTAGGCTCCTTCTTTCTGTTAGTTTTGTCCTGTTCTGCTGTATTAATTTTTGCTTTATATTATCATATTTTATTTTATATTATGGTCCCTTAGAAGCCCTTTTATTTTCCAATGAGAGACAGAAATGGGATGGGTCTGAATCAGAGCAGAGTGGGGAAGGAACTTGGGGTACTAGAGAGAGGAGAAACCATACTCTAGATATATTATTGAGAAAAAATATATTTTTAATAAAAATACACATCTTTATTTTAAAAAAAAGTAAAGAATCCAGAAGGAGTTGGAGGGTATGCTCTAACCAAAATGGAAACCACGAAGCCAGCAGGCTATCTCAGGGCTAGTTTCAGTAGTTTGGGAACCTGACTTGATAAAGATAGAGGTTGGGAAGGGGAGCTAGGGATGAGAAAACTTTGTATCCACTCTTCCTTTGTTCCCTACATCAAAGAAAAAACAAAGCAGGGCCACATGGTCAGAAATCCCAAAATGCCACACTTCATCTTACCTTGGAAGACCGGAAGGCAAACGCAGTTGATTTTACATCAGCTTTTTCTTTGTCCATGAGTAGAAGGTTCTTGTCTTCCATGAGGCTTAAGTATTTTCCTGTTGTGACATGCCGGAGTCGGAATGGCTGACCCCATCTTATGTGGCTTCCACTCCACCTAACAAAACAATCAGAACTTGATCCAACCCCACCACCATCAAAGAAGCAGCCACTAAAATGTAGGAGTATGACTGCACGTGTGTGCACACAGGCGTGGATAAACACTATGAGTGGCATCTACAAACATATGCTACATGTCTGTACATATAAACATCTTAGAACCAGGTGCAAAGGAAGAAAACAGACTGAGAAACTGCAGGGAAACTCACAGCTTTTATACTTATGGAGGAAATGACTTTAAATGTGTAGCTATAATATTTTCCTTAATTTATATACTATTAGAAAAAAGACAGCCTAATTTTATGCATGTAGATGCACATCTAATAAAACTTTATAATTATCAAAAGTATTACTATTTAGGTGGATTTAATCAACTTAATATTCATATCAAAGACAACTGTTTTTAATTATTAAACATTAAATATTGTGAATATGGAATTTTTTATGTTATAGGCTAACAGAAAAATATAAAGGTTGACAAGAACATTTTGTTGCTAGAGAATGATAGAAGAAGAAGGAAAACTCAGGTAGTCACACAGCCCACGGCCCTGACATAAAATATTTCCAGAAAAAGGGGAGTAATAAGCACCCTTCACTGTGAAGAAGAGTTTGAGCATTTTTAAGTGAACAAAGGTGAGTGTTAACTCACAGCAGTACTTATGCTCACTTGATTGTTTGCGAAGCAGAGATGAAGCCACTTGATTTTAAACCATCACTCCTTGAGGCCAGGTTTCAGGGTTACATGCCTTAAAGACAGGCTGATCTCTGAATTCAAAGCTAGCCTGGTCTACACAGCAAGTTACTGGGCAGCCAGGGCTACACAGAGAAACACTTTCTCAAAACAAGACAAAACAAACAGAACAGAACAGATCAAAACCACTGCCCCTTTAATATATAGGAAGTTATTTTCCACCCATCTATTTAAACTGATCAGGATAATATTGAGAATCTACCAAGTTTTCTGAAATTACTGTTTGGAATACCCAAGCAAAATGACTTTAGACACTAATTATTGTATCTATCATTAAATAGGCAGATAGCTCACATTTTAAAAATTCTGTAGACACCGACTCAAGTAAAATAGTCCTGGCTCTCACCCAAAGAGTTTGTATCATACAGCAATAACTTCTTTTAAAGTGTAATATTATAGGAAAATATACTGACAACTTAGTGCATTTTAAACGAAGACTAAACCATCCAATTATTTTTAAAATGATTTTGCTAATATCATAGTTTTGTCTAAAAATGTTTAAAGCTATGCCTTTATCAGTGATGTAGCATTTAAATGAACTAAAAGACACTCTTTAAAAAAAAAATCTTCTAAATACCAGGAATATGTGTACATGTATGTGCATCTGAATTCTTACTGCAATAATGAATAGTGTGGTGATTTTTGCTACTATACAGTTTCCCACTCCAGTATCAAGCTACACATGAGTAAAGTTCATAGTCCTTGCAAATAGCTGTTGAACTGTTTTTTATCCACATGCACCTTTAGAAGTTTAAATCCACAATCTTTCAGACTTCAGGTGAGTGACAGGCTTGCAGACAACTTGTCCTGCTTCCAAATCTGACACCACTCTGTCCCAGCAGTGCTTTATGCCAGGAAGATGCCAGGTGTGGGGGACATGATGTTATAAAGCAAAAGAGACCAAAGACAGGTAAGCTGTAGGAAATTACTAAATGAGACTATTCTTGGGTCCTCACCTGCTGAATCAAGACAGAAGTGATAGAAAGAGACAAGAGAAAAAAAGAATTGGATACTACATTTGTTCTCCATGTTGTTTGCAGCTGGAGTTAACAGGACCATCCCACACTGAATTGGAAGCCAAAGGCATTGACCATTCCATACCCTCAGAATTATAGGCTGGGTTTAGAAGTTCTACTTACGCAACTCTTAGGGTCTCTAGTCTCCAGAGGGAGCGTGCATGAACTGATACAGCACCACCTTCATAATGGACTGTTCTGTTGACATAAAAAAGTTTAAATTTGAGTTTAATAGGTTTCATTCTTTGAACTCCACCTTTTAAACAAACAGAAAGAAGGAAGAGTGTAGAAGAAACTGTAAATGTTAAAGGTCTATTGTGAGGAGATAGCACAGCTGGAAATAAAAATAAATGTAACAGTGATCAACATATATTCTTTCTCAATAAGCATTTACTTAAACATATTCTCTCCCCATCACTTACCCATATAATAGTAATGTTTTTTCTTCATAACTTCCCTCTATAGACATATATATATATATTTTTTTTTTACCAACTTTGGTCATAGAAGTACAGACTTAAAAGCATAGGTGTCATTTTTTATATTATTATATAAAGATATGCATGTAATTGTTCATGGCTCTGAATTTGGATTTCATTGTTTAAAATACTTCCAAGAAATGTAAAAAGACTGACTCAGTGTTTTAATACAGTCATCTGCAATTTACACCAATGGGCCATGCATGACAAAATATAAACTGATAAATAAAATATTAACAGAGGGAGCTGGAGTGATGGCTCTGTGGTCAAGAGCACTTGCTCCTCTTGGAGCTCCAAGTTTGGTTCCTAGCACCCATGTTGTATGACTCACAACTTCCTCTACATCCAGTACCAGGTAACCACTTCTAGCATCCACGGGCACCCACATACACATGCACATACACATAAATACATAAGTAGAAATAAAATCCTCAATATATAATTTGCACATATACATAAACCAAAAGAATCACAAAAGGTACGTCTTGGGATGTATATCACATGCACTCAAATGACCAAGCACTTCTAATAATATAAGATGTCAAGAAACTTATGTGAATTAGCCAAACTGGTCTTTGTGACCACTTTTTAACACTGTTTCAAGAAAACAAAGGCTTGTGAACAGAACACACCCTGTGTCTTTTCCTAGGGCTTCGGCATCCTCTCTAGAATTTGTCCTCATGATCTAAACATACATAGGAATGTTCTCTTTCAAACATAACACCAACACCTTGCCCCTCCTCTCCAGTTTCCCTCCCTGTCTCCCTACCATCTATCTCTTGTTGGTTTGCCCTGTGCTCCAATCTTGCTCCCAGACCTGTTTCTTTATTGAAATGGAATTTGCTGTGGCCATTAAACAACCTTCTTGTCACCAACTCCAAAAGGCTTCTTTTGAAAATAGCCTCTGAAACCCCTTGCTGCTCAGGCCATGTTCTAACACCTCCTTGGCTTCTGCTCCTTACCCATTTGACAGCCCATTTCATACTATCATTATTTCGGAACTTCTTAAATATACAAGAAAAAAATTGAGTAAACAAGCCCCAAGCCCTTGCACACCCAGTTCAAACTTCAACAATTATCAACATGGGACCAACCCTGCTTACAGCCTCTAATTACTCCACCATAGACAGCCTTTGGTATTATAAAATATCTGGTCAATTTTCAAATGTTCTAAATTATCTCACAAAATCTTTTCTTCCGTGGCTTTTACCAAGATTCAAATAAGATGTTCATATTGGTTAGTTATCCTCTTTATTCTAAAGGGGTTCCCACAACTTTCTCTTTCTCTCTCTCTCTCTCTCTCTCTCTCTCTCTCTCTCTCTCTCTCTCTCTCTCGGGCTTTTTTGGGGTACTTTTTTGTTTGTGTTGTTGTGGGGTTTTTTTCCTTCTTAATATTTATTTTATGAAAATTTTGTCCCATTTGTTTCTGACTTTTCTAACTGTACCCTCATAGTGCTGGGGCTACTGGTGGTTGTGAGCTGCCTAATGTGGGTGCTGGGAACTGAACTCAGGTTCTCTACAACTGCAGCAAGAGCTCTTACCATAGAGCAGGCTCTCACACTTCATGGTGTACTTATTTCCAAAGATACTTCTAACTATAGCTGTGTATTCAATTTAGATTTTTTAATAATATTTCAGAAGCCCATGTTTCCTACTCCCTGTGATAACACAACCATCAGAAGGAACACAATGCCTGGCTGTACATTTCTTAAGATAGATAGATAGATAGATAGATAGATAGATAGATAGATAGATAGATATTTCTTAATTATATTTCTTAATATATATATATTTCTTAAGATAGATATATATCTTAATTTCTTAAGACATATCAACAGGCCCAGCACCATCCTCAGCTGTCTACAGTGACCAGAGGGCTTTAGATGCACTGGTGAACACTTTGAACAGCAGTGACTTCCTGACATGGCTGTAGGCAATAATCACATGAGAAACTATCAAAAATATTATGCCATGTCCCCACCAATGTTCAGTAAAGTAGATGTGGGGTTTGGCTCTTTTGAAAGTCTTTAGCTGAGTCCAATGAGAAGCCAAAACTTGGACCCCGTGGTTTACATGTTTATCTCCTTGGCAGTACACCTGCTGTGTAAAGTTGGACATATTTTTGCTGCAGGGGATGTTCCCTGCATTATGGGATATTTACAGAAATTGCCCCCTACCAACTAAATGCCAGCCTCCCACCAGTTGGTAAAACGAAAAACTGCCTCTCACATTGCTTAATGTCCCTTATGAGACAAAAGCAACCCTAGTACAGCACTACTGATGCAGATGAATGAATCTTAACCTTTAGCGAGGTATGTTTTTTTCCAAAATCCTTTTAAAGCCCAAGCTGGCCCCATGGCTAAAGTTTCTGATTGAGGTCAAGGGTGAAACCCATGCAGCCACATTTCCCATAAGCCCCTGGAAGAAGTATATTCTGCATGTTGACATTTTGAGAGCCATTGGAACTATATTAGCTATTTCATTGGGGTTCTTAACCTTGGCTGTATACTAGAAGCATTTCAGCAGCTTTAGAAAATTCAAGGCAGAGAACACTCAGGCCAATAAGTGTGAGGAAATCAAGATGGTCAAAACTTGAAGCACCTAGTTAACATCACACCCACAGTCAAGAGAAGAGAGAAATGAAGTAATATATGTATACGGTGGAGACAATGTGACCAGTTCTCTCCAGGTAACTTCCCTGCCATGGTGGATTAGAAACTGGAACTGGAGCCTAAAATAAACACCCTTTCCTTCCCCGAAGTTGTATTTCTTAAGGTATTTTATCACAGCAACAGAAAATAAAACTAAGACAGAAATATAAATCTTCTATACAATGATAAATCACTATGAATATGTCCTGAGTATGCAAATATGCAGTTCTTAATAAGCTTAGAAAGGGGTACTGAATAATGATTCTAAAATGTTGATTAAACAGAGTGTTTTAGAGAAATCGCAAAGTTGGAAATAAAATGGGCTTTAAGAAACAAATAATATAGATATGGCTGTGCAAAATTATGTATCTATGAAGGGGAGTTGCTCAAACATTTTTTCCATAATTTTAATTTCAACTTAACAGGTTATTAAAATCTTTATTCAAGTAGAAAGTTAAAAGTAAGTTTAATTCATATTTGTAAAACAAACATAATGTTCAAAGAAAGGAAATCCTACTTCCTTTCTGGAATCTTTTAGCTTTATCCTAAAGATCCTTCTGCACTGAAGTCTGTGCTTGGAAAGTGTTCCAACAGGAGGTATAAAACCTAGAGTCTTTTTCAAGTATCGATTGCTGACTTTAATAATAATATATGATGATAATAATAATATATTATTATTATATATTATTATATATATAATAATATATATTATATATATAATTATATAATATATATAAAATTATATATATTATATATAATTATATAAAATTATTATAATTTTATATAATTATATATAATAATATATAATTATATATAATTTATTTATAATTTAATATAATATTATTATAATATATATAAAATTATATATATTTTATATATATATTAAATAATATATATAAAAATATATATAATAATATATATAATAATATATATTATAATATTATAATATTATATATTATTATATATTATTATATTATTATATATATAATAATATATATATAATAATATATATAATAATATTATATATATATTATTATAATATATATAATTATTATTATATTATTATTATTATAATATATATATATTATTATTATAATATATTATATTATATTATTATTATATATATATTATTATTATATTATTATTATATTATTATTATATATATTATTATAATATATATAATATTATATATTATATATATTATTATTATAATATATATAATTATATATATATAATTATAATATATATAATATTATTATATATTATATATAATGATATATAATAATATTATATATATTATTATTATAATATATGATAATAATAATGACTTTTAATAATAAGTGGCAAGATCCCCTTGTCACTTATTAGATTCCATATAAACAGTTACTACTGTGTAGAAGTTGGTAGGGTTTTGTTTGTTTGTTTTGGGGTTTTTTGTTGTTGTTTTGTTTTGTCAGGAAGTCTCCCTGGACTATTTCAGGATAAGTGTTGATATAAGATAGCAAAACATTAAACTGAAACAAGGCTCAAGGTCTATCCTAAATGACTCAAAGGGAAGTCAAGCTTATATAAATTTGGTCCATCTGGAGGCAAGCACCTCTTCTCTGATTCTATGAAGGGAGTATTTGCCCACCGTGTATCTCAGGCATCAAAATCAGAATCCAGAAAGACTTATTTTTTTTTCAAAGTCAAGTTACTTTTCTACTCCTGTGAAGAGACACCACGACCAAGGTGACTTATGAAAGAATTTATTTTGAGGGCTCATGGTTTTCAAAAGGCTAAAGTCCATGAACATCATGGCAGGAAGCATGGCACTGAAGCAGTAACTGAGGGCTCACTTGTTTACCTCATGTGAGGTAAAGAAATGGGCCTACAATGTGCTTTTGAAATCTCAGAGTGAGATTTCACTTCTAGTAACGTATTTCCTCCAACAAGGCCACACTATCTAATCCCTACAAAACAGTTCTACTGAGGACTAAATATTCAAACAAATGAGTCCATAGAGGGCTACTCCCATTCAAACCACCTCAAAGTCCGACAAGTTTACCAAATGCTATTCACATCTTTATAGTCAGACAACTCAATGATTATCTCAGGGCAATTATCCTTCCTACATAGACGACTAAAGGGGAAAAAATTAAAACCTTCTTTAAAAAGTTAAAAGGACTTATAAAACACTGCCCTTGGAGCTACCACTGGGAACTTCAAGGCAAGTGCCAGCAATCTGTCAAAATTCAAGGACGATAAATAGATGTTGTGCTGGAAAGTTTTACATCAACTTGATGCAAGCTAGAGCCACTGGCAAAGAAAATGTCTTCCTAAGATCCAGCTGTAGAAAAGCCCATAGGACATTTTCTTAATTAGTGACTGATGTGGGAAGGCCCAGCATCCCTCCATGCCCTCTGCATCAGCACCCGACTCCAGGTTCCTGGCCTAACTGGTTTCGATGATGAACTGTTACATGGAACTGTGATAGATAGATAAATTCTATCCATACAATAGTATAGCTACTTGGGGGAAGAGAAAATAAGTAAAAATAATACAAATTG
This sequence comes from Arvicanthis niloticus, assembly GCF_011762505.2. Lineage (NCBI taxonomy): Eukaryota > Metazoa > Chordata > Mammalia > Rodentia > Muridae > Arvicanthis > Arvicanthis niloticus. The sequence goes on along the minus strand of NC_047665.1, from coordinate 48,346,434 downwards.
ATAATCATCCTCAAAATTATTATTACTGTGCAGTACTGGGGATTGAATCCAGGACTTCATACACAACTAGACAAACACTCTAGCACCCAACCGAATCTCCAGAACTCTTTCTCCTTTAACTTGCAACAAGTACCACTAAATTGCCCAGGATGACTCTGAACTCATTACGCAGCCAAGGCTGGTTTTTGGCTTGAGATTCCCCCTGCCATAGCCTCTTGAGTAACTAGAACAACAAACCCCCAAAAGCTGGTACTAAACTCACATTAAAAAAAAAAAAAAAAAAACCCAGAAACTTCTAGATCATAAATCAGAACAGCTGAAGTTACCGCAATTTCACCAAACAGAAACTTTTAAAAAGCACATGTAATAGCCGATCATACAAGCTCCTTCAAGACTTCTTTAAAAGACTCTCAGGCTTCTGACTACACATTATACCTCCACTATACATCCTTCTCCAAGATGCAGCACTTCATTAGAGAACTCATATTTCAGGCTGACCATGTAAGAGGAACCGTAAATGTATTCTAAGCACAAATTCTCTCCACAACGTCATCAATTCAACTTCTCATGGTTCTTAAACATTGTCCACCAAAACATAAGTAGCTAGCTCTTTTGGTTCTGGGAGTTATAAAGTACAATTTAAATCTTATCTCAATTGTTCAACAGCTCATTCTCTGAGTAAAATGCAAGTGCTGTGACAGCTAGCGGATTCATCTGTAAAATCTGAAGCCCAGGAAATACTGTATTAGCATGCTAATGAGGGTGCAAATCTTTCCAGCCTCTCACTGCCTGACATGGAAGTATTTATTCATAATAAAATTTTATAGGATACACAATTTCAATTAGTGAGCTTTAGGGCATAATCATAAAGCATCATTAATCAATGACTGGGCACTATGAGGAGATTCCTGATGGCTACAAGGGTGAGTTCTGACAGAGGGCACCTTCTCCAGATGATGCTACAGCTATGAGCTCACTTTTTTTTTTTTTTTTTTTTTTTTTTTTGGGGGGTAAGGCACCAAGAATTTGGCAAGTCAGTTTCAAATCTCATTGTTATTAACTTTCTGAAGACATCATCTCATTGTACAAACCTGGGCAGGTTGCTGAACTCTACTTTTTGCTTTAAGACGTGTGTGTGTGTGTGTGTGTGTGTGTGTGTCCCTCAAGTCCAGCTTCAGGTAATCTGATACCCATTTCTCCAGACCCTGATTCCCTTTCTTTAACCATTTCCTAGGTTATTGTGATAAAATATGATATAACCTCTCTATAGCACTGGTGAGCCTTCTGACGAGTCAAGCAATAGTACTCAGAGTTTGTAGTCAGTCCTTCTGTAGCAGTAAGCAAGGACTCAATCACTTCAGCTTGAGCTGAGTTGCTACAGTCAAATCAATAGTGTTATGGGCTTCCTGACCTTGGTTATGGCTTGGATCTGAAATACCCCAACTGGACTTTCATTTTGAATGCTTGGCCTTACAATATAGTTCTATTTTGAAGACTGTGGAACTTAAGGGAGGTATAAGCTTGCTGAGATTTGGTCTTTCGCTATGTATATGTAATGCTCATTACTGGCCCCTAGGGCCTGGTTGTCCCCAAGGATGAGAGAATCTGCATGTAGACCCAAGTGATGCTATGTAACCTTGCCCTCCCCCACCCCCACCAAGTTATTCCTGATTGGTGAATAAAGATACATATAGCCTATAGCTAGGCAGAATTGAGATAGGCAGGGTATGTGGTTCCCAGGCTTGGGGTCTGAGGAAAATCATGAGGAGAGGAAGAGGGAGGGAAGAAGGAAGCCACTATGGGTTAGGTGAGTCATAAAAGCATGGACATAAGGGCTGGTCAATTAAAGTTAAGGACAGCTTAGACGGAATACGGCAAATTATAAATCAGGGCTATTAATGGGGAAGTAGATTCTAATAGCATATAAGTTAAATATCTGTCCAGCTTTAGTGTTAAGGCTTATTATAAATATAAAGGTTGCATTTCTTCTATGCAGGAACTGAATGATACAAGGCAGGGTAGAAATGTTTAATTGAGGTTAAACATTTTCTACAACAGAAACTGACTGGCAGAAGTAAAACCCTCATCAGTGGGCCTTTGAATGGACTGCTTATTCCTGGTCCCACCCTACTCTCTCTGCTTCCCATCCTACAGTCAGAATTTGAAGAGTCTTCACCACAGGGTCCTGCCAATCTCCCCTGTCTGCCAATGATGAATCCTTGAAACTATGAGCCAAACTAAAACCCTTCTCCCACAAGTTGTTTCTGTCAGGCATTTCGTCACAGACATAAAAGAGTTACTAACATCATATTCAAAGGCATGGGTCATCTTCTGTTATAAATGGTGCTTTGGAAAACAAATTAATCTTTAAGTCAGCCATCCCCATGCCAGCCTCCAATGCTGGAGCTCAGTCTCAACATATTCTCATTGAAAATTGTATGTAACCCATCATCACATCAATAATAACATAAAATCTCGAAACCAATTTAATTTACGTTATAGACAAGCTCCATGATATTAAATTAACATAGAAAGCCAACTGGATTGGCGTGGTGGCTCATGCCCGTAATTCCACCACTTAGAAAGTAGAGACAGGAGGATCAGAAGTTGAAGGCCATCTTTAGTCATAGAGTGAATACAAGGTTAACTTGGATGACATGAGATCTTAACGTAAAAAAAAAAAAAAAATAGACCCAAAATTTAAAAGTAAAGAAAAGCATACATAATGGGATAAAGAGAATAAAACCATCTTTGTGACCCAGAACTAGACCCACACAAACAAATTCAACTGATGTTTGACAAAGGGGCAGAGATACTTCAATAGATTAGGGGTAGATTTTAGAGCACTTGCAAAATCAAATAAGCAAAAATATTCAGGAAGATCATATACCTGTCACAAAGCTGACAAAATGGGTAGCTTCACCCTCATTTGTGCTGGAATACAAGAGGGTGCCCCCGCCCCTGTAGCAGTAAACTAGAAGCAGTATCCTTCTGAGATTGAGTCATCTAACTGTGCAAGGTCATAAACCACGTGCCTCTTTCTAAGCTAGACAGAGAGACACTCAACTCTTTCTACAAAGCCCATCTCGTGATGTATCAAGTATTCATAATGACAGCCCCCCAAATCATCCTTATATCACAAAGGCTATAGGAGCAAAGATATTGCCATGTTCATACAGCATAGCTTCTGTCTACTGAGTCACACTCCAGAAAGCAAATACAGCATCTATTTCCATAGCATGTAAGGTACTTGTCTTTACTGTCCTGCTTGAAAGGAACAAGTCAAGTAGATTACAGAAGCAATGCATGATCAGATACAAACACAGAACCTTCCCTCCCTCTCTTCCTTTCTGCTACCACCTCCACAGAACACGTAATACCCATAGACCCTTGTTTGCCTTTCATCCTTTTATTTTTCCCTATAACTTCTATTCAGTGCATTCAACTTATGTGCACATGGGCAATCTATGTTCATAACTGTGAATAAACATGCTTATTTTTATTACCACTATACAATGTAGCCTTGAGAGGGAGACACTATTTTTTTAACACAGCTCAGAGCCTAGTGTCCAGCCACAATTTTTTTGTAGAATGAATTTAGCTACACAATAGATATCTTGTAAACCTGTTTTCAAAATGAAAATAATGCTTTATAAACAATAGTCACCCTATACTTCTTTTCAAACTATAGACTCAAACTAACATTCACACAACTGCTTTAAAATCTATTAACTCGTTGGAGATGTCACTTCATAGTAGAATGCTTGGGTCCCAGGTTCAGAACCTGACACAAAAAGAAGTAAACATAGTAAAATGTACTACTTTAAAGGGATGGCACACTTAATCCCTGTAGTCCATATTCTGATCATAAATATATGTGTATTTAAATAAGGGCTTTGTTGATATTTTATTGCAATCACAAAAATTCATGGAAGAAAATACAATATATTCAGAGACAAAGTCTGTAACAATGACAAAATCTATTATGCGATGGATGAAATTTTATCATTAAATTTGAAGTCCTTACAATGAAAGCCTATGTGAAAGCAATTATGAAAGCTCCACGTGGCACCTGATTCTCACGCTGACTACCAGACCCTGTTTTTCTCTAATGCATCTCATCCCCTTATCTGGAGATCATTCCCCCAGTTAACTCTGAGCCTCCCACCTGACTGCTCACACCCTCTGCAGCCTGCATCTTCACTGCTGCTCCTACAATATGCACAACAGAAGTTTTGCAGCTCGATTCCTACTTGAAAGGAAAAAAAAATCTCAAGGAACTTAAAAGAAATAGTGATCTGTACTTCCCGGTCAAAACTCAATCATTCAAGTACAGTAGTCAGGAAATATAGGGGAATATCTTTACAGTTAAACCTTGATAGCTCATTCCCTGATTCAAATCTGCTTAGTTCAATAGCACACTGGAGGCTACTCTGCCTATAGGTCTTATTAACAACCTATGAAAATGAAGAGGTAACTTGGCGGACGAATCTCATTGTGAAAAAGTTGAACACGTCCATTGGTATCCAGAATTACATGTCCTGTCACTGAGCTGCCTCCTCTATTGCTACAATTATAGTTACAGCTATCAAATTCCTGGCGGAACAAGCTAAAGCCAACAGTCAAATCCACTGAAGAGCCTAGCGCAGATAACCAAAATATCCCTGAATTGCTCAGAAGCAAATGTCCCTGCTGACCATCTCCTCAGTCATTCCTACTACCTCAAACAAATCTCATGTGACAGGTGTTCTTTAATTTTAATAGTAGGAAACAATCAATGGGCATGGCTAGATCAAAATTACCAGCAAAGGCCTATAAGACAAAACTGTTATGCTTTGTTTTGTTTTTACATATTTCCCTGCTTAAATTCACCATTTAAAAAAAATAATCAAATCATTTTTAGTTCTTTTCCTAATAAATCACAGCATATGCCTCGGCCATCATTATGCATTTCTTCCCTTTAAACAGACTGATATTAATTTAAGAAACTGCTGCCTGCAGGCTGTTGCCTTCTCTAGTTCTCTCAGACACAGGCAATGACTTAGGGCAAAAACAAAGGAAGCAATTTTGAAAGTCTGTGTAATGACATCAACAAGATTCAAAATCAGAAGGCTTTCCATAAACCTAATTTTATGGAAGTCTTTTTTTTTTCATCATGTATCTATAATTGCTCAGTTTCACAACTTAATCAAGACATACATTTCTTCCCTGAGCATCCCCCACCCCCTGCCCCAGGCTCCAGCCTGCCTAGCTCTGAGTCATACTCTCCCTACAGTCATGATGTGAATCCACACTACCTAATTACACCATGTCAACATGCTATAAAAAGATAGGCAAACAGATGTATTCTTGCTGCCTCCATGACCTTGGAAGAGTCTCTCAGTATGTTCAGGTGAACACACACTGAGACTCAACTAGCAGAAAAGTTATCAGAATTCAATCAAGGTCAACATCTAAGAGTTGCATTAACCCGGACCTTCTGAAAGCACTGGTGAATGGCTTGCTTCTATCTGCTCCCACAGCTCCTCTCCTTGGAGTGAGCATGTGACTGATGCCCTTTCTTCAACTGTCCTCACGCCTCTGTGGTTTATATTCAACACACACTTGTTTTCTGAGTCAGACTCAGACAACTCAATTTCTAGCTTGCTGTGCTGAGACCTTCTGAATTCATTGCACACAATTTTAACTTAGCTCTCATTAAAAAAAACAAACCCAGAATTGTTTCTGTCTAAAGGAAATGCAGGGACAAAGCGTGGAATAGAGACTGAAGGAAAAGCTATCCGAGACTGCCCCACCTGGGCATCCATCCCATCTGTAGACACCAAACAGGTGCTAATGCCAAGAAATGCATGCTGATAGGAGTCTGGTATAGGTGTCCTCTGAGAGACTCTGTCAGCGCCTGACCAATAGAGATGCAGATGCTCACAGGCAGACATCAGACTGAGCATGCGGTCCCCAATAGGGTCCCCAATGGAAGAATTAGAGAAAGAACTGAAGGAGCTGAAGGGGTTTGCAACCCCATAAGGAAGAACAACAACATCAACCAACCAGACTTTCCAGGGCTCCCAGGGACTAAACCACCAACCAAAGAGTACACATGAAGGTACCCATGTCTCCAGCTGCATATGTAGCAGAGGATGGCATTGTCTGGCATCAATAGGAGGAGAAGCCCTTGGTCCTATAAAGGCTCGATTCCCCAGTTTAGGGAATGAAGGGTGGTAAGGTAGAAGTGGGGGTGGCACCCTCATAGAAGCAGAGGGGAGGGGATATGGGATGATAGGTTTTCGAAGGAGAAACCAAGAAGAGGGGCAACATTTTAAATGTAAATAAACAAAATAACCATTTTTTTAAAAAAAAGCCACTAGCCATTGGTGTCATTCTCTATACCGACTCTCTCTCCTGAAACCACAAACAAAAAACTTCCCTCCTCAAAGTTACTTCCGAGGGTTCTTTTTGACATAGTAATATGGGTTCCCCCACTTACGTGTTCTTCTTGCCTCTAACCCAAGAGTCTTTTGCCTATCGCAGCTATGAGGATTCCAGCTCAGCCCCACAAACTCCTCCCAGGCATCACAGGAGAAAAGCCTAGCCCTGGAGCTGATTTAAAAAATGGTGGCAGCGGATGCATCTAGCTTCTAATCTTTCCTTATTCTCTCTGTGACACCTAAGGAAAAAAGAACTGCTGTTCATGCTGACTCTCACGTTTGGCCTTGTGTTTGGAATTAATTCCTCAAGCCAACTGCTTTTTGATGTCCTGCTCAGAGTTCTATGGCCTTCTCAGTACCATCTGCATCTTATTCTGAAAGCAACATGTACTGGTTACTTTTTTACACTGTAATACCTGACTTGCGCCATTTCCATGGTTCAGAGAGTAAAGGAGATGCCTGATGACTTATATTTGACCCTTGGGACCCACACAGAAAAGACTGACTCCACATGCTATCCTCTGACCTCTACATGTACACTGTGGCTTACAAACACACACACACACACACACACACATACACACACGTGCAATAAAACATAATTAAACAAATAAAATACCTGGCTGAAGTACTCTAAAGGCCCCATGCTTACTTAGGTTCATGGTCTTGGGGTCTATGTTTGTCATATCGGTGAAGACATGGTGACAGGAAGAGCAGGTGTGACTAAAGCTTGCTCACATCTGAATGGACAGGGAGCAGAGCTGAGACAGGGTGTGGCAGGGATAGAAATCTTAATGCCTATCCCCCTAGTGAGCCCCTTTCTCCAGCTAGGCACTGAGGCAGAATAGGAAACAGGAAGAGGAAATGTCAGAGACTAATGTACAAAGGGCAGCAGGTGAAAGACCAGCAGCCTTTAGTCTAGCTGAGCTTCATTCAGACAAGAGAGCATGCTCTGAAGAGCTGTCTGCATTCTATGACTGTGGGAGAGGCAGGTACTAAGCTAATGACCCAAAAAGCTTACTGTAGACCTTGGCTCACCCCTTTCTGTCTTCTTGGAGCCAGGCCCCTGGTAAAATATGACACACCTTAGACCCCTGTATATCTTTCCATTAATACATCATTTCCTTTCTTCTAACTAGCCAGGCTTCTCTGTATAATTCTTTGTAAAGAGTTACAAGCATCTGGAAACTCCAACACCTACCCTGCAGACTCAGACCCATACCCATGATACCATTGCCTACCTAAGATCATCTATCTATCTATCTATCTATCTATCTATCTATCTATCTATCTATCGTACACATGGATAGACAGAGAACTGGACACACACACAGAAATGCACACAAGTATGCATGCACACGCACATGTGTACACACACACCTAAATAGCACCACTGAGGACTAAGTGCACTGAGGGGAGGGGTTTTACAGTTGCAGGTGACAAAGCACTTGTAGCTGTGGGAACTTCCCTACAAGCTGCGCTCCCTCTGGACCTTAAACTAAGTCAGCCTGTGAGAGGCAAAACCTAGGAGCAGGCTCCGGGGAAGTCTTCCTGAGCTACTGAAGTGGCTGCCGATTTTCTAAAGAACCTGTTGTGTCTTTTTACTAAATGAGAATGATCTATTGAACGAGCTACACAAATATCCAGGTTAACGTCATGAGAAAAGCCCACTCGAAGATTTAAAAGCACATAACAAGTCACCCAGACAGTTCTTCTCCTGTGTGTGGCCTCTTCTTTTGTGTACTTAACTTACTGCACTTGTTAATTAATTCATGAGGCAAGCCACAGCACTGAATCACACGGCATGGTGGTGCACTTTTGCACCTGTTCACTTCTCTCAGTGCCTGCAGACAATTTTAACTTGGTCTCCATGTAAAATTTGAGGAAAAGTGGTCACCTTCTTTGTTTTCCAACAAATGACTGATTCTCTCCTGAGAACTCGGAGACCCGGTATGAGAATAAGCCTCGCAGAAATACCTTTTGAGATTAGTGGACATTTAATGACACTTTAAATAGTTTAGCTTCATATATTCTCTCCTCCCACTCAGTTTGTTTTGTTTGATGCTTCTTATATGTTTTAAGTAGATGAAGATGTTCAGTTCTTCTTCTGGTAGTTAAAAAATTAGAGAAAAGCCTTCTTAGGAAGTCATGAGGTAGAAAGTTACAGTGGAAAGTGAATGTGTGTAGTCTGCTTTGGGTGATGCTGATGCTTGCAACAGACCTGTTACTAGGTAAGGAAAACTGTGTCACAGCAAAGAAAACAGAATGTGTTGGTCTATGAGAAACATTTTTTTTTATCAAAGGTAGTTAGCCCAACAAAGGCCAATATTTCCTTAACCCCACCCCACCCCACCCCACCTTCCTCTTTGTGCCAATTAGCCAATTGTGAAGTCAAGCACTCACTAATGGGATGAGACACAGTCACAACCTACTTCAGTGTTGAAAGACAGAGGTCATTCTGCCCAGCATGCTAGCTAGCAGGTCTGGATTCTGATGTACCATTTTTATAAAAGGAAAATGCCTTGCCAAATTATTTTCAGTTTGATTGCGTGCTCCTTTTTGCAACATCAAGATTATTCTTCTCCCAACAAATACACCAAAGCTAGTGCAACATGACAGGCTTTAGTACCAACCTCCGCTGTTCTTCACCATGTTCTCCTGAAGGGACAGTGAGACATTCATCCATGTGTCCATGTAGCAGCCGGAGAACATCACCACCAATGAGATACCCTGTAAGGATTCAAAGTCATTTGTGTTCATAATATGATGGTCAGATGCTGGCAGCCAGACAGAGCATCTGATACAATCATCTACTTTCACAGACAGAGAAACATTGGACTAGAAAATGGTGTTGGGCCTGTAATCAAATTACAAAGGTCGACAGCATTGGCTGACCCCTTGAGCCCTGCAGTTTGATCTTTTAACCAGAGGGTGTGGCCCCAGGCTTATAAACATCACCATTAAATACACAAAATATGGGGCAGTAGAAACCGTTAGGTAAACAAGAAGATCCCTGAGACTCACTGGCTGACCAGCCTCAATTTTTCAGTATGATCCAGGTCAATGAAAATATGCAATCACTCAAGCAATCAATGGAATGAACATCTGTACCTGTATACCTATACACATGCAAACACACATGTGCACACATACATATGACAGAAAACAAACAACATCCAACTCTCTTGACTTCTAGCTTCTACATGCATGTACATACACATGGACACACACACATTCACACACACACACACACAAGTACTGGCTCAGATCTGAAGCTACTAGGCACAGGAATATAACAAGAAGGGATGATATTAGACTGAGCAGTACCTCAAGGTTTCACAAATGGCATGAACAGCCCTTAGCAAGCTAATACATGAAATCACAGAACCAGCCAAAGTTGACAACACCATGAAAATAAGAGAAGATGAAGTCTAGCACGGGCTTCACTTTTAAATAGCAGTTTAGGCAAGATTCTAAAATGTCATGTTTCTGCATGATAGGATGTCAGGACATGAAAGGTCTCTAATTAACCATCAGCTCATTATCACAATTTCAGGGATAAGCATCAACTTTGTATCAAGGACAAGCCTTTTAATTAAAGTGAATCTCTTACCTTGGGCTGCTTCACTTCCTGAGCTGATAGGGGCCACGCTCCAGAGGGTCTGCTGGAAGGCAGCATCCACATGCCAGCTGCTGTTACCATATGACAAGTGCTGCAGCAAGAGGCAAGAGGAGGCACTGCTGTAAGCCTGGTACAAGGGGCTCTGGCAGCCTGATGGTAACACTGCTGATTTGGAAACGTGTATATGGGACATGCACTTCAGCCTGTTCTTCAAAGATTAAGACACTATACAGGCATGGTGACACATACCTGGAATCTCAATACTCAGGGAGGATCCTGAGTTCAAGGCCGGCCTAGATAACATACTCTGACTCAAAAAAAAAACAAACAAACAAAAAAAAAGTGAATCTAAACAAGATAATTAAAACATGATCCAGAAAAAGAATAATAGAAATTATTATTTGCTCTAGTTTCCTTTCTGTTGCTGTGATGGAATATTCTGACTGAAAGCAACTTAGGGAAGGGAAAGGTAGGGTTTATTTGGCTTACACTTCCAGGTCACTGTCCAGTGTTGGGGAAACTTGGCACAGGAACTCTAGCAGGAACCATGGGAGGTGTCGTTTGCTGGCTCACTCCCCAAGACCCATGCTTGGCTAGCTTTGTTATACAGCCTAGGACCACCTACCATGGAAATGGTGCTGCCCACAGTGGGCTAGGCCCCCCTATGTCAATTCCAAATCAAGGCAATCCTCCACAGATAAGCCTGCAGACCAATATGTTCTGGGAAATCTCTCAAACGAGACTCTCTCCTCAGGTGATTCTAGGCCATGTTGAGTTGACAGGAAAAGCTAACTAAAACACTCTGCAACTTTAGACACTTCAGTTTTACTGCAAGAGTGATTGACAAACCAGTAATCAGAAAACACACAAATGAGTAACAAATACACTGAGAAAATGTATGGATAGGAAGAAATTTTGTCTTAAGACTTGTTGGTAGACAGAATAGCATTAAAGTGGGTGCTTGAAATTACCATTCATTCTCCTCCATATGATACTGTGATAGTTTATTGACAAGCCATTTATGTGAATAGAGCCCTCCAGTGACCACTGGCAACAATTTGATATCAGAGCCAGTAGACAATGTTGACAACTCTCGGCTACAGTTTCACTCTTTCTCTTAAATTAAAACCACTGGATAAAGAAATTGCAATTACACATATGAGAGAATTTTAGTTATCCATAATGAAGAATTATATTATGGTATCCGCAGGAAAATGGGTCAGTATGAAGGAGAGCTGAGAAAGACTGGAAGACAAACATGTTATGGAAAGCAAACATGTGCACTGAATACATGTATATGTACATGTATGTGTACATACAGGGCTATGAGAGAGAGGAAAATATCAAGAAGGAGGGAAGGAACAAGAGTATAAAAATCCTCTTCATGAAGGCAGAAGGAGGATGGTAGAGGGGAGGAGGGAGTTAACACACGGAGAGGTGGGATTGCGGGCAGATACATACAGAAGAATAAACTAAGTATAAAATGCCTGATATCTGTGTATGAAAGAAAATGTCACAATAAAATCCATTTCTTTGTATGCTCACTAAAAATCAATTAAAACAAGAGACTTTTGAAAATGACCGTGTAAAATATGCATATCAACCTTATCACCAATCAATAGAATCAAAGTTTCCCCAGTGATCATTCGGTTTACTAATCACTTTCCCCTCTCTCAAACCCCAGCTGTCACTTGCCTTTATGAAATCCCTGAATCCCCTTAGGGTCACCATTCCTATGCCCAGTCCCCCCCCCCAGACTCCTTTCCTGATTTATTTTTCTTCTGATGTGGAAACACTTTCAGTGTTAACAGATCAGTCCTACCCCATCTGCTCCATAGATGAGAACAGTATGCTTCCCGGAGTGACTAGACAACACGATTCACTTCTCCCCGCCCCCCACCTTTAAGCTGCCTGACACGGGTTCACAGGGGTGTCTCTCCCCATCCAGAGTGCTTGCTACTCAATCAATGAGGAAAAGATGCACATCAGATCTTTAAGATCAAACGGCAAAACTCTTACCAACATTTCTTATTCTTTTCTTTTTGTGTGTAAGTGTTGGTTGTCTGTATGCACACGTGAACACTCGTGTGTGGAGGCCAGAAACTGATGTTGGATGTCTTCTTCAGCGGCTTTTCCATGTTATGTTTTTGAGACATGCTCTCTCACTGAACCTAGTCCTTACCTTGACTAGTCCGGCTGGTAGGGAGCTCCAGGGACCTTCCCACCCCCACCCCCAGCTCTGGAGCTACAGGCACATACCACTGAACCTGGCTTTCTCTGTAGTTGCTGAAGATTAGGACCTGGGTCTTCTTACTTGCAGAGCAAATACTTCATTCAGTGAGCCATCTCCCCAGTCCCCAATAAAATCTGGGTTATTTCTATGTCAATAACAGAATGTAACATATGTCTATATAAACAGATGTGTACATATCTACATATATACAGGCATATGTATATACTTGAATATATATGCATATATATTTTCAAGTATATACATAGTTGAAATATATATATTCACACATATATATTTCCCCATATATAGTTCACCAAATCTCCTGAAAAGAATTCACAGTACTAAAGCTTATTTTTTATTTTGGTTTTAAACTGAATGAAAGCTCATACATGGTCACGACAAGCAGATATCCATTTGTTAATTCATCACAGAGTCACTCAATGTGTTGTCTAAAACATTGTGCTGAATATTATCAGAAGGACCTTCTGACCTCAAGGGTGCTTGCAATCTTGTAGAGGGAGATAAGTGAGTAACAGAAAATGCCAAGCATCAGTATACATGTATCATCTTAATGTGCAAAATATATTAAAAACGCTTTTCAATTTGATTATTAAAAGAGAATATTTCCAACCAAACAGCTGGTACAGGCTTCCATGAAGAGTCTGAAGGGGACACACTGATTCCATGGGAAGAGATGGGAGTTCTCATGCCAAAGGCTTTAAGGAAGGAGTAAGATTATATGGCCTGACCCTCCTATTTGGGATACAGTGTCTCTAAGTAAGTAGATACAAACTTCATATTTATTCATGTATAATACAATGTCAATGGTTGGGCTATAAATGTTTTAAAGATAATAAAAATTTTATAAGCCCGTTTGAATTTTTCATTCTAATATATCAGACTGCTTGGCATGGTTGTAGGCTAGATCCTTCTGGCTGCCTTTAAAAAAAAAAAAAAAAAAAAAACCCTCTGATTGTGGCCAAGAAATAATAATCAAAGGGTAGAGTCATGAGGACACAGAGAGCAGTGCAGAATCCTCTCTTTGAAACTTTGGACACACACTGAGGAGGGAGTAAAGGACAGACTTACAGACAATGGCTGGTACCAGATCAAGGAGTTCAAACTTCAGGCAGCCAGGAGCAACTACAGCTAAAAAGTAATGGGTGACTAAGGGGACTGAAATGTCATCCTTACATTACATCCCAGCACAAAGAGGAGTCACACACGGGGCGGGGTTGGGGGGACTATGTGGTCCTAACTATGTCCTTAAGAATGTACTGAAGCCATAACAAGAGTTATCTAAATAAAACCTACTCTTCAAAAGAAACCATCTCAGTGTGCATTGCCTCCTGAAATCGACTATTTAATTTTGCTGCTTAAAAACAGCAAAATAGAAATCTGAGTAGGAACAGCACCAAGTCAGGCCCGTCGTTATTAAATATTCAGAAGGCAACAACCGTCCAATTACTGAAACCAAGATGAGTAGTCCTTAAAGCAAAGATGGTTGGCAGCAGAGAATGAAAGCAAAACCAGCCTTAGGCTCAACAATACAGCCACCAGGTGTAAGATGGCAGTAAGTCACAGTGTCAGGACGCAGGGCACCGGGCTGCAAGCAGGTCTCACCTTAACCTAATGTTAATTACTTCAGCCTTTATTAGTTGTTTACTTTGGGGTGTGTGTGTGTGTGTGTGTGTGTGTGTGTGTGTGTATGTGTGTTGTGTGTGCATGCCTAGTTCCTACAGAGGTCAGAAAAGTGTGTTGAATCCCCTGGGATGGAGCTGCAAATGGTTGTGAGACTAGGAATTTGGACATGGATCTTCTGTAAGATCAACGGTGATCCAAATCACTGAGCCCTCTCTCCAGCCCGTGACTTTTCTCCCATGTGTTCTGGAGGATGGACCTCAGGTCCCCATGCCTGCTCTGCAAGCCACTTACCCACTAATACATCTGTCTTAGCCCGTGAATTTTAACCTTTAAAATACAGTTGAGCCATTTGTCAAAAAATTAAAGGAGTTTTCCAATTTAGGAGCAGTAAAGCAGGGCCCATCCAAATGGTAGCTCCAAAAACTATCAAGGAATAAAATAGTGCATGACAGAAACTCAAAATCACAGAGGCCTACGTGACCCACAGCTCTCCTGGGACCCAAATCCATAGATCTAGGTATATGCTGACCCTTTAATTTCCCTTCTAATCCAGTGGACTATGGGGAGCCGACAGAAGGCAGCTATCATCCTTTCAGCCATCTTGAGCCATATACCCTGATAAGAGACTTGATTACATCAGCCTGCAACATCTGCGCACACTCTGATAACATCTTGTTTTAGATATCCAGGATCTTCCCTTGGGTGTGTGAGACTTAGAGATCAGATTTAGAGCCAAGACTTAAGGGCATGACTTAAGGGCGTGGCTTAGAAGTGAGACATATAAAAGGCGAGAGGCAGACAGAAGAGTACAGTACAACTTGGAATTAGGCACTTGAGTCTTGGCACTTGGAGGAAGAGCTTGGAATTAGACATTAGGCACTTAGCACTTGGAAGAAGGAACTTGGAACTTGGAGGCACTAGGGACTAGGAACTAGGAACTAGGAATTCAAGACTTGGGACTTGAAGACAAAAAGAAAGACTGAAGAATAAATGGGATTGAATCACACTCTGTCTGGTCTCCATTCTTTGAGTCCGTCCTCACTCTCTCTCTTGCTGAACCCCGACCTGCGGACCGGAGCAGCTTGGGGCAGCTCAGGCTCTAACAGTTTAGCCCCCAAGGCTTTTGACAGAGCGGTCCGCGACATTTTGGCCCCTAAACGTGGGACAGCTCGGGCCGCAACAGTGGATTTATTTGTTGCATTCCCAAAGCTGCTCGTGACAGCAGGTCAGAATCCTTTATCAGATTGCCAGAAGGTTCCATGGTCCCAACATTTTTCTAAGATTCTCTGTGTTCAGCCCTTGTCTGAAGCAGGGTTTTTTCATTCATTTATTTATCTCTTATTAAATGTCAGACATTTGGGCCCTGGTGATACAGCATTCCAAATAAATTAGCATCCAGGGACAAGAAACATGAGTAAACAAGCTATCTTACCCCTCGGGCTACAGCTTCTTTAGAAAAAAAAAAGAAGAAGAAGAAAATATAAATGGGAGACAAAGACATGGATGCTTCTTTAAATGTAACCTTTGATGGCTTCCTCACCTGGGCCATAGGGACAGAAAAGGGAGCCCAAGGTAAATTAACTAAAATTTAAACAAAGGGACTGGATCTGATGACTCAGTGACAGAGCATGTGCTTAGGGTAACCCCCAAATTGAACTGGCTGTCATAATAAATCACTCATAAATTATTAAGGATCCCTGCCTTCTGTTGATATATTTATGCAGTTTTAGGAAATCCAGCAACTAGCTATTCAATCAAAACACCTTTCTTATTTAAAACTCCAAGATAAGGAACACAGAGATAAGTCACCACGAGGGTAAAGGCTCACAGTGCCAAGCCGGAAGACTGGAGTTTGGTCCCTTCTGGTGCCGTCAATATCTTATTTCTAACCCTTTGGAAGCAACATGCACTGGTTATTTGTTTGTTACTAATTAAACATTAAGCTAGGGCTAGAGAGATAATTCAGAGGGTAAAGGTGTTTGCTAACAAGAGTGGTGACCTGAGTTTAATTCCTAGACCCCACATGGTGGAAGGGCAGAGCTCACTCCTGAAAGTTGCCCTCTGACCTCAGTGTTCATGCTATGACATGCATAGAACCTGGGTCCCATCAAGAGCAGCAAGGGCTCTTAACCACTGAGATATCTCTCCAGATCCTTGATAATTTATTTTCAATTAGTTATTGGACTATGCTTTTATGAATCATAAGATCTTTTTAGGTCTACAAGTGACCTGGACAACAGAAAATCATCATTTCCAGAGTGAAAAAAATTAGTCACAGATGGGACGCTTCTATATAGATCAGGGAGGATTTACAACTGACACATTAAAAACGAAGTTTCATGTGATTTATCCTGTCTTATTCCATTTGAAGTGGATTTGAAGTCAGTAACACCCATTTGCCCTGCTTTCACTATACTAAGATTTTTTTTTCTCTTACATATAAGCTGCTTTGGAAAAAGCCTCTTTAAAAGACAAATTGTCCAATAGGAGCACAGAAAAGCCTTTCTGGATAGTCCTGGAAAGATTAGAATGTCGTTTCATATTAGAACACTAAACAGCAAAAGTAAAGAAAGACAATATTGTGTGAATAGTTTACAACCATTTTTACAGCCAAGACCCTTTATTCCTTGGGAATTGACCTGTGTCCAACTTGTAAAGCTGACAGGCTGAAGGTCCCTGACCACATCGCCCTCTTCTGTGTGGGAGGTGCTTTTGCACACAGGAGGGAAGAAATTAGCTGTCCATCAGTTCATCACTACAAGGGCTGCCAGCCTCATTAGTGTTCCAAATGTACAGTTGGATTAACCTTAAATGATCTCAGGAGTGGAAGAGAAGTAGCTCAACAGTCATGGACCAGTCATGGACCAAAAGAAAAAGTCATAGGCTAGAGTTTTAATTTTTCTATGGTCACTTTTAACCTATGCTCTTTGAAACAAACGTTTTAATTATTTATTTCTTTAACTGGGTCAGCATCTCAGAATACAGACAGACCTTGCTTTCATACAATAGGTCTTTATTTAAGACTCTCTGTAATAGTCCTTCTTTCAAGACCAGGTTTCTCTTCCTTAAGCTAAAGACTGGTAGCTTCTTTAACCACTGTGCAAAGGCACAAACTTCTCAAGTAAACAATGGATGGCAGCTGCTTACTGCACAAGGGCAAGTGACCTTACTTGGATTTTGGCATTCAATTCTCCTAATGCCCCTGTGTCAGCCCAATAATTCATAATTCCCATACCACAGATGAAGAAACTGAGGACTCAAGAAACTACACATGGGGTCTGGGGATGTGGCCCCAGCTAAGAGTGCTTGTCTAGACTGTACAAGACCTTGTGCCCAAATGCTAGAACCACATGACACAGGCACAGCGCCATGTCTGTAATCCTAACACTTGGAAGGTAGAAGTCTACAGATTAGAAGTTCAGTGTCATTCCTGACTTCACAGTTCAAGACCAGCCTAGGTATTCAAAGTTCATTCACTACCCTTCTTTATCTTCTTTCATTTTCTAAAAATCTTTGTACTGAGTCCACCATATACATCCATGAACCTGTCACCACAGTACAAAGATGTCTGACAGCATCAGCATCCTTCACTCACCCAGTAATACTGATGGTCCCATAAATGTTGGGAGGAAACCCTCCATGGTGGAGCCTAGAAGGAGGGAGTTAGGTGACTGGGGCTGTGTCTTTGACAGAGAGGATTCTTATCTCTTTCTACTTCTGTCACCACTGCTGTGAGGTGAGAAGGCTTGCTCCATCATGTCTCCCCTGACATACTGTTCTGTCACACCACAGGCCCACCATGGCAATGGGGCTTAGTGGCCACAGAATGGAACCTCCAAAACTCTGAGTCACAACTAGTTCCCCCTTATTGTAAGTTAGCCTGTCTCAGGTACCTGTCACACTGGCAGAAAGCTGACCACATGGTTTGGTTGCGGCATTACTTGTCTGAGAGCAGAAACCATGGACAGCGTGTTCTTGGAGATTCCTTCTTTCTGTTCTATGTGCGGTACTGTAGATATGAACAATAAAAGCACTGTCCTCATTAGCATATGAGAATGGCTTGCTGCTCTGTTGCCTCTATAAAGGTTACCCAGAACTGAGGTTAGTAGCTTGTATTGCCTGGTCAATTGTGCGTCAACTTGTTACACGCTAGCTAGACTCATCACAGAGAAAGGAGCCTCTCTTGAGGAAATGCCTCCATGAGATCCAGCTGTAAGGCATTTTCTCAATTAGTGATCAAGGATGGGAGGGCCCATTGTGGGTGATGCCATCCCTCGGCTGGTAGTCTTTGAGTTCTATTAAGAAAACAAGCTGAGCAAGCCAGGGGAAGCAAGCCAATAAGTAACATCTCTCATGGCCTCTGCATCAGCTCCTGCTTCCTGACCTGCTTGAGTTCCAGTCCTGACTTCCTTCGGTGATCAACACCAATGTGGAAGTGTAAGCTGAATAAACCCTTTCCTCCCCAACTTGCTTCTTGGTCATGATGTTTTATGCAGGAACAGAAACCCTGACTAAGACATAGCTAATGCTCACGAGCCTAGTACTGGGGAGGGAGGGGGGAGGATCACTGTGAGCTATCTTGGCCTACATGATGAGTACAAGGCCAGCCTTGGCTATATAGTATAAGACCATGTCTCAAAATCACACACACACACACACACACACACACACAAGAGCCTATGAGTACACACATGCATATACATGTTTATACTTATCTATAAAATAAACAAATATTTATGCATTTATATTATATACCTTTTATGTATTTTGTTTTACATCTAATATAGTTTTTGTTACATCTAATACAAATTATTTATATATCATATCCCTAATATATTTTCTTAAATATATATGTATTAAGGCTACTCAGGAAAGTGAAGTTAAGTACTCGGGCAAAATGCAGCTTGGAAATTAGTAGTAAATTTTAACCAATCAGGTTTATTTATTTCCAAAGGCCAGGAACTGCATGTGTCATTTTTTTTGCCATTTATTCCTGAAGTCTTTTATCACTCAATGAAACACTCAATTGCCTTACCTCACTGCCTCTCACAGAAAGGTCTGGACTGGGTGTTCCCATTAGCACTAACCTTACTTTACAAACAGCCAATCCAGAGGCCAGGGAGCTGGTTCTAGCTCCGCACAGGCTGATAGCTGCAGAAGGGATGTTAGCAGTCTAGTTCTTTGAGGTTCTGAATATTCCTACTCCTCTGACGGATAATGAAACCCCTCTATCAAGTCAACTCTGCTACATGGTGTGAAGTACAATCTGGACACCACAACGGATAGGAACCGTCAGGTCCAAATCAAACAAAAGCAGGTTTGGAGTTTTGCACCAAAGGAGGCATGAGTTGTTTCTTTTGCTGTTGGGTTCTCAGCCCTGCTAAACTTGCAGTGTCTGCCTTCTGATCAGAGTGCATCAGCCTCATGGCACAGCTCTGGCACACACACATCAGAGCCTTAATAACGTACATTTTAATAAGCTGCACAGCCGCATGGCACTAGAAACTCACACAGGGACAATGTGGACACAAAAGTGGAGGACAACTCCAGGCCTCCCACCACTATTCAGGGGCAGACTCACCAAACAGTGCCATTTTTTCTGTCTATGACAGGAGGCCCTGGTAAGCCAAACCCCTGTCTCTAGCACCACCACTTTGTACACAGGAAGCCAGGCAAGGCTCTTCTTCCTAGGAACACTTGAGAATGAACTAAACTCATTGGTACATTGAAAATTACTTTGTTACCAAGCCCACCCTATTTCAGTCTTGGGTGTATGTGTGTGGTGTGTGCCTGAAAGTGTGTATGCAGATGCATGTGTACATGTGTGTGTATTCATGTGGAGGTCTGAAGTCAACTTCAGGAGTCAGTCTTCAAATGCCATCGACTCTGTTAGTGGGATAGGCTCACACTGGCCTGAAGCTCAAGTAGGCTAGGCTGCCTGGCAAGCAATCACCAAGAATCTGCCTGCCTCTGATTCGCCATATTTGGGACAAGTATGTTATCATATCCTGATTTTTTTTATATGGATTCTGGAATCTGAACTCATGTTCTAATGTTTCCACACAAGTACTTGATGGACTGATCTGTTTCCCCAGCTTCTATTTCCATATTTACAAAGTAAAAGGGCACCATAAAAACTCTGAACTATGGTGTTAGAGGTTCATTGCATCTCACAGTAGGCTCTTTAATACAAATGATTATTTCACAGTGACCTACTCTGCGCCATCTTTCTATTATCATCTACTACTCCCTCTGGGATACTTTATGTAGCTATTCATGAAAAACACTAAAAAAATTTTTTTTCTGTTTCTCCCAGTTGGTACCAGCTGTCAAATTGACACAGCTCAGATTCATCCAAGAAAATCCCAACTGGGAATTGCCTTAATCATATGGGCCTGTGATGTATCTGTGGGGAATGATTGCTAATTGAGGAGGGAGAGCCTAGCCCACTGTGGGCAGTGTTATCCCTACAAAGGTGATCCTGGGTTTGTATAAGAAAGGTATTTTAGCAAGGAGTCAGTGGGAGTAAGCCAGAAAGCATTTTTCCTTCATGGTTTCTACTTCAAACTCTTGCCTTGCCTTCCCTCAGTAACAATAACGGATTGTAACCTCTAAGATGAAATAAACCTTGTCCTCCTCAAGTTGTTTTGGCTATGGTGTTTATCTCAGCAGTGGAAAGCAAGATAGAACAATGTCTAATTAGTGGTTCTATCTTTAGAGAGTGGCTCAGTAGTAGAGTGTTTGCCTAGCATACTCAAGGGCTGGGCTCAATACTCAATACTGCAAAAGGGAAATGTAATATTTAGCTGAGCATGCTGGGGAAGCATGCCTACTATGCCAGTAACGGAAGATAAGGTAGAAGGATGAGGAGCTCAAGGCTGGCCTGGTCTACACAGTAAGACCCTCTCTCAAGACAAACAAATAAAATTACAAAAAGAGTCAAAAAATATTGTATATATCTACCTTTTCATGGATCTCATTCTTCTGTGAACTTCTATATAGGATTATTCTTTAGATTAGAAAAACTACAACCTATTAAATATGTTAAGTGCATAATTGCCTTATCATAAAAAATAAAAAAATACACCTGACTAACTAACATCTTCATGTTCCTACTCTCAGCCACTGCCCTTTGAATTGATGCAGTGCCATTAACAGAGAAGCTGCTACTTAAAGGTGTCTCTCACACAATTACTATCACAAATATCAAAATACGGGGCAAGAACCCACTTGATACAACCTTTACATGAGGCACAAAACAAAGACCACCGAATTTTAAATCCCTGATTGGACTCCTTTACATTCTATTAATAAAAGAATCCAAGAGTGGGTACCATCAGCCTCATGGATATGCATATCAAGGTCCAGAGGGAAGCCTGCTTAAACAGATCCAGGGAGCCATCCTCCCCTTGAGGCCAAAGACATCTCCCTCTCCTCCTTCCCTCCCTCTCCTCGGGAGTTATTTATAACTCACCAGCTAGAGGCACAGCCTTTATGAAGCATCTCCCTAGCTTTGCTTGCTCATAGGCACATTTTCCACCGAGCAGCACTTCAGCTCCAACTCTCAGAAGAGCATCAAGCCCTCAGTCCGGTCCCCACACTTACCAAGTACCTTTCTGAGGACACACTGACCAAGATGAGGTCATCTCCAACCCGCACTTTTTCTCCTTCTGATCTCTGCTTCGAGGCAGGATGTATGGTCCACCAGCAAGCTTCCCCTGCGAGTCATAGATTTGAAACACGGAGAAGATCCAGTTAATTTAAGATCCATTCCCTCTCCAGGTGACGCCACTCATGGGACTTTCAGAAATACATGATTTCATGCAAATTAATCTCTTGGATCGTGGAAATCAGAAGAACTCAACTAAACTCACTTAGGGTAGGACATACTGAAATGCAGCCTTTCTCTTAATGGGAAATGTGTGTAAAGGTTTGGTATCTTTTCCCCAATAAGAACTGAGGAAAAGGGACATTTATTTACATATGTCAACACGGGCCTAGATGTTCCAGTTAGCCAGGATGATTTCATTCCCTAAACAATCTTATTAAAAATTAATATGCATTTATATGATTTTCATCAAAAGGAATTGAGGTTTTCTGATGGGGTAGTTGCATTGTAAATGTTCTTTTGTTGATTCAAAAATGACACAAAGGATTGCTATCTTAAAAGTCTCATTACTGCGTCTTCCCCGCTTTGCTTTATTTCCTCATAAAATGCATTAGTTCCTATTAATCTAAGAGACTCTTAGTACAGAGAAGTGCACTATAAGAGCTGATATACATTAAAACAAATCCATCTGAGGTAAGTAAGCAGCATCAAAAAGTACACATCCATCTGCCTTCCTTAGTCCCATTGCTCAAACCAGAAGCAGCCCAGCAGCCTATCCGGGCTCCTTGAAGTCCTGAGCCCATGGTCTCTGACCGTTCCAGCTGTGTTCTGGTGGTTCCTTCATCTCCAATCATCGTTCTCCACCCCTACCAAGCTCCACTGTTTTTCCTTGTTTTGAGCTTATTTCATTTTGACTCACTTGTATGTATGTACCACAAACCATATCATGTGCGTCAGTATATTCAGAGGACAGCTTGTGAGAGTCAGTGCTCTCTCCATGTACCAGGTGGAATCTGGGGATCAGACTCGGACTGTCAGGCTCACTAAGCCATCTCACCAGCCCTTTATTAGATTTTCTATAGTATTTCTTTTTCTGAACTAAGTCCCCGATGCCAGAACATATGTGCCGTTTGTTTGTTCCTTGGGGTTTTCCCAGGTCCTGCCACCACACTGCAGCACTCGGTGATGGATTTTATACAGATGAGTAAAATCATCTGAGATGCTTCCAAGGAACTCAGGCAGTCAGCACAGAACCTGGGCCTAAGGGGTTCTCACTCAAGCCATCCCAACTGTACGTCACCAGTGAGAATTCCCCACTTCCATTCACCGGATCGGCATCATCATTCATTCTCTCAAACTCTGACAGGGTATCCGCTCTTTCTCAGTCACTGCCTCAGTCATTGAAAAGTTATCAACACAAAAGAAAAAAAAATCATCTGCCTTGTGATGTAATTCTGTTGAAGACAATCAGAAAACAAAGGGCAAATGCCATGGTGCTTCAGTAACTCACAAAAAAGCAAAGTGTGGGGAGGAAGTGGGGTAGAATGAAGACTCAGGGGACAAGGGGAGGACTCTGGGTGTAGAGGAGGACTCTGGAGGCTGACAGCTGTGCTATTCTACCAGGGAATCAGCTCAGTATATAAAATACATGGTTTAGATCATGTGTTTTGGTCTTCAAACTTTAGTTTTGTTTTGTTTTTTTTAATCTAACTGTTTGCTAAAATACATTAAGTTTTTTTAAAAAATGAGAAACTAGAAAAATACAGAACTGGACATACATAAAACGAAGTATAGATCTGAATATTATATTTATCTTTTTATGCCCAGGATTATAAAAATTATCAAAAGTTAACTGGGTTCAATATATATATACATATATATGTATATATATATTCATTAGCATTGTTGTTATTTGTGAAAATTTAGTTAATATGAAAAACCACTTTTAATGATTATTCAGAATGTAAACATGTACCTTACATGTGGGTACCATGTTTGCTATCTGTGTGAAAGGCATAAGCTTAACGTCAGGATGAAGACCTCTCTCCTCAAGCTTTGGGTGTGCAGAAAAAGATTTTAGTTCTTTTCCTCTTCCTTGCTGAAGTTTGCAGGTCATAAAACTCTTTATCAGTAGTTAAAACCCAAAACTACATGCCTGTGTGTTCCATGGGTTGTTTTGTGGTGTTGGAGAGAGAATCCAGGACCTTGCACATGTCAGCATTCTATCACTGAACTACATCTTCACTGACAATGGATTTTTTAAAGGAATAAAATGGGGATGAGCAGTGGATGGACCATCCCTTCCCTACCATGGAAGAACAGCACAGTAAAAATTGGATTCTGTCCTTCCATATCTTTTTCTTGATATCTTACTTTTTTATTTTATTTTTATGATATTGAGAATTGAACCCAGGGGTTCTTTACATGGTAGGCAAGTGCTCTACCACGGAGTGACATCCCTAGTTCTGCTTCAAAAGCTTCATTCCGGAAGTCACGCCTTCTCCTGCTCATCATAAAAGACAAAAAATGGTCTAATAGGGTACATCAAGTCAATGGAGAAGATGCAGATGACAGAGAACGAGAATGGGCAAAACCCTTCTGCTTTTGTATTTGGGTTTTTCAAAGGAATAAATGTGTTTGTATATTTTGATCTTTCCAAAATAGAGAAGTGTCTGTCTGTTTGGAGCACAGCAGAGCCCTGAGGCAGAGCAGCGAAGAATTCCATGTTCTGATCTTGTGTTTGAGCGCTAACACTGAGCACACAGTTACCTTACAGCTGAGGATATTTTAAGGTGAATGATTAAAAGCCATGCAGGGATACTTTACACAGTGTTCAGTGGACATCAGCAAGTTTCACACAACCAGACCATCATTTGGCATGGACTGGGGCTTTTCCTCTCTTAATCCATAAGAAGAAAGGGCAAGAAGTCAAAATTTTATATCTCACCAATAACCTAAACAAGCAGGAGGAAAAACACACTCTCTCAATCTACCAAAAATGCCAAAGAGAAAATCATTTTCTGGACTGTTACAAAAAAAATCATCTCATGTGTCTCTCTCTGACCATATCTAGGCAGCTTCTTATATGAACCGAGTTTCATACGTGGTACCCACCTGTGGTATCCTCTTGAAGGCCAACATCGAAGGCCAGTTTGTCAGTAGAAGACCGGGAGGTGGAGAGACAGCACAGATACTAAAAACACAAAATCAGGCATCACCACAAAATATTGACAGTCCTATCAAGACTACAGTGGTTAACACAGCACTAAACATGGATGAACAAGGACATCTATGATCTATAGATAGAATCTTAAAGGCATAGACCCATACATGGTCTACCTGAGCCATACAATTGTTCTATTTTAGCTTTGTGGAGGAACACCCACAATGATTTCCATGGTGCTGTGTAAGTTTACAGTACCATGGATTAGCACACAAGGGTTCCTGTCTCCCCACATCCTCACTAGCATTTGTTGTCATGGTTTTTTTCTCGGTGATAAGCCATTATGACTAGGGTAATGGTTGATGTTGGAGGGCATGAAGTAGAAGCAGGACTGTAAGAAGGGTAGGGGAAGTGTCAATGAAGGGGAGAGGGGAAATAACGGGGTAATAGGATCCATGTGACATGAAAACAGAAGAGGGAACTATTTGGAAGAAAGACCAGCAGGGCAGGGGAGGGACAGCAGTGAGAGAGATGAATGAGAACAAAGCATAGTGAATGTGTGCACATGTGTGCACATGTGTGCATGCATATCACATCAAAACTTGCTATTTATAATGATAACTAAAATTAAGTAATTTTATAATGTGTACAGTCACACAGCATCCTGTTGGGCAAGCAAGGTGCTATCATCTATCTCTGAATAGCACTTGTCTCAAATTCTTGATGCTCCTGTGAACTGTGGAGAGCTTCCAACCCCTGAGGCACAGCAGCGCTTGCACAGCAGGCCTTCAGAGCAACATGATGAAGGAAACACAGTTCTTTGCCCTTCACAAAAGTCTAAAACATGAGCTCATCAATACAAGGAGACAAGCGACTGGGGACATGCTTGTATCTCTCTCCCTTCATGTGATATTCATGGCCTGCTGAAAACGTACATGATCTGATTAGAATGCTGTCCTCAAAAGAAACCTGAAAACAACTCACTTTTATCTTCTACTTTTGTTTTCATTAAAAAAAAAAAAATACCCAGAATATACTTGGGAGTGCAGTTCTTCATCCTGCTAAAATGAGGGCTGCATGAATATACATGTACACAGTTCTCTCGGGGAACTCTGACTATCAAAACTGCATTGTCTCATCTGCTCATCCCTGGGTTGCCTCAAGTGTACATATTCTTATATTTAAATTTTACATCATTCATGCCAACCATCGCCCCAACTTCAAACACCTTGCTAAGTGACATATGAATGAGAACTTTAAGATGAATGTGGCATGAGCTTAAAATACCAGAGCATCTGTGCAAAGCAAGTCCTGTGCCAGCAAGAAGAGGAGCCATCAGAGGAAATCCAGAAACAATGGAGGGAGTGAAGTGAGGCTGGACCCTCTGAAGATATGGATGGTTAATGCCTACACTACACCAGGCAGTGGTTCTCAACCATCCTATTGCTGTGTGTGACCTTTAATACAGTTCCTCATGCTGTGGTGACCATAAAACTATTTACATGCTATTTAATAACTGTAATTTTTCTACTGTTATGAATCATAATGTAAATATATGTGTTTCCTGATGGTCTTAGGTGACCCCTGTGAAGGAGTCATTCAATCCCCAAAGGGGTTGCAACCCACAGGTTGAGAACCACTGCTCTTATAGAATATAGCACATCTATAACTGGGAGTTCATGGGTGTACAAAGGGAGATGAAGGGATGGGTTGGATGATCAGCCACTGCAGGTGGAAGTCACCCTAGAGCTGTGGCATCGAATTAACCTGAAGGCTCTATCTGCATCTTGACTGCCAAGCAAGAACTCTCAATGTGACAGACAAGAGGCTCCAAGTATTTCCTCAGGTAGTATTTTATCTTACCTTTCAGAAAGCTATTTTATGATTTATTTAATTTTTATATTATGTATATGGGTGTAAACATGAATGAAAGTAACCTTGGAGGCAACATAAGAGTGTCAGATTCCCTTGAAGGTAGATATTTAAATATATTTATATATTAATAATTTAAAACAGAACTGGAAATGGAAAATAGTTAATATTTGGCTTTTATACTTGCCCCTTCCTAAAATTTGTCTATCAAATGTATTACAGGTGTTAAAAAATCTATCAAAGGCATTAAAAATAGGAACCATATCTGAAATGTCTGAATCTAACCTTCATCTTATGAATGAGAAAACTGAACAGGGCACAAGGGTATTAAACACTATATCTATTCAAACTCATTATTATCATTGCTGAAGTGATACCATCAAAATTCTAGACAGTCTACCTGGCCCTGGATAAGCATAGCCACACAAGAGATGAAATCAAGATGTCTACTCACCATACCACTGTAGGAATGGCGTAGCAATATGGCGTGTCCATAGAGGAGTGTCCGGTGGCCTCCACCTTGAGCAGTCTGAGGAAAGGGGAGAGAAAGGGTAGTAGAAAGGAGGATAAGCATGAATGAACAAACAACAAAGTCAATAAAGTGTTCTTCTGTCTTTACTGGAAAGTTTAGTAAGACACAAAAATATTGGCAAAGCAAAGCCCCCTCAAACAAGTTCTTAGTAAGGAATCTGTAAGGGGCACCTGCCATGGAGCAAGCATCTCATCCAGCTCTGGAAAGGTGAACTGGGCTTCAGTGAGGAAACACTACAACTTTAACCACTGCTCAGTCAGCTCAGTCACTGCCTGTGCTTCAGTTACACACAGCCTCCTTTGGACAGGGAGCCCAGGTTACCATTGTATCAGAGACCTGATAACTATCCAACACTCAGCAATCACCAGGTATGTTTTATTTCCACAAATGAGTTTTTACAAAACCTCAAATTGATCACATGACCTCAGGGATTTAAAGCTTCTCATTCTCCTAAGCTGCCTTTCATGACTGGAGAATTTGCTAAACCACGGGGTCTTGGGCTTCCAGTCAGATTCTGATTAGAGATGTCGGAGGCAGATACAGACACACTTTATTTGACAGATTTCCCATGGAGTCATGGTCCCAAGGATCACAGATGGAGACGGACAAACACAGAGGACCTTGCTTGTATCTCAGTCTTCCTTGGTGCCAGTCCCCTATTCTAAACAAATCTCCTCCCTCCACCCCACATCATGTTAATATGTCTTAAAATCCAAAATTCACTCTGTTGTCTTCTCTGACTTTTAAATGCTGTTTCACACTCAGTGGACCAGCCACCTCATGCAGGAAGCTCCCAGTTCCTCAGTGTTAGCCCCTCTGTAGCTCTCAGCTACACCTGTACACTGGTACAGCTACACCTGTACACTTTGCAGGCCAGACCTGCCTCCCCTTGACCAGACTGAGAACCCAATGACAATGACTTTGGTTCAGCTCTAGCTCTGAGAAAATGTAAGAGGACAGTAAGTAAACAAACATTTGTTAAGTGAAAACCTTGACTGGATGGGGTATTTCAGGCAATGGAAGCTTGTGTGTATGTGTACAAAGGCCCCTACCTCAATTAAGATGCTTAAGAAAAAAGGGGGGAAAGGTAATGAAATTCTGCATATTTGGTGACCCTTTTTTTCATAATGGGAGCACCAACTATCTAAATTAAAAAGCTAAAGATTTATAATTTAGGAGGGCCTGTGATTTAATGAAAGGTAAAATCTGACTTTAAAAAATATCTGTGAAAACTGTTACCCCAGTTATATGCTGGGGTAGGGGGGTGGGGAGAAGAGACTGGATTCATTCCCATAGAGATGACTGACAGAGTTAATACTACAGAATAATGTCAAATAAATCCATAAAAGATAAATGGATAAAAATGTCCGAACTTTCAAATGAAATCTAAGTGATTCTGCTGAATGTCATCTAAAAAAAGAAAATGCCTCATGTAAAGTTCACAAGTCATTGTAAGACACATTTAGCATCACTGGGCATTTGTAAGACTTTAGATTTCTAGAATTATGTAAACAAAAAACAAAACAGTTCACTCTGGGAAATCACACTGTAAACTGAGGTGTCAGTGTCCACACTTGGGTGTGAACTCAATGTACATTCTATACTTCTTTTTCTTTAGAGAAATAGTAATGGGGACTATCTATCTATCTCTTATTCTTAGTAGGACTGGGGACCAGTTGGATTTCTACAGCTGTACTTGAGGTATTACTGTTATAAGCTTAAATTTACAGGCCAAAAAGAAAAAAAAAAAACCACAGAAATATAAAATCTGAATGGTAATGATGAAGACTAATTAGAGTGGATTACCAATACATGAATATTGCTGATTCTATATTCATTCTTTGGTGTTGCTTTTTTTTTACAACATATGATTGCAATATATACTGGAGCGTTAATCTGCCTTTTATATTATTGATAATTGAAGCCATTAAATTCCCTAACTATAAAATGTCTAAACATCTTAAGGATGGCTGTACTACATCATGTCACTTTAGAAGTTGTGTGGGAATAAACCAGGATGTAAAGGGAACCTTTACTCTTCGCAGAAACTCTCTGCTAGCCTAATCTGAAGCTGTCATTAAATGAGGTTTTTATAAGAAACAAACAAACAAAATGAAATCAGAGCGCAGCGCTAGCGGGGTAAGGTTTGTTACCACATGCAAGTCCTGGGTGTGATTCAGAGGGAGGAGGGGAGAGAGAGGACAAAGCAGGGAAGGGGATCTAAGTGGAGAGGAGGGATGAGAGGAAGAGAGGAAAAAGAAGAAGAAAGGAACAGAGAAAGAAGGTGATAAGAACAAAGGGAGGAGATGGGGGAAGGAAGAAAATCGGATTCAATAAAACTTCTATCACACTTGGGGGCTGTCATGTGTCATGTGACTTTACAAGTCCTGTACTGCAGAGATACAGAACCATGGTCTCAGCAACAGACTATACACAGCAAGGAGAATCTGTAGTAAGATTACCCCCACAGTGTCTAGATATTTGATTGGACAAGCTTCTAAGTATTTGTACAAATATTAAACATCTGGAATGGAGTTCCATGGAGAAAAAAACTCAGAGAGATGTGTCTATGTCCAACCTTCCCTCTTATCTAAGAATGACTGAAGGCAAAAGTGAGCAGCACCCGGCACACAGGGTCATCAGGGCCAAGTGACATCTGGCATTTCTAGACATCTGTGGGTTCTGGCTACCAGGAACTCTCTGACAGTCCTGCAATCCCATGAAAATATCAAGAGTGATCCTAACACATAAAACATGACTTGTCAAACCCAGTCAAACATTGAGAATATGATGACCTGATAGTGAATGACCAACCTCTCACTATTGCTGGTATGCAGACCACAAGTCTTCTGAACAAACCACCAGGCTTTAGACAGCACCACCACATGACTCTTAGCACCGGCAATCACAAACAGGCATCCACAGCAAGCCCACATCCACCTGGCTAAAAACTAGGATTGCAAGATAAAAACGGCTTGTGTTCAGTAATCCCTTCCTACTAAGTGACTCAAACTGTTCTAATCGCATGCATGTGGTCTGCTTCCTGAGATGCTAACTCGTCCTCCATATTCAATGGGATGAACTCTGTCCCACACTTAACAGAAATCAGAACCCAGTTCTGGCATTGGGGCATAACACCTGGACTTAACTAGTTGACCACATCTTTCTATCTGCACAGTTTTTATGAATCAGCTCCTGCAAAGAAGCTATTAATGGATCTGGTTAATTACTGTCTGTCCCTGTTGATACAGCATTGTTTAGGGGCTGAGGTAAGCAGTAAATGATTCAGTGAAAATAGTAAATGCATATTCAGCAAGAAAAATTGAATTTTCAACCCAAGTTCACTGCTTATTAATATTTGCAAGGAAATGGCATATATTTATATTTTTATGCTTATCGTATCTCTACAACCCAAATACTTGTCATGATATAGGTAATAAAGCACATCGAATCCTTTGCTTATCATATAAACTAATGCTTTCTACTGAAAAATAAGAGCTGAGTTACATGAATTTTGGAAGATACTTCACATCTTTGATGAGCAGGGGCTTCAAAGAAATAAATCTGGGCTCTGTTGTCTGATGTATGGTGTCAAATTCTTTACTATTGGTTAATGGGGCTAACCTGAGAAAAGTCACAGTGCACCTGTCCTGGGATTTACAATGGGTATGAAAGCCTCAACTAACTCAGTCAATGGATGGAAAGGGGACTCTATTTCATTTCTTTCCTATTTTTTTCAATCTATACCCAAGTTTCCATTCACATTTCTAGAAGTTTCTATCTTTTAGAATGATATTCTTTCTGGGTACAAGTTGTAGTAAGTCTTTACCAACCGGATACAAATAAGTATCTTTATTGCTTCTGAGGTTTTTAGAATAAAACATCAAGCTTCTTGAATATTATATGATAAAATGGCTGAAACCACAAAAGCATTTTCAACTTCATCTTCTTCTTTCTGTATCCAACTTTTTCCTTCAAGGACATTGTCATGTGCTTTAACCTCTTCATGTCTCCCTTAAAGGGCCTCTAGTTTTCTACTTTAGTTGGAAAATAAAATAGGTCTGAATTATTTTCACTTCTAGAACAACAACCATAGTTGTGGGTGCCTGTGGTGGTTTGAATGAGCACCCCTAAGCTGGGGTATTTGACCACTTGGTCCTCTGTTTGAAGAGGTTTCAGTGGTGCAGCCTTGCCAGAGGAAGTATGTCACTTGAGGCAAGCCTGGAGAATGTATTGTCTCATCCTGCTTCCAGTTAATTCTCTGCTTCATGCTTATGGTTGAGATGTGATCTCCCAAGCCCCTGCTCCTGACACCATGCCTGCTGCTTGCTTGTCATGGTTCCTCCTCCCACACCCCCTGCTGTCATGGACTTGAACCCTCTGGAACCATAAGCTAAAATGAACTCTCTTTTGTAAATTGCCTTAGTCAAAGGGTTTTATCAGAGCAACAGAAAAGTAAGCACTATGGGATTTCTTCTAATTTACCAATGTAAGCTCCTACTAGATTCACATGTCCTCCAAAGGCAAAGAGCCAGCATCCCTACAAAGGGAGCATTCTAATTTATTGTTACATAAAAATTACTTTAATAGAAGAAATCACTAAAGGTGACTAACTAAAAGTAATCTAGTGTTCTATAATCCCAAAATGTCAAAGGTTGTTTAAGTTATAAAATCAAAACAGGGAATTTACATGTAAATGTTTACTCTTTTATTTCACAGGGAGGGGGCTCCACCATTTTTTCAGGAAAAAAAGGAGAGGTGGATATAAGGAGGGACAGTGGGGGGGGGGGCTGGGAGAGGGAACAACAAGTGGTTGGTTATATGGAGGAATTTGGAGGGAGGGAATGAAGGGGGGAAAAGTAGTAATTATAATCCCCAAAATAAAAAAAAAATAGAATGCAAAAAAAAAAAAAAACCTTTAAAGAAGAGCTATTATGGGCTCAATCATAAAGAAAATTCATATAACCATCCTAAAACTTATGAAATATCACATATAGCTACCTTAAAACTTATGGGATACTGCCTATGACCATACATAAAAAATAATACAGGTGGGCCTGATGGTGCATGCCTTTAATCACAGCACTCAGTAGGCAGAGGCAGGAAGATTTCTGAGTTTAGGCCATCTTGGTCTACAAAGTGAGTTCCAGTATATCCAGGGCTACATAGAGAAACTCTGTCTCAACAACAACTACAACAACAACAACAACAAACAAACAACAAACAAAACAAAAGGTAGGAAGTATTTCATATACCCACACCAAGACACATGAATTATCACATATACCCAAACTAAGACATGTCACACTAAGACAGGAACTGTAACATATACAACAGAGGATCAGAGCCTCACCTTCATCATGAACTTCTGTGGAGACATAAGGAAAAGAGAGAAAATTATTAAATACAGATCATTTCCATGACTTAGTTTTTAAATAACTTATTTATCAAGACTCCATTGTTCTAAGTGGAGCTAAGCCAACAATAAGCAGAAAATTCACACTGCTGTTGCAACAGAGCGTATATTCAACTACATGCTAGAAAAATGCTAGAGCAAGCAAAGTCTTTCAAAAGGAATCTTTACATTAGTTCAGCTGTTTCCTGTGAAAACATGCCACACTACTGAAAGCCCTGACAATGTACAATATCCAAGCACTGAGAAGGCAGTATAATCTTCCATTTATTCTCTGAAAATGCTCAAATAATAATAATAATAATAATAATAATAATAATAATAATAATAAAAAAAACCTTCATAAATGCAGTGATATAGGACAACTCCTCTAATTTTAGTAAAGCTGGTGGTTAAGAAGAACCTGGTTAGGAGAATCTGAAACATGGAGCCCTGCATCCTTCATGCAAGGAACAGGAAGCAGATGCTGCCTAGGGTGAGAAATACACTTCAAAGAGAGGCATACAAAACATTTCTCCTTTTCTCTCATCAGGGACCCCCTCGCATACTCTTTTACAGCTCTTTTCCTTTCTGAAGAAGATAATGACGACATTGCATATGCACCTTTCCTTGTTTTTACCAGACATCCTCCAGTTTCCTGGATTCCTTTCTGGGAGGGCACACAGATGATAAACATTCAGGAAGAGGGAAGCTGTTTGACTTCCAAACTTGGGGCTGAAGTAAGTTCTTAAGAACAGGTCTAAAACACATTAAGAAAAAACATAGACATATCCCCATTGGGTTTAAAGAAACCATCAGGAGAACATTTTCCAACACAGACGTTCGTAAATATCAACTGCTTCCCTGAAACACACATAAACAGAAACGTGTGTATAAATAAATGGAAATTCCTCTCTGAGCAATGTCTTTCCTTTTCAATATTATAAGTCCAAGGGAAATCTTCAAAGAATTCTCACCTTCCCAGCTCTACTTCCCCATTGTGATGAGGGCTGCTCTGAGCTGTTACCAAAGAAGCTTACTGCAGGTAGCAGCAGGTAAGGCAGGCAGAGAACCATAACAGTCCCAAGTGGAAGGATAAGTGATGGTGGTATGCCCAGCTCTGAACAGTCATACACCTGCCTCCATAGTTCAGGAAACATGGTGGTGCAAGCAGGCGATGCAAGGAGACTAAGATCTGGGGGATGAAGAGTTGTGAAACAAAAAGATGTCTTCTGGACAAGGCATGGCCATTACACTCAATCTGACCACAGCTGTGCAGCTCTGCACAAGACCTGCATAGGATTAGGTTCATCAACATTTCATTATGGACAGAGAGCCTCATGTGGCCCCACCCCTCCCTGAAGAAATACTGATGACAGTCAATGGTTTGGGGGGAGGATGTCATTTTATTCAGTGGTTTAGCTACTGGGTAAGTTGTCCTTGATCTATTAAATAACATTCTACCCCTGCTTAGTCAAGCAAATCTAATTAAACCCTGTGGACCACACATAAAAGTTGTGTGTGTATGTGTGTGTGTGTGCACGCACATGCACATATATGTATAAATATACATGTAACTTACATGTATGTGTAAACATATGTAATTTACATATACATATGGAATAGGCTTTCAGTAAGAAAGAAAGGAATTGGGTGAATTTGACTTAAATGTATAGAACTGTCCAACAATAAAAAGTAAAAAGAATTTTTATTTTTTCACTTAGAAAATGAAGGCAGAGGGTTACAAAAAATGTAACTGATATTAACAGTGAATGACAGCAGGAAAATTACTTTCCATGCAAATACCAAAAGCTATGTACCTTCATGTTATCTGACAATATTAGATGTCCTGGTTAGTTTACATTGTCAAAGTGACACAGCCAAGAGTTATCTTAGAGGAGAAGCCTCAGCAGAGGAATTGTCTAGGTCAGACTAGCCTATGGGTATGCCTATGGGGGATTGTCTTGATTAATTTTTGTAGAAGGGCAAGCCACATTGGGTAGCATTATTCCCTAGGCAAGTGGTCCTGAGCTGTATAAGAAACCTAGTTAAACATAAGAGAGTATGAGCCAATAAGCAGTCTTCCTTATGGTTCTGCCTTGACTTCCTTCAGTGATGCACTACGACCTGGAAGTATAAAGTGAAGCTTTCCTCCCCAACTGTTTTATCACAGCAACAGAGATCAAGATAAAAATATCACCCAATAAGGAAATGGGGAAAATCATTTTCACATTATACTTGGAAGAAATAAGCAAAAACACCCAACATTTTTCTATGGCACGTGGTTATGATTGGCACTGCCTGTGGATTTGAATTGGGCTAGGTTTGAGAATTCTCCAGTTTGATGTGAACAATTCCCTAAGTTCACTACCTTACAGCAGCAGCAGATGCTTTTACAAAGCAGAGTTGTTCAGGTCTGATTAACAGAATACACAGGTTAACTGACACCAAGAAGAGTAAGTCACAGAGCGGGAGGAAGACCTGACAACGCAATGAAATAGGAACGGACTAAGAGACGGCAAGAGCATCTTTCTGTGGAATGAGGAAGAATAGCACTCAACTTTCCTGAGACAGCCAAGAGCAGGAAAGACTGATTGATTATATTGAGATAACCTTTTTTTTTTCCTTTCAAATCTCTTGGATAATTTGGCTTAAGTTGTAACTATTAACAAGCGATATCATTAGAAGATATTCCAAAGTTATTCGTTTGATATTCATATAAACACTACTTAGGTCTAACAAAGGCAACAGCAACAAAATCAACTAAGAAAAAGATCTTTAAGTGGATAGCATGGTGGGAAAGGGGGAAAGGCAGCTGAGGAAGAAAGGTACTGAAAGACACACCCTCTCTTGGTGCTGAGAACATCGAGTTTATGCTTAAAATAAATATAATGAAAGATAAACTGAATTAAACT
Organism: Arvicanthis niloticus; assembly: GCF_011762505.2. Lineage (NCBI taxonomy): Eukaryota > Metazoa > Chordata > Mammalia > Rodentia > Muridae > Arvicanthis > Arvicanthis niloticus. The sequence goes on along the minus strand of NC_047665.1, from coordinate 48,311,027 downwards.
GTGAAATTTTCTCTGGGCATAAAGTAAATTTCACTAGAGAAAGCTGAATAAGGGCATTCAGTATGGGCACATGCATTGGTCCTCACCCACTTCCTGTTCTAGTAGAAGGTCTAGATGGTGTGGATGGACTTTCAAACTTTGGGCTAGGAAAACCACTGAATGCTCCAAGCTTGGTGAACATTTCTGTGTGAGCAAGCCAGTAAGCGGCTCCTTCGATGGCCTCTGCCTCAGCTCCTGCCTCCAGGTTCCTGCCATCACTGTTTATGATAATCACAGTTTTTGAACTGTGAGTAAAATAAACTCTTTCCTCCCAAAGTTGTTCTTGGTCATGCTGTTTCATTGCAGCAATAGTAACACTAAACTAAGGAACTGTTTTCACAGAGACACAAAGTTTTGGTTCTTTGGTGTAAAACTGCATGTGCCAGTCATGTGCTATCTAGGGTTGGTTCGGTTACTTCCGATTTTACAGATAATGGGAAGGTCCCTCCAGACAGAGCAAGAGCTGAGCCATGACTGCCCACACCTTCACTAACATAAAAACAGAGGGAAATTCTCTCAACACAGACAGAGGTGATGCCATTGGACAAAAATGGCTGACTGAACCCCACACAATCCCCTGTGGTCACCCAATGCCATAGATAGATCTTCAACATTCTAGGTGGTCTTGAGAAACACAAATGGTTTCCAAGAGAAAACCAAGTAAAATAGCAATATTTTATGCTGATAGCACTGGACAGAGAGAGAGAGAGAGAGAGAGAGAGAGAGAGAGAGAGAGAGAGAACAAAATTACGCTCAGTCTTGTCCCCAATGCAAAATAAGGAACACATTCACTATTGTGAGGGTCTGTAGCTTAGCCTTGCTCTCTTTAATGGTTAGTAATGTGAGTATGACAGCCATTCTGGATTATCATCTACATCTGGAACTAAAACCCAAAAGTGGATACACACTTGTGAGGGATTTTTGTTTTATTTGAAGTAAAAAAGATCCACATCTAATCTGGATCTCTGAGGTAGGAAGACATGCCTTTAAAATTTATCTTCTGAGCTGGAAGAACATGAATCTAATCCAGGTCTTTAATCTAGTTTTAATCTGGTCCATACCTTCTGCTAAAGGCCTATATCAGCTGATATATCCAGCCTTGTAGACTGAGCAACTCCTGGATTCTTGGACTTTCCATTCCCAGTCAGCCATTGTTGAATTACCTGTACTGTGGCCAGTAAGTGATGCTAATATCTATGTATGTATGTATGTATGTATGTGTACATATATGTATATGTGTGTGTATATATATATACACACACACACGTGTATATACACACACATATACAGGGACTGGAAGGAGAGGAGGAAGGGGAAACTCTAGTCAGGATATAAACAAACAAACAAGCAAACAATAATTCTGGGCCACAGGGATGTCTCAGCAAGTAATGATGCTTGCCACCAAGCCCGACTGTTACAGGAAAGAATGGATTTTATAGCTAGATGGAGGCCTTCCCTTGTGTCTTCCTTAAGTTAATTCTGTTGGGCAGGTTCCCCTAGAAAAGTGAGTTCTTCAGATAATGCATTCTGCACCAGAACCCCACCCCCAGTGCAGCCCCTACCAACCCCCATGATGCTTAGCTAGGTATGCCTGCCTTTCTAAGTCCTGACTCAGAAAAGTGTGATTATTGCTTTTCTCTTATTTTCTTTCTGATGCTTGCCAGAGCCTATTGTACTTTCTCAGGTGTATGAGCTTCCTCTCTCCCCCTCCCCCCCACAAATCCCCCTCACCACCATGCATTGACATTTGACACTAGCTTATCCCAAACAAATAGGGCATTTTCCCTTGTCTATCTTCCCCTCTTCTGGGGAGGTTTTGTGATTTATAGCTTGCCTGCCCTGGGGCTTTTGTTTTAAAATTTTTCTAATGTTCTCAATTTCCTTACTATTCCTGTAAAGTTCCTCTCCTTACGATGTGTCTGACTCCTACCATGTGAGTGACCTCCATGTTGACTCATCTCCGCCACTCACCTCTTCAGTCAGCTTCAAATTCACAGTGTGCTTGCCCTGGGGAATTCTTTTAAATTCTGATAATTTATCCTTAAAATTCTGCTTGACTTCCAGCCTAGTATTGTTTATCAGCGAGACTAAGAACCCACCAGAGCAGACTCTGGCTTCCCTGATATCACTGGTAGGCCCACTTGAACTCCCCAAGATTTCCAGTCCCACTTCTTTCCTGCCTTTTAAATCTTTAATTGACAGAGAAAAGGAATCCATCCCTATAGCCTTAGACATCATCCAGTAGTAAGTTTTATTCCTGGAACTTACATGGGAGAAGGAGAGAACCAGGCCCTACCAGTTAACCTTCACTTATGCCTCACAACACACACACACACACACATTCACACTCACTCACACACACACACACATTCACATTCACTCACACACACACATTCACACTTACACACACACATTCACACTCACACACACACACCCTATAAATGAATGGATGAATTAATGAATGAATGATACAATTATTTTTTAAGTTATTACTTATATCTAAGAATCTCTCTTATAATCTTTAAGTAAATTTTTACTGGAAGATGTCCCTAAAAAGTGCCTAGACAGAGAACTGGCAACCAAGAAACATGCACTCGGGAAGCTTATTATTCAAAGGATCTGAATGTAAGACTGACAAGAGGTGATTGGGAGAAGCTCTATATGGGTTCCCCATAGAGAATCTAAAAAAACCCTGCTGCACCCAGAAGATGCTCATTCAAAGTCAGCCCTTCATGACATCCTATCTCTCCTTTGTGGTAGGACACGAGGGTTTGCCATAATGTTCCATCTTCCACCTCTCCCTTCTTCCCTAGGAGTGAAGCAGCTTCACTGTGCTGAGAAAAAGAAGTTCCTTCATCATCAAAGATTTGGGTGTGCCAGTGGCTGTATTTAATCAATGACACTCATAATATGTTTTAGAGCATAAACATCATTTAACATGAATAATCCCAAGCTCAAAGCTTACCCCTTATATAGTACAGAATAATATTTGCAGCCGTAGTATTTGTGGGAAATGTTAACTACTGCTCTTATGATGAACATAATTTGTATGCTTTGTTGATTTTCTAGGGCTTCCCTACTGAAAATATCTAATACTACATGATAAGAAGGGCAAGGTGATTCCATGCTCTAGGGAGCATCAGAACAAGGCTCAGCCTTATACACAGTACACCTCCCACAGACATACTTCTGGGTCACTCACGTTGCCAGCACTCTGTGTCATTTTTTGTCATCTGGTTGAGCACACACATGTGGGTAGGCTTTATTTGGAGCAGATATGTGTCAACCATTGTCTTTTCCAACCTGTCAATAACTCGGTACAGACAGTATTTAAATGGTCTGTTTTTGCCTCTGGGTGAAATAGAATTGACAGATATATATTTTCATAATTGCCTAGTTCTGCTTCAGAAGGAAATAAATGGTGCCGATAAGTGAGAGTAAGACCTGGCATTCTGTCCCAGAGACACATGCATACAAATAGAGTGCTCAGAAAGGCCTGAACTATGAAGTCAATACCTACCTGCAGCTTTCTTCTTTTCCCAGCTTGTCTCAGAAGAGAATTTTCCTTGATACAAAATACTACAGTGATCCTTACAGAAGACACATGGGTCAAAACAACTGAATTCATATGAAGCCTGAGCTATATACCAAGACTGCCACTGACAAACCAATAATCTCCTACCTCAAGAGATGGAATGCTTTATACATTTTGAGCGTGAATGGACCTTGATAAGGCTTTTCACATACCCCCCCCCCATATGATAGCTGAGTGTGGAACATATTGTGTTGTAAACTCAGGAAACATTTTAAGTGATTTTATATTTTAATATCTATAGCAACATAAATTTTTAAAATTTAGATGGAAGGAGTCACATGACCTACAAATAATATATCATAAGTGACCATTTCAATTGTTTCATTCTCTTCTTATCTCCTCCCATAACCTGAAATCCTTGGCTTTCATGTTGGAAACTGTCATGGCTTGAATATGCTTGGCCCAGGGAGTGGCACCATTTGGAGGTGTGGCCCTGTTGGGGTAGGTGTTTCACTGTGGGCGTGGGCTTAAGACCCTCAACCTAGCTGCCTGGAAGTCAGTCTCCACTAGCTGCCTTCAGATGAAGACGTTGAACTCTCAGCTCCTCCTGAACCATCCTGCCTAGATGCTGCCCTGCTCCCCATTTGATGATAATGGACTGAACCTTTGAACCTATAAGCTGTTCCAATTAAATGTAGTTCTTTATAAGACTTGCCTTGGTCATGGTGTCTGTTCACAGCAGTAAAACCCTAACTAAGACAGAAGTTAACACCAAAGTTAGGAAAAGGCTAGATTAGAATGAGGTAGAAGAAAATAATAAATATTCTCTACACTAAGACTCAGAAATAACATTCTCTTTATAAAATGTGAAGGTTACATTGTATAATTCAACAAATTTTTGTTTAAGCAAGTACAAAGGTGCTCCAAAGAGAGAAGGGAGAAGTTGAAGGAAGGGAGAAAAGCATGAAGGAAAGAAAAATAAGAAGGAAGTCAAGTGACAAAAGCAGAAGAGGAAAGAGAAAGAGAGGGAAGAGGAAATGAACAGAGAAAAGAAGTAAAAAGAAGAGGCAAGCACAAAAGAAAGGGAGAGGGGAGGGAAAGAGGAGGGAGAAGAAGGATAGGAGTGAGAGAAAGGAAGACAGAATAAGAGAGGGAGAGAAAGAAATGAGAAAGGGAAGGGAAAAGAAGAAAAATGGTCAGAGGGAAGGAAGATGAGGGGGAATAAGGGAGGGAGGAGGAGGAAGAGAGGAGAAAGGGAAGAAGAAGGGAGGTAAATAGAGAGGAAGGATGTAACCATGGAGGAAAAGATAGAGGGAGAAAGAAGAGAGGGGAGAGAGGGAAGGAGAGAGAAAGAGTGGGAAAGAGAGGAAGGAAGGAGAAAGGGGGAGAAGGAAGAAGAGGGGAAAGACAGGAGCACAAGGAACAGATCAGAGAGAGAAAGGAGAGGGAAGGAAAAGAGGAGAGAGGGAGGAAAGACAAAAGGGAGGAGTGAAGAATAGATGGGGAGGGAGGAAAGAAACAAGTTCCAGTAAAGAAAGGAGAGGGGTAGGGAAGGGGAGCTTGAACCTTGATGAAGCTATCCTGGTTTATAGTACAAGAAAATCCAGAGGCGCTGTTTTAATTTCCTATACCATAATATATACATTACCTGTGTATATGAATATATTTATGTTTTATAAGGTTCCTAAGAGCTTTATCTGGCCTGCTGAAGGCATGGTATGTATATATGAAGCCAGTGTAGTACATATGAAGATGGGGAACCCAAGTAAGGAAAGATCAATGGCCCCCATCACACTGAACACCACCTACCCAGGTGCTGAAGGAGCAGGGTGAGAGTCTACCTACTTCCACCAGCTGACCATCTACTCACCAGGCTGTCAGTAGGCAACAGGGTAAGAAGATGGCTTCTTAGAAAGAGAGGTATTAGGCTGGGAGTCTTGCCTCCCTTCACGAGCATCACAATGCCCTCACCACAAGCCACGTAGCATCAGGTTCACTCTCATCCCCAGGAGCTAGAACCCAGTAGACGATTGATTCATGAAGACTGAAGGTTGGAAACATCCATATAGCTCCTGTAGAGCAGCATCTGAGAACAGACTGCACAGCCCACTAACAACTTGGGCAGCCTGAAAAGATCTAGCCTAAGACTGTCCTAGGACACACCAAGAGAGGGTGATCCCAGACCAGACAGAGTAGACACATAAGACTGCAGCAGGAGAATCAACATCCATGATGAAAGCTCCCAAAGATGCCCAACAAGGGCCCTGGAAAATGAAATGACTCTGCAATCAGAAGCCTTTCAGCCAGCCTTGAGCTCTTCTCTACCCAGCACACATGGAAAAGATACAGAACAGGATCCTGAAAACCTGGCAGAGCAATAGAGGTTACTTCCCACACCCATTGCCTCAGGGATGTGGCCAGAGTGACCTGAGATCCCAAACTAAGCAAACTGTCAGAGAACCAGAGGTCTGTCCCAATAGGGCATCATGATGACTGCCGTGATGAGACTAGTGTGATAGGAATGACCATGGCACACTACATTTATGTCTATGAGTAAGGCCATCCTTGTTGGACACAAAGGGCATAGAAGAATGCACCCCACAGAACAACATGAACAGATAGATCCTAGCTGTTGTGTATACTAATTACCTCCAAGAAATAATCGCCCCATCCTGCAGGTGAGGTTGATTAAAAGGCAAAATTTTCTAAAGGGAGGTGAGACATTTCGTCCTTCAGAGAAATGTGTTAAAACTCAGGAAGTGAACAACTCAAAATCTTTAGGAAGTTCTTGAAACTGAGCAGATTCTCTAGGTCCCTCCCTCACAAAGTATGTATAAGCAGTAAGGTTTGCTGAGAGTCACTCTGAGATCATCTGAGCTCCCTGGAAGAGACTCTTTCTACCCTGCAGAGCTCCTGACAGCCTGCTAACACTCAGGGATTAGAAGAGGCTGCATAACTGGCCAGCAGCCATACAAAGCCTTGGGACATTCAGTTCAATGGTGTTTCCATGACCTCCTCAAAACTAGTAAGCAATTTATTTTTTATTTTATTTTATTTTTTATTGTAGCCAATGTCACTTTATTTCCCTAAGTATACAGAGTAACAAGACAATGAAATTTTGGCTCTATTTCTTTTTCTTTTTTGGGGTTTTTTTTTTTTTTTTTTTTTTTTTTTTTTTTTGAATTTTTAAATTTACTTTTCAAATGTTATCCCCTTTCCCGGTCCCCAATCCCCTGAGGATGTTCCACTACCCACTCACCCACTCCCACCTCCCTGCCCTGGCATTCCCTACACTGGGGCATCGAGCCTTCACAGGACCAAGGGCCTCCCCTCCCATTGATGTCCCAGAAGGCCATCATCTACTATCCATGCAGCTGGAGCCATGGGTCACTCCATGTGTACTCTATGGTTGGTGGTTTAGTCCCTGGGAGCTCTAGGGGTCTAGTTGGTTGATATTATTGTTCTTCCTATGAGTTGCAAACCTTTTCAGCTTCTTCAGTTCTTTATCTAACTCCTCCACTGGGGACCCCATTGGGGAACCCCATGCTCAGTTCAATAGTTGGCTGTGAGCATCCCCTCTGTATTTGTCAGGCTCTGGTAGAAAGTCAATTTTAAGATGAGAAGTCATCTTAGGAAAAGAAGCCACACATGAGCAGGAGAGGAGCAGATTGAAAGCAAATTGAGCACACAGAGTAGCAGTTGCAAAGGCTTTCAACCAGCAGGGAGTGGGTAACTCTGTTTATTTATATGTCTCTCTCTATGTGCTTTACATAGTTGACTTTTGAAAGAACTAAGAATGGCTTGAGTGGATACTGAAGAAAGTATCAGTCTAGAACCAGCACAGAAATGCTACAGTGGAAATGTAGGGTACAGATACACAGAGAAAGAAATGTTTTAACACACTGATATGGAAGGAATGGGGAGTGTACTGGCTGGTTTTGTGTGTCAACCTGACACAAGCTGGGATTATCACAGAGAAAGGAGCCTCTCTTGAGGAAATGCCTCCATGAGATCCAGCTGTAAGGCACTTTCTCAATTAGTGATCAAGGATGGGAGGCCCATTGTGGGTGGTGCCTTCCCTGGGCTGGTAGTCTTGGGTTCTATAAGAAAATAAGCTGAGCAAGTCAGGGGAAGCAAGCCAGTAAGTAACATCCCTCCATGGCCTCTGCATCAGCTCCTGCTTCCTGACCTGCTTGACTTCCAGTCCTGACTTCCTTTGATGGTCAGCAGCAATATAGAAGTGTAAGCTGAATAAACCCTTTCCTCCCCAACTTGCTTCTTGGTCATGATGTTTGTGCAGGAATAGAAACCCTGACTAAAACAGGGATTAATCAAGGAGGTGTCATAGCTGTGCTTGGAGAGTCTATAGTCCACCAGGAAAAGTTTGAGCATAGGTCAGAATTTGCCTGAGTGGAAGATATACACACAATTATAGATTTTTTGGAGAAAAAAAAAAAAAAAAGAATAGTCAGTCAAGACAGCAGTAGTTTAAGATATAGTAGATATCTTAGATTTTTAAAAATCTTCCTAGGACTATATGACTATATTTATAATATGGATGTTCTCAAAGAGCAGTACAGATGCCAGTATAGGTGGAAACGCTAAGTTTCATTATTAGAACCTGCTCAGATGTAAACGGCTGCAAGAGGAACAAAGAGAGGAAGAAATTGGGAAGGTCCACATGGACACACAGTTTTTGGGGATCACTTTGAAAGGCCCCTGGGGCAGGGTGGGCAAGGTAAGGAAACCCCAAACACTTTATTAAAATAAGCAGATCCCAAGATAAGGCTGGAGAGAGCCGGGCCCCAAGATAAAGATGAAGAGAACCAGGCCCAAAATAATGATGGATGTCGACGGCAAAATAGAGTAGCAATGTCAGTCTGTCTCAAGAGACCCCTCCTATGAAGTTAAAAGCATATTAAAGGGAAACACTAAGGAAAGTTGTCACTGTTTTGTACTGGGGACAAGTTGAGCAGGAGTATAAAGCCTGCCATGAATGATCTACCCTCAAACCCTGGAGTATTAACACAAGGAACATGGACCCTTTGGTAGATGGATCTAAACTGATACCCCTCTCTTCTTTTTCTCCTACCGCTCACCCACACCTCATTTCCCTCTCTCTCTCTCTTCTCTTTCCTTACTAAATTTTCCTAACCGATGAAGGAACAGTAAGTACCAATGCCATTGTACTATAACATAAGCTGCTAACAGTGTGGCCTCAGACTATCTGCAGACATCTGTAACTACTCTTCTGTATGGCAGAGCCATTCGCCTTTCATCTCCAGTTTTCAAGTTTGCATGAACACAGGAAAAGCCTTGCAGTTTTCTCTACAAAACATGGACGAATACTAAACCTGCACTGCAGCACTTCTGAGATGGAACATTCACTTTTGTTTAACACGACATATTGAATATTAGAAACAAAACCCTTCCTGTGACCAGAGACACTATGACATTTGTATAATTAAGGCCAATTATATAGATCGATCTGGTTTGGGAGTGAAGAGTCCTTTGACAGAGGCTGTTGATGGTGGTGATAATTCAGAGACACAAAAGGTTCTAACTGGTGACCTGTGAAATGTATTCATTGTAGCCGAGCAGTTAGTTCAAACACTAAAAGAAGCTATGCTAGGAAGCAAAATTAAAAAGCTCAGAGGCAGCAGCGAGCATGCGCTTTTCAACCACAAGTCCTTTGTAAATGCAGGGAAACACATACCCATTTTTCCACATCAACCTGCTGTGGAAAGAAAAAGCCAAAAAAAAAAAAAAAAAATTAAAAGAAAAACAAAACAAACAACAAAACAGAAGTTCCTAACAATGCTTGCAATGGCTAAGTCAACTAAATGTGACCCCTGACCCAAAATCTACTTCGAGTTTTCAAGAATACACAACAGTGTTCAAACTTTTCATTACCAGCAATTCACCTCAGTGCACAAAAGCAATCTCAGTTAATGAAGCAGTCCCACAGGTATTCTGCTAAAAATGAAGCAGGTCCAGAAGACAGCCCAGTAAACTCAAGTGTGAGCTAAGCTGTAATGGGATTCTCAAATTCAATCTGCCAGCTTGCCTTTAAGAACCCCTCCCACCAAGCTCCATTTAATTATAAAGGGAAATAACAATCTGGACACATAGTGCTTCACGGTAACTTCTCTTACAATAGTAAAAGCAAAATTTCTCTTACCTCATTCTTTTGAGAATAACATAAAATTCCACAATGGAAGACAAAAAAGCATACTTTGTCAAGTAATTCTGATATGACACTCAGATCGATTTAAATTATTTTTATTAGTGAAATGCATGGTGTTCTAATCATAGTGTGACTCTTTCTTTAAAGAAAATAAAATAGGTGACATTAGAATTATACCCTTAGCGTAAAAAGAAAAAAAAAAGCAAAATCACATGTCAACAAAAATGCCTTTTAGAACATTCTTGGATTCCATTCTAAAGGGACATACTCAGTTCTAAAAGCAAATCTCCACCACTCACCCCTGGGATAGAATGTGTGATTTGTATCCAGTGAAAACTGAGGTTTGCTACCTACTCTCCATGCATAAATTACTTTAATTCTTTTTCTCCTTAGAAAATTTTATCAATCAGACAAAGAGCTAAAGTCATTTAAGAGGAAATCCAGGGTGTAGCTAAGTATCTCCACCTCTTGTAAGCAACATTTGTTAAAGTTATAAAATGATCTTAAGACTGAGCATGGTGGCACAGTCCTTTAACCCCAGGACTCAGGAGGCAGAGGCAGCCAGTCTCAAAGAATCTGAGGCCAGTCTGGTCCACAAAGTGAATTTGAGGCCAGCCAGAGCTACATAATGAGACCTTGTCTCCAAACAAACAAACAATAAATAGAAAGAAAAGTCAACCTACAAAGCCCTTGCAAAATGCCAAAGATCTTTTAGCATGGAGGCCTGGCTGTTTCAGGGATGTATTTAGTTGCCAGAGGCACCTGCCCTAAGGCAACTTGCTCCCTCACACTCTCAAACACAGTTGTGTTGTTTGGGAACAACTCCTCACTGGACCTAAGGCCTGCTGCTCAGTGCAAGTATTTGTTTGCTGTCATGTAAATTCCAATGTACCTTTGAAACATTAGACAATTCAAAGGACCAACTGGGTTCTTTATCGGTACAATAAATGAAAGAAAAATGGGGGGAGGGAAAAGCTCCACTGTGACTGGAGAGTGGAAAGCAGGAGGGGAAAAGGAGAGAAAAACACAATAAGGAAATAAGGAAATTTTGTTTGAAAATGTCCTAATGGGGCCAAAGAGATGGCTCAATGGTTAAGAGGACACACTGCTCTTCTGTGAAGGTCCTGAGCTCAATTCCCAGCATCCACATGTCTTCTGGTGTGCAGATGTACATGTAGATAAAATATATATATATATATATATATATATATATATATACATACATATATATATGTGTGTGTGTGTGTATACATATATATAATATTACATGTGTATATATTACATATATAATATAATATATAATATATAATATATATTACATATATAATATAATATATAATATATAATATATATTACATATATATATACAGAGAGAGAGAGTCAATTTTTAAAAAATCTTTTTAAAAAGTCACCTTCTAAAAGAGACAAAAAGAAGAACAAAAACTTATAACGAAACCCAATTCTTTGTAAGGTGACAAAAATGAAAGAAAATTGTGGTTCAGCTGTCACAGACTGTTCTGCCTCCAGATGGACCAATCTTATGTTGGTATTCTTACAAGAAAACAAAATGTAAACAATTATTTCTTTTCCATATTTACCAGGAAAATTTTAATACTATAAATAATTATCAAAATATATGATACCATCATGTTCACATTTAAATGCTAGACATTCACACAGCACACAGGCTTGTATATACCAGAACAAAGATAAACACTGGAGGATTTATCAGAAGACACACTTGGGGATCAAGCCATAGTTAACTGCAGCTACAGGAGTTTTAATAATTATACATCAGGAGTTGGTGAGACCGACATGACCCATCCTCTCTCCAAACACTCAGAGACAGACGCTTAGCAACAGGAAGTGCTAGGCAATAAACAGTCAGCTAGACACACAAGACAAGGACCACAGGGCTGTAACAACACACAAGCCAGGCAGTGATTTCATGACACGGCTCTTGTCAAAATCAACGTTAGTCACTTTTAACAATTCCTGCAAATAGTAAGGAGAGAAAAAAAATTTTTCATGGGGGTAATCAAGAAATTCACACACACAAAAGAAAAATCTCCAAAAACATGATCAGTTTTAGAACCTAAGCAGCCACCAAACTCATAAAAACATAGGAGAAAAAAAATAAACATTTTTCTAAAAACTTATTATTTGATGGGGTGGGGGGGGGTGTCATTGTTTTGTTTTATTTTTTTAAGACCAGATTTCATGTGGCTCAGGATGACCTTGAATTTCTAATCCTCCTACCCCACTTCCCATATGCTGGGATTACAGCCTGCTTCGGTTTATTCAGGAATAAAGTAGAATCCAGGGCCTTGTACATACTGAGCTACATTCCTCACTCTGATTATGCAGAAGTTTAAAGAAATATATTAACCCTATCATGCTAGAGAAAATACTACAGTATTTATAGTAGATTATACTATGTATTTTATCATACAATCATTAACAAAAAAGAGCAACTTCATTTTTAAAACAAAATCAAATTCTCCTAGGAGAAATGCTCATTTAAATGTCGGCTTGACTTAACACAGGACACAGACAAAACACAAAATAACTCACGCTGAAATTGTATCATTAAAGGAAGAAAACCAGTTCCTATACCGTCTCTATTTTGGGTTTATGCTTTAATTACAAACCAATGTACAAAAGGACAGAAATCGCATAACCTTACACAGTTTGTTGCTACTGCTTCTTGGAATTCTCTATGTCATTTTGTTTGAGATGTTGTTGTAACAGTTATTCCTCTAGTCAAACATCTCCTTCTGAAGAGAAGGGTGAGGTTCTAAAGAATTAAGAAGCTAGTGAGATTTACATACCACAGAAAGTCACAAGACTGACAGGCCCTCTCCCTGCAAAGTATAAAAGGTTGCTGGAAAGAGAGTCCCCCACCCCCACCCCCAGCTGCCTGCAAATCTATACCCTGTTTTGCCCTCCTGATGTGTAGTAACAGTTACTATGACAGTGATAGTCTTACACCAACGGCTGATTGGCGTAGGTTTTCCTTATCATTGTGCCTGTCTTGACTCACTAAGTGTATAAGCTCTATCACCAGAGTCATATAAATGTATGATCTGTTTCCTGCCCTGTTACTCCTCAGACAATACTCCAGCCATGCATGCACACGTGTTGTCAGACAACTGCTTTTATTTTTCCTGTAATTACATGTGGTCAACGACATGTGTTCATCAATCAAGCAACAGAAAAGGCAGAACTCAGGCCTCCAGCATGCTCAGCCTCCTTAGCCCTCCCTATTGGAGAATTTTAATTGGAATATTCTATTCACTTAAATTTAGCTTTATTGCTACATTATATTTATCATTTTATTTGTATCCTTTTGGGCTCCTGGTCTTTTAAAATTGTTACCAAAATGTAACTTACAGAGTTAGGGATATAACTCAGTGGCAGAACACCTGCCTATATGCACAGTTCTTAGTTTGATTCTCTACCCACCCCACCCATGCCTGCCCCCAGCAACTATACCACAGAGAGAAGGGAAGGAAAAGTAGGGAAAGGGAGGAGAGGGAGAGAAGGGAAGAGGAGGAGAGGGGTAGGGAGGGAAGGGTAGGGGGAAAGGAGGGGAGGGAGGGGAAAGGAGGGGAGGGGAGGGAGGAGAAGGAAAGAGATTGAAACGATTTACATTTCATAATTTTGCCTATGAAAGCATACAATTAACAAATGCTTTCAGCCATATTTAGAGAGCAGAAACCATCACCATATTCTAAATTCAGAACAGATTAAATCCCTATGTTCTGAAGTCTTTTCTCTTCATTTTTCTCTTTTATGGTAATCAAATATTTTGATTTCATTTCCCCTAAAGGCTGCAGAGTACACCAGTCTTTTCCATGCTACAGATGACCTAGGCATCGATGGCATTTAACATTCTAGTACAGATGACTAACTTCAGCGTGTTCCAGAAAGAGCAGTTGTTATGTCTTCTCACTTTCTGTGTTATCTTATTATTCATTTCAACAGCATGTATATATTTACTATTTTTACTTATGTGTACATTGTGTTCATGTATGAATTTATGTGCACTGTATACATGCAGGTTTCTGTATCAGATCTCCATTGTATGCTGCTACACTAGTACTGGGAACTGAACCCAGGTCCTCTGCAAGAGTGGCCACTGTCTTAACTTCTAAGCTATCTCTCATACCCCATAGCACACATATTTTAAACCCCAGGCATGTCTCACTTCTTTTGAGCTGGGATTCTAGCTCCACATCCCTAGTTACCTTGGAGGTTTCCATTGTCTCTGAAACATATTTCTTGTGTAATTTAATACCTCTTATTAGAGTTAACAAATTCTAAATTAGTTATTTCTAAATGTTCCTAGTTTAAGGCCTTTAAAATTTTATCCCCCAAAGTCACAATACTGGACAATTGCTCTCTGGAAACAAAATTACTGATTTTTTTCCCCTCTCTAAATGTTTCCTGCAGAGTCTGACTCAGACTAGAAACAATGTAAATCAAACATTGCTTGGGTTTGTAAGTTTCTTTCCCTGCAAAACTTGCTAGGAATTATATGTGGACTCTGTGATACCAAATATTTGTTAAATGATCAAACTGCCATTAAACACAGAACTAAAAGAAATCCACACAGCTATGTTAGAACATTAATACTTAACACAGTTCAAGTTCAACAGGGAACTTTTCCCCTGAAAGGAAAGATTCTAATTTTTACTGCAGATCCTCTGTCTAAGGCACAATAGCAGGCTTTCCAGAATGCTTTCCCTAACTGCTGGACACAACAGTCACTAAGGAGTCTTTCAATTCTCCTTTAGCACTCATCTTTTAAACAAATGTGTGTGGGGGGAGGGGGTCTGTGCATCAGAGTTCAGATGCTCAGCAAGGTCAAAGGACTAAGTCAGATCTCCTGCAGCTAGAGTCACAGCTAGTTATGAACCACATGGTATAGATGCTGAAAACTGAGCCACGGCCCTCTGGAAGACCAGGATCACACTCTCTCAATGGCCAAGCCATACTAGTGTGTATTTTCTTTTTTTAAAAAAGATGTATTTACTTTTATATGTATGGACATTTTATCTGCATGTATGTCAGTGTACAACATATATGCTTTATACCCAGATACACCAGAGGTGCTTTGGATCCCCAGGAACTGGAGTTAACAGATAGTTATTGGCTAACCAAATCTAGACTCTCCCCAAGAGCAACTAGTGCTCTTAACTGCTGAGCCATCTCGAGCCTCTTAATACATACTTTCAAATGACAGAATTAGAGAGTCTTTAGATCTCAAACTGAGGCCTCTGAAATGTTTCCAGGAACAGGCCAAGTAATTTCAAAATGGAAAATGCAAAGCAGATAATGAGGACACATGGACATAGCATTCTTATTAGAGAGACTCTAAATGCTAAGGCTGTATCTGCCCCGGAGAATAATGGCTGTGGTGTGTATTTTTAAACTGCATGAGACTGCAAAATTCTTTCTGCTGTCAGTTTGAGAAAAAAAAATTTACCATAAATTTAATTAAGCAAATGAGGCCACAAAAGCAAGTCCAGTAATTTACTGAATTATATACATTAGTCCAACTTTCTTCTTACTCTGCTTTGTGTTAAATGACCCACAATGCTTCCATTTTGCCAGATCTGTCAGTCATGACTGGTCACCTCAGGAGTCCTGGGTCCTCACATGTGACCTAATTTAGCAAAAAGTACTTATAATTTTTCCCCCTCTTAAAGCTTAAAGCAGGCAAAGAGAACACTGAGATCTCCTCAATTATTCCTCTTGCAGAAGCAGGATCATGGTTTAATTGTTACTTAAATGATCCCCGAATTTGTCCAAATTCAGGGAAATGTGTACACTTTAAGCTCCAAATTGCCAACACTTCCTCTTATGAAGCAAAGAGTATGTCAAAGTGGCTCTTGCATAAGCTTTCATGTTAACAAATTCAAATGGCAAGTCCCTAAGTTAATAACAGGCAGCTGGCTGCTAGTTGGGCAGTTTATCAGAATTACTAAGCACAATTAAGTGCTACAAGGAATCTCATTTGAGAAAATTAAAAAAAGAAAAGTAGAAGGACATGAATAATGTGTGGAGGGAAAAATGCAGCCACTTAGGACGGACCTCATGGGATGGTGATACATTTCTATAAAGCGCAATCATTGTTATTTGGGGGATAATAGTAGACACACTTGCATGACAGAAGGCTTAACTTTGAGTCTCAAGCCTGGGACTGTGTACAAATTTAATGTGTTTTAAAAGACTTGATAACCAACACAAAGGAAGAGAATCATCAGCCATGGATAATGATAGGTCTATTACTTAACTATTAGGAGAAGATACTGGACATTAACCTTAAGGAAACATCAGGTCTACTGTGAATACTCCTAGACACCATGAAAAAGCACATCCTTAAACGCTCGCTCTATAAACTGTGAGAAAATAGTGTGTGCCAGGGTGAACAGTAGATTTAAAGTAACTCCAGTTCTCTCCCATAACTTCTGGCCTTCTTCCTTTATGGCTTTACACATGCTAAAAAGGGCAGACCTGCCATAGACCAGAAGATGACTTATGATTCACAGTCAACACTCACAAGAGTACTCACGGGATGTGCATCAAGAGTCAAGACCCTCAGGCACTCCAAGAGATCAGGGCATGTGCATGAAGCATGTGGGGACTTCAGTGTGCACAGACTCCACACAGCGATGTGGGCTTACAGGAGTAAGAAATGCCCCCTGTCATACCCATATGTAACTGTCTAAAAAACACAATTAAGATGAGGAACTAAACCTCTAACTTTGGTTATCACATTCCTGTAAATTCTTCTAAAGAGTTCCCATCACTCTAAGGAAGAACTAACTAGTAGCTAAATAAAGTCGAGAAACTTAAAAGTCACTGACAACTGACCTATCCACTTAGTAGTATTTGAACAAAATCCTGGCAAGGAATCTTTAGTCACAATCTTTTATTATCACAGCACCAGAGAAGTAACTAATACACCCGTAAGTCTACAATAGATCATCCCATGAATTAATCCTATTGTTTCTTTGCTAGGAAGCAGCTATATATAAATATACATATTTATATATTTTACAATAAATAAATATAATTATACTGTAAGCAGTCAAGAAATCTGAGAAAATGTCCAAACTGAATGATTCCAATCAAATCACATAACCTATATATTCAAGATTCATAATCTAAAAACAGTCTATAACTCTGCCACTGTCATTAAATTACACACTGATTAAATTGACCTCCTTATTAGATTTGATGTGGGAGTCTGTGAACTACTTCAGTCAAATGCAGACTCATGTAGTCTTTCCTCCTGAATATAAAGAAAACAATGTCTACAAATAAAAGATGCACACGTCAACCACAGGCTCCCACATTCTATACATGACAAGAAAATAGGCGAGGTTCAGCAACTGTGTGCAGCTGGAGGCGCTTTAGGAAATTATACTCCCATTTATTTTAAATTATACTTCCAATTCTGTGTGAAGGGAAAGATATGTTCACATACATGGGCCTTTAGATGCAACAGGGAATGATATATCTATCAGGAATGTTTCAAGTTGCTGGTACCCTTGGCTCCTCCCTGAAATGGTTGTCTTTAGTTTTACCTGAGAGGGATGTTCCAGAAAACAGGCATAAACAGAACCCAGCCCCTCAAGACAGTGTAAGTTCTAGTAGACATTTGAAAATAAAAATTTCTCATATAAAGAGTCAGTGAGATCATACTGGCTACTGTTTAAAGCATGAGTCCATTAAGCATTTCACAGATATGAGGGTGGACTGGAGGAGGTCATGCTGGGTATTCAGAGCTTCCCCTTACATTTGGGATCACGTATAGAAACACCAAATAACTGTGATGGCTACTGTAAATTGTCAGCTTAAGCAGATCTGGAATCACCTAGGAAACAAGTCCTCAAGATCAACAACTGTAGAGGGTTATGCTCATTCATTGGTCATGAATGGGGTGGGGTAGCTATTTTAACTAGATTAAATTGAAGTGGGAAGACTCTCCCTGTGTAGATGTCACCATCCCATGGCTTAAGTCCTGGACTGAATAAGAAAGTGAGCTGAACACTAGCGTTCATCATTTTTTGTCTCCCAATTATGGATATAACCTGACCTCCTACCTTCCTTCCTGCCTCTTCCCTGCCATGGTGGACCATACCACGGACTGAGTCAAAAGAGACCCTGTGGATATTTGCTGTGCAGAGCGAAATGATGTAATGATGCAGATGTTATTACATTCAGTCCACCGTTCATAGCTGCTTTCTTCTAGGGGAGTCCCACTCAACAGAGAAAGCATACAAATGCATGATGAGTACACCCAAGCGCCTCCCCTGTGGAGGGCGTGTCCTGTGTCTGTAACAGATTTAAGCCTCGTGACTCCATGAGGAAGATGCTATTGTTTTGTCTCATTCTATAAATAATGAGACTAAGGGGTTGAGACATCGCCCAGTGGCCTGCCAGGGATTTGAGGAGTATGCTGTATCATTCTAGCACCTGGCCACTATAGGACACAGCATTAGACTCCTTGAATTTCACCTTTTGTTCTTGCACAGGTACAAAATCATTTTTTTATGCAATTACTTGTCTGAAATCTGTGCCTCAAGGCTCAATACATGTACTCATAAAAACTCATTTATGGTGCTTTGATATTTTTAAAATGTATTTTTAAAACTTCATCTACCAGTGAATTCAGCTAGTAGCCTTTTGATGTATTTTTGAGTGTTCTCAGAGTACACAACTCAAAGAGATGGAGGGGTTTTTTTGTTTTTTGTTTTTTTTGGGTTTTCGAGACAGGGTTTCTCTGTGTAACCCTGGCTGTCCTGGAACTCACTCTGTAGACCAGGCTGGCCTCGAACTCAGAAATCCACCTGCATCTGCCTCCCAAGTGCTGGGATTAAAGGCGCGCGCCACCACTGCCCGGCGAGATGGAGTTTTATGAGAATAAAATTTTAAATTTGTTAATATGTCACACTCTACAACTCATTTTTCTCACAAAAAATATAGAACCAACTTACATCTGCAAGCTCTACCAACAATTAAGCCACTGAGGTATCCCTGTCCCTTTCATTAGAAGAAAAAGCTATTTAGAAACAAGAAGTATGCTTATAGTTTCATATCAAATAAACTATTTCAGTAAATGGAACCATTTAAGTGACTTTAAGAATACTTCTGATCCAGGTGTAGTGGCTTTTGCCCATAATCCTAGCACCTAGGAGTCTGAGGCAGGAGGATGTCTGTGACTGTCTATTATACAAAGTGATTGTTCCCTCAGAAAATGAAGAATACTGATAAGAATATCATGTATTTTCATCCTGGAAGTTCCATTTTCTACCTGGATTCTAAAAAACAGCATGATAAATTATTCTTAGAAACAAATTTGAAATTATCTCATGCAAGTAGTTTTAATAGCCTAATTTGTGTGGAGGATGAGATTAAAAATTAAGAAAAAAGTCAGAGTCAGAAATAAGAAATCTTACATACTTAGCATAGAACTCACAGAGCACTGTAATTGTTTTCCTGACCCTGCAACCACAGAACCATCAATGGCCAAACTCACATTAATTACCATTTGAGCCACAGAGACTTTATATGCCATAGCTTATTTCCAAATGTTAAAAAAAAACTAGCATGAAATAAATGAATGGCTGGAATTAAGTTGATATTGTCAAGATTCAACTTGATATTATCTTTTCATAATATTTTATCATATTCTAAATTTTATTTACTTTAAAAGCATCACTTGTAATCTATAGTAAACCACTAAGATCACAGTGAGATATACCTACCATGAGTTAAAATGAATAAGAGACAGAAACATCAACATACTTCCCCATCTGAGAACAGGCTATATTGTCAACCACTGGAAAATGCTAATTACATCTTCCCAAATTAAGCTACAGTTATATTTTTAGTGTCTAATTTTAATTTTAATTTAGTTGAGAACTTCATACATGAATACTGCATCTGCCTTGCTCCTCCAGCATCTACCATGTTTCCCCTTCTTCCCAATTCACGACTTCTTCTCCTATAATTACTATTATTACATGTATATGTAAATATGTACACATGTACATTCAACCTACTTAATTCATTTACCATTGCTGGTAATGAATGCAGGGTTGATCACTTGGGGTTGGACAACCTATATGGGAACCAGTCCCTCAGAAAAACTCAATTATTCCTTTCTCAGTAGCAATTGATCACCAGAAGCTCTTCACCTAGGGGTAGGACCTTGTTGGCTATCCCCTGCTCAGCTTGCCATGTCAACTGGTGTTGTCAGTTGTTGGCCTTGTTCAACCATATGCTTAGGATTTCATGAGTGCAATTTCCATTTCATATCTTGGGGCCATTATCTAGCTGCAGACATCCTAGGCCTCTGGCCCTTACTTCCTCAACTTTCATCTACATTTAAGGCTCAGAGAAAATACTTTATACCTTGAAATATAGTATATTCCAAATAGCAGTCAAATAGTCATAAGCTAAGGTCAAAGGGACAAGGCTCTACAGTCTTCTAGAACCAAAGACGACCATTACCAAAAGACAGAAAGGTCAGGTAATGTAAAATGTTTCTTTTTTTAAAAAAAAATTACACGCTCCAAAATAGGTCATACAAGTTGTGTGTTGCAGTTATGGCATTAAACAAAAGAGAAGCCTTCAGGACAAATGATCAGTACTGCAAACATTATGTTAGAAAGAAGCTTCAATAAATCTCCTGAACAAGTTCTTTACACACACACACACACACACACACACACACACACACCCATCACTTCTCACTTGGCAGGTGTGCCCATGGAAGCAGAATTCAACTATGTGTTTAAAAAACAAAATCATATAAACAGAAGTGTATGCCAAATATTTTTGGTAAGTTAATCAAGATAAAACCAACAGCAAGAGCAAAAGTTAAACAAAGGGTTAACCTTTTTGAAACTAGAATAGCAAGCATGGTCACTGTGTTTTAACAGGATGACATCATCATTGAGCTGCTCAACTCTGTGTGGCAGACAGGGTGTGAGATTAGCCAAGATTCCATAAAGGAAGGAAGCCACCAAAATCAGAGAAAAGGTAGGCAGGAATGAGTTCCAGGACAACCATGCCTTAGCCTTCTGAGTTTAGGTATGACTTTTAAAAGCCACCTTGCAGTGAGTACTAACTCTTCTACACCCAACGTCCTTTGGTCACTACTCAAACCTGATGATGAAGACACACCTTCCTTCTAAGGGGAAGACAGAGCTAAAATATGGCAGTGCTGGGAACCCTTAAGCCCTGTCTCTGAATGCTAGGTTAGAGAAACACCAACAAGCTGACTTAAGAAGAAGCAACCCGCCCTGGTGGGTTCCGCAGCAGCCAAGAACTAAAAGCCACAGGAAATCCAGGACTGGCAGAAGGAACAGAAGGAAAGATGTATATGTACAGAAGTCAGAAAAAAACTAAAAACTGGAGCATGATGTGGTGGTCACAGCACAACAGATGCATCCTCCTACAGCCTCGTCGGGCTCTCTCTGTCCTCAGCATCTTCTGGCATCTGTGGGCAGCTGCTTGCTGCCCTTTACTATTGTGATTCTCTGAATAACAAACACTAATGCAATCCAACGTAATGTTACATGTATCTCAGAGCTCTATCTGTGTCTTATCACACAATGGACTCTCTTATCACTGTGGATGAATTAATCCCAAGTTCTTTTGGTTTAGAGAGGTATTACGTGGCTGGGAAAAGAGGATATGTACATCTGCTGAGTCCAAGAGACTCGTTTCCTATCAAGCCAGCAGCACTTGCCAGTTCCACAGCCTAACCCTGAGCTGATGATATATACATGTCAAAGGGTAACAGGGCTGACAAAAGGGGAAATAACTCTCTCTCTGCTGGGAAATAGTCACCACCCAAGAAGGTTTCCTAACCTAGACCTCCTCAAGATCTACTATGATATATCCCAAACTGTTCACACCACCCCAACATCCTGTATTGGACAATGGTTCTCAACCTTCCTAATGCTGTGACCTTCTAATACAGTTCCTTATGCTGCAGTGACCCCAACCATAAAATTACTTTCATTGCTATTTTATAACTGTATTTTTACTGCAGATCATAATGAATCTGTACTTTCTGATGGTCTTAGGTATTCCCTGTGAAAGTGTCGTTTGATTCCCAATGGGGTAGCAATCCACATGTTGAGAACCAATGCTATAGGAGAGTCCGACCACACTCTATATCTTAGCTAATGCTTGTAGCAAGCATGTGAGGCTCTGAAAGATGCTGATCCAACTCCTTACAGGGATGTCTACTTTATATGTGGTAGAAATGTTCTAGTTACAGAACAATTCAGAATTCAACTAAGTAAAAGCACTGCAGTAGGATGGGTGGATGGGTGTGCGCGCATGTGCCCGTGTGTTTTCTTCTAACAATAAAAGGTTAAAAACACAACTCCCTAAATGCTATTTTAAATTGTTTCCTCTGGGCATGGGATATTCAGAGCTTGCCTAGTTCAACCTCATGGATTCAGCTTGTGCAAAAGTTAAGTTTAGAAAAAGTGGCTTTGCAACATAAAAATTTAATTTAGGGGCAACTGAGGTAAGCCAAAATCCACAACAATGAGAAAGCAATAAGGCACAAACACTAATAGCTCTTTAGAGTTTTGTTTGTAAAGACAAATTCAAATTTCAGAATCGGTATGCCTCTATAATATTTAAAAGCCACAAGAGGTTGTTCCAGAAAGAAGCCAGTTTCACCAGAAATTTCACTGTTTCATAACTTAACTCTACTACAAGAGAATGGAAAACCTTGATAAAGGAACAATAAATTCTAAAAACTTTGGACCTGTTGATATGGGAAGTTTGTATTTTGTAGTCACCAAAGGTGACTTTTAAATAACATAAAGCATGTAGGCATGTCTGAGGGCTGGTAAAACGGCTCTCTGTATAACGGTGAATAAAATAACTACTCTTTCCCATGTTTAACCATTATGTTAAAGGTTCTTTCTCTTCAACATATTCATTTTATTTTCTCAGGATCCATACCTTGTAGTGGAATTGCTAGACCATGTGACAGTTCTATTTCTAATTTTGGGGGCATCTTCAAACTGTCTCCTACAATCATTACAGAAACTCTCAATCCTACCAACACTGTGCAAGCACACTCCCTCACAGAATTTCTTGACATTTAATTTTTATATCAGCTAAATTTGTTATTAAAAAGCAAACTATTGTGAGATGGATACAGAATGGCCTCGCTAACACTCATGCTCCGACTTACGCCTAAAAAGGAAACTAAGAAACGGAATCATTCTTGGTGGACTTCTTATTTTCCCTTTTATTTCCAAAGAATTTCAGACAAATATAAAACTTTTGGGACAATAGCTATAAATGGTTTGTCCAGATTGGCCACACATATATCTCATATGTGAAAATTTAATTTAGAATTGATGAAAATAAAACCAAAAGTTTTAAGATTGTGTTTGAAAACCTTAAGGCTAAAAACATTAGTAATGCAGCATAGCTGATGAGTCACCATGTGAAACATTATGACAATATTTTTTAATCTCTTTATTTATACAATCTGAAAAGGAGGCTCAACAATAACAGCACATAGTCAATGATGGCAAAAAAAAAAAAAAAGTGCCAGTTTAATTCCTGAAAACAAATAGATTTTTAGACTGTGAAACACCTTGGTAAACAGGAAGGTGTGTGGTGGCCATTTGTCCTCCTGATTATTTGAAAACTTTAATGAACTGATTAAGAACAGGTAATACTCCAAAAAGAAGTAATCCTGTGTCTTCTAAAAAAAATAATAACTAAAATAATCCATTAGGCTTTCAAAGAAAAATATCACCATTAGGTGACAGAATGGGAATTTTAATTTCCGAAGATGGTTTTGCTGTTTTCAAAATTACAAATTGCAACTTGCTGAACCTACTGCTGTAATTTCATTATTTAAAATACGGAATGGTGCCATGAAATTGTATTAGTTACAAAGATGCTTAGGGATGTTACTTGGGGAAGGGCATTTGAAGATGACACAGAGCACAATGACGAACAACCAGGCATGAAGCTAGTAGTCAGACTGCGATGTGGGCACATGTAAGGAGACACACAAATACTCACAAACCACACATAGAAGCATGAAGCAGATGGAGGCTGGATTATTTTTATGTGTCTTTAAGACATCCTAAGCCTGCTAGATAGCTAAATAATCAAATATAAGGAACCCACAAGAAGAAGCCACTGACTTAGGAAAAAAAAAATCACAATATCCAGGCAAGCAGATTCACACACAGACTTGTTTAGGAAAAAAAAAAAAAAAGAAAGGAAGGAAGGAAGGAAGGAACAAAGAAAGAAACAAAGAGAGAAACAACAAAGAAACAAACAAAGAAAGAAAACACAAGTCTACAGAAAATAGGTACTCACCCCTTCTGACTTTTCCACCGTGTTGGCCAGCATCTCCTGCAGGGCCCGTACTGACAGCGACTGCTCCAGCACAAAGGTACAGATAGACAGGTCCGGGGGGACATTCTATGTGAGGAGAGAGAGGAAGAGCCATCAGGAGGACATCCTCCTCACACATGCATCCAGGCAATGTACAAAGCTTCCTCTCACCATCTTTTTCCTATGTAGGATTCGGTGCGCTTACTCTTCATGGTTAATGCCTTACCATGTGCCTGTGAGTGTATGTGTGCATGTGCTTGTGTGTGTGCTGGTGCACAAGTATGCATGTGTGTTGGGGTGCGGGTCAGAGGTCAACAAAGTGTCATTGTTTACATGCTGTCCATTTTTATTTTTAATATTTTTAAATAAAAATATTTTTAAAATAAAATCACCTTATTCTAATCAATGCACATCTGAAAAAGTGATACAGCTGATGTAAGCAGCTTCACTTAGGGTTTCACGGTCACTACCGACTTTACTTTTTATATTTGTTATTTTTTTAATGGTTCTTAATATTTTAATATGGAAAGTTGAATTTACTTATCCACCAAGGGAAAAGAAAAAAAAATCTATGATGAAGTTAAAAGTAGAAAAATAATCAGCTTTTGATCCTTTTAAGATTTAGTTATTGGTTATTACTAGGTGTGATTTCTCCTGCCTTTAATCTTAGAATTCAGTAGGCAGAGGCAGGAGGATCTCTGAGTTAGAGGCCAGCATGGTCTACAGAGTGAGTTCCAGGACAACCGGAGCTACACAGAGAAACCCTGTCTCAAAAAAATGGGGGAAAATATTTAGTTATTATTTTTACTTTATATATATATGAGAATTTTACCCGTATCTATGCATGTGTATCATATGTGTACCCGGTGTCCTCAGAGGTCAGAAAAGGACATTTGATCCCTTGGAACTAGAATTAAGGATAGTTGTTAGTTGATGGATGCTGGGAACTAAGTCCAGGTCCTCTGCAAAAACAGCCAGTGCTCTTAATCACTAAACTATCTCTTCAGCCCCATACACCTTTTCTTCATTGAGACAAGGCCTCTCTTTGGCCTGCATTTCTCAAGTAGTCTAAGCTAGCTGACAGTGAGTGCTGGGAATCCCCCTGTCTCTGCCTCTCCAGCACTAGGATTACAAGTTTGCACTACCATGTTTGGCTAATTTTTACTTGGGTTCAAGGTGAAAGAACTCAGGAGCTCTGCACAGCAAACACTTGAAGCAGATGACAGCTACCTCCCCAGCCTTCACTATAGCAGATGCCAACTATCTCCCCCCACAATCCCACCCCTCACCCCACACACTTTAACACACTTTGAGCTGACAGAGAACAACAGCTGTTCCTAATGGAGCATCTCCTCCATGCTCCATGTCATGACACTTGGAACTTTGTCTATACTGCCTGTGTCACATGGCCAAGATCTCTAGAACAATGGTTTTGATAAGGCAAATGAAAAGTTTAGCAACTTTTCTGAAGCCACAGAATTAGAAAATGTTTAAAGTCTGTTTTAGAACCCAGGTTTCTCTATGCTCTCAAATATTCGTTCCTAACATACTACACTGCCTGACAATTATAAAGATATTAAAAAGACAGAAGTAACAGTTGATTCAAATTAATATGGAATTAAGCAAACAGAAAAATGAATTGATATAAAATATTCATTGACACATGGTTTTTCTTTTGTAGAAGATAAATATTTATATTCCTGTAGCTGGATTTATAGTTTGCCTCCAACTTGGGATGTGGGGATTTGCCTCCTGTCTACGTAGAAGTGCATGCTGAATTTTCCCATTTATTTATATTTATGCATATGTTAACTTCAACTGTTTCCAGAAAGTTAAACACATGTATAGAGAATTGGAGAGAGTTTTAGTTCTGGCTGTGGGTCTGTCTCCTTTTGTTTTTTTGTTAGGAATCCTAGGTTCCTGTCAAGAAGGCAAACAAGTTAGTTTAATTTTTAAACCACCTTCCAGTGTGTTTCCAGAACCCTTGAGGGAAACATGGAGGTAACTCAAAACGTGTGTGTGTGTGTGTGTGTGTGTGTGTTTAAAGATGGATGCTGTTTCAATCTTGATAGCTTGACAGAAAATAGAAAAGAAGGGACTCAGAATCCAGTTCTGATAGGTGATCAGGCAAAAGCCATATGGAAAAATTCTTGGACTTCCTATCTATGGACTGAAAGAACCCTCCTACTCCCAAGACTTGAGTATTTAAAAACCTGTCTTCTAAGCTGAAAAGAAATGCCAATAAAATATAATTTTATCTCTCCAACTTCAGAAAAGCCTACATTCTCACAAAGCTCAGAATCTCAGAGATGCAAATTAAGAGAGATGCTGCTGGTTGGCCAAGACATAGAAAGATACCCACAGCAAGCTTTAAGACAGAGCAGATGGCCCGTGGCTGAGGCGAGCTCATGAGTCCTTGGCCACCCATCTGCTGAACAGCTTCAGGCAAAGCACCATGACCACTGGGGGGGGGGTCAGTTCCTCCCTGTATCAGAGGGGTGCCAAAGTGGACAGGGTGGCCACTGCTGCTAATGCACTGACTGGACAGAGAACTGGCAAGATTTCACCCACCAGCTAGCAAAAAACATTGTTCTGATGTTTATATGCTCCTTCAATGACAATATAACTCTGGGCTCATGATCTTTGGTACACATTGTGGGAAATACTAGCCAGAATACACAAAAATCTCACTTCATGCGTTCCTCTTTACATGGCTTCAAAAACCCAGTCATAATATTGTCAGTCTGGAAATACTCTTTCAAGGTTCTCACTTCTCCATGGATGTCACTATTTCAGGTCTTTTTTGTTGTTGTTGTTAAATTGTGTGGGTAAGTGTATATGTTAATGTACATGCTGATGTCTCTTGGATGTCTTTCTCTATCTTTTTCCATATCATTTTTGAGACAGGATCTCTCCTTAAACCTGAAGCTCACAGACTAGACTGCCGACCCATGAGCTCTGTGATTCTACCTCAGACCCTCACATTAGGATTACACACACATGCCACAGCACCTAGATTTATATTAGGGGCTAGGCATTGAACTCAGGACTTCACACTTGTATATCAAAGACTTTGCCCACTGAGCCAGCACCTCCCCTGCCCCATTTTGACCTGTCCTTTCCCCTCCACCCCTCTCCTCCACTGAACTTAAAATGAGCATCTTGGTAAAACAACGACTGTTCCTGTGTCAATGAATTCTGCATGTCACCTCTTTCAAAGACAAGGGTAA
The DNA here is from genome assembly GCF_011762505.2 of Arvicanthis niloticus. Lineage (NCBI taxonomy): Eukaryota > Metazoa > Chordata > Mammalia > Rodentia > Muridae > Arvicanthis > Arvicanthis niloticus. The sequence continues at coordinate 48,283,621 of NC_047665.1, read as the reverse complement.
ATGTTTGCTAATTAATGAAGCTGGTACACCTGGGTATCCCAGGCATTCAAATTGTTCAGAAAAGCTGGAGGCATTGAACTTGGCACACTGGACCACAACAGGGTCTAGGTAGGAGAGAGGCATTAGCAGGTTTAAATGAGGGATGATTAGCAGGACATTACCACCTCAAAGGCCACAGCTGTGCCAATTTAGCACTTAATTATGAAAATCTCTCATGAATTAGTGTTGGTTCAAAGGGTTTCCGCTCCTCAATATCCATGTTTATAAAACAATGCCCAAGGACTTCATGGTGCTACAGAATCATGTTTGAATCCATAATACGGCATCTTTCAAATCTAATAGTACTTTAGGCAGTGTAAGCTACCTTTTAAATCTATTTTTCAAAATACCAAAGATCAACTGTGCCTGTGCAAAACTATAAGTAAGCTTGAGTCAGGGTCCCATTCCTTTCCACATGCCTCTCTCTCTAACATCACACAGTGTATCAAGTCAACTCTGTTCATGTGCATCTTGAGTAAGGAGCCATAACTGACTGACATCCATGAAATTGTGAAGAGCAAAACACACACACACACACACACACACACACGAAACCAGAGAAGAGGATGTTCCTACCGAAAAGTTGTAATGCACAGGGGATTGGGATGTGGCTCAGTTGGGGGAGTCCTTGCCTACCACACATACAGTTCTGGGTTCGATGGGTTCAATTTGTAGCAAAACCCAAAGTGCGTTAGCGCGATCCTGTAATCCCAGCACTGGAGTAGTGGAGGCAAAAGATTGGAAGTTTAAGGTTATCCTCAGCTACTTAATGAGTTCAAAGTGAACCTGAAATACACAAGATCCTTCCTACGAAACAAGAATTAAAATTATCAAAGCTGCATACATGGTCTCCCAGGCACTGTGCTGTACAGTTTCTTGTTTTTCATACTGCCAAGGCTAGCCCACTGCAAGCAAGTTGATTTCCACCCTATTAAATGTGAAGCAGTATTGATTTTGAAATGGCTTTTACTTTTGTGTGAATCTGTGTGAACATATTTTACATTTGTGCAGTTGCCCTTAGAAGCCAGAAGACAGCACCAGATAGATTCCCCTGGAGGTAGAATTATGAGCAGTTGGGACCCACTCCACTTACACCCTGAAAACTACACTCATGTTCTCTACAAGCATAGTGTGCACTGTTAACCAATAAGCCATATCTCTTCCTCCACCCTATTATTTATGATCTCAAACAGGAGGGCTACATACCAACCACTCAGGCTCTAGGTATGCCCACATACCTGCTGCATTTAAAACCCATTATTTCCAGTCATTTGCTTGCATTATTAGGATGATGTTCTGAGAAGGAGCTTAGGGTGAAGAAATCTATTACTAAAAAGCTATAGGGTCAGTGAGATGACTCAGAGGGTAGAGGCTCTTCCTACCAAGCCCAATGACCTGAGTTCAACCCATCTGGCCTGTATGGTAGAAGGATAGAACTGATTCTCAAAAGCTGTTCTCTGACCTCCATACCTATGCTATGAGACACCCATATATATATATATACACATATGTACATACATACAGATGATAGATAGATAGATAGATAGATAGATAGAGTTTTTAAAGTTTTCATTATGGCACTCAAATTTCATAATTTAGAACAGTTTGAGTAAAGACATAAAAACAAGTGAGTACAGAAATAGGGCACAGAAATTAATGAATACGTTGGACCCACTGCTATTGTTCAAACAGCTTAATTGACTACAAGGCAATTTTCACATGCTGCCCAAAAGCTAGGTTTTTAATGGCTGCATATGCAGCAAGCATCTGGCCTTGTCATAGTTATATAGAGATAAGAAAAGCAAAAATACCACAGGGTGCCAAAGGTGTTGAATATTAGGATCAAAGAGTCCTCAGCACTGCCTGACACACATCCCAACAATCATGAGTCATGAACAAGCTTGATGGTTGCCTGAGGAATTGGCAATGATGTCTCCCGGGAATTTTGTGAGGAGGAGATTTAGACAGAACCCATTCATAGGTGCACTGCCTTAACTCTATGACTCTGAGATCAGAGCCATTTTAGAAGCTTGTGAATTGGGACAAGCCCTCTGAGAAAGGACAGATGGGACCAAGAGAGGCAGGCATGGAAGCAGCCACCTTGTGGTCGGCGATGCTGCGGGTCTGTATAGCCACAGCTTTTCCTCTCGCTGTCTGCAGATGAGATTCGTGATTGTTGTAGGAAGGACGACGTTTTCTGGTTGAAGAATCTTGATGCGAGAGATACAGAGTGGAACTGCAGCACAAACAAGGCCTGTTATACAGAATTAATCTTGAAGCTACATCTGAAGACTTGATTTTCTTTGACTAATGGTGAAAGATCTGGACAACTCTGGGGTCATGTTACGTCTCATAGACTAGAAACCTGAAGATGAATCTAACAAACTGAAGTACAATCTGGTGAACCAAATATTTTACCTCATCTAGCAAATAATTTGGCTCAGAAAGGGGAAATGGGTGACATAAAGAAACCAAAGGTGGCTCAGGGTTTTCTAAAACCCCTTGTTCTAACAGAGGACCTAGGATCAGTTCCCAGCACCTATATAGTGGCTCACGACCATCAGTAGCTCCAGTTCCAGGGGATCTGACATCCTTTTCTGACCTTCAGGGGCACTGGGCTCCCACATGATACATATGTCCAGGCTGCCATTTATACACACAAATAAAAGTAAATAAATCTTTTTTAGAAAGGGATATTTTAGGAAAATAACTCTAGGGGATAGATACATGATAAATATGATTCACAATTTTATATATGTATTTTCCATACATATGTATACATGTGTACATATATACTGTAAATAGATATGTACTATGTATGTATGTATCTATATATTTATAGGTATGAATACATATGCAGTCATGCATATTTTTAAAGCTCTGCTGAGGATACATTAAAGAAAGATCTATGGGGAATTTCTTTTTATGGCCAAGGGAGAAGGCTACTATATCCACCATCTAAAATAGAAAGCTGAGTAAAAATGATAACAAATAAATAACAGCAAACAACAAATGCCCAACACTTTCAGAGCCATGAGAATCCACTCAGTACATACAAAAATGTGAGCCACATCCATGGCTTGGTCAGCTGTTGAACTGAGACATCTGTATTGTTCCTTCCTGGCATCCCCTACCCCTGCCTCCTGTACCCCTATACACACACACAGAGAGAGAGAGAGAGAGAGAGAGAGAGAGAGAGAGAGAGAGAGAGACAGAGACAGAGACAGAGACAGAGACAGAGAGAGAGAGAGAGAGACTACCTCCTGCTCAGTAGACAAGAAGCTTTATCAAGAACTTGGTACCAGCTAGGCTATGAGGACCAGTGACCCCGATACCCTGTCCAAGGAGCTGCCACAGAAGGCATAGTATGCCAGTGACAGGTATAGAGAGGTCCCATGACTCATGGGCCTGACTCCACACATCCTCACTGAAATCACACATGTGAGACACACAGATGGCCTGCAGACTCAAAGGTAGCCTGCAGTTACTACATGTGTACTCTCTTTTCTGTAAGTACAAGGTCCACTTGCAGGGTGTGGATTCCTTCCTGTTCAAAATGGCACATGATCGCTGCACCATTGGTGCTGAACTCCACCCTCCACACAATAAAGACTCACTAGGAAACTCATCTTAGAATAAAAAGAACTTTTCAAACTTTGACCAGAGACATTAATATCCACAAATTAAAGATTGAATCCAGGAAATTCACTCAACAATGAAAAACTGTATACACCAATCTAGCCAGAGCTGCTTTCAGCAAGGAGGTACCTGAACCTAAAATTGCTGTATTTTCCAAAACATACAGCTCTAACTCAAAATTTTGGCAAAGGCAAAAAAGTGCAAAATCTAATGTATACTGCAGTGATAACGTAATCAGGAAAACGAATCTCTGACTTGGGCTTAGTAGGAAAGCACGTGAAAGCAGCTATTATTTTCTTACAAATATAGCTTCGGCAATGGAAGACAAGGCTGGAGTATATTTCAGTGGGCTAACACTTGCTTCTCATGGGTATTTTGTCCCCAGGATCAAAAGAGAGAGTAAAGCTGGGGGGAGAGTTGCTTTGTTAGGACACCATTTGTAAATGTACATAAACATATACACTCTGGACTTTGTAGACTTTGTAGGTACTATATTCCCACACACACAAATGCATGTGCACATATATAAACACACACATAAAAATTAAATTTTTAAAAAACAATGACAAATGGCAAATGTTCATAAAAATGTAAGTATTTACATTAAATGTGCATATTCTAAAAACTCTAACCAAAATGCAGAGGATTTTTATTTCTTCAAATAGGATTTTAAAAAGCATGATCTAACTCTGCACTTCCAACAGGACACATCCCACAGACTGAAAGCCACACAGAGATGTATGTGTAAAAAGATATTTATAAAATATATGTACATGAAAGTATCGACCTTGAGAAACCTGGAAAAGCTGTATCAGGATCCCTCCAGAGACAAATGGGTTTATAAATAAGAAAGGATGTCGTGAAAAGTACAATTAAGTAAAGAAAGAAAAGAAGAAAGGAAAATAAAGGATAAAGACAGGTGTATCAGAAAGGAAATGGAACTGAATCTTCACACAGTCAGGTAACACGCACACATGAATCTACCTTTCCTAACAAAGAAAGCCAAGATCAACACACAAAATTTAACTTTCTTTATATGCTTATGTGTAGATCTATGTGCGCTGCATGTGTGCAGGTGCCATTAAGTCAGTGGTGGTTCTCAACCTTCCTAATGCTGTGACCCTTTAATACAGTTTCTCATGTGGTGATCCCCAACCACGAAATTATTTCATTGCTACTTTATAACAATGATTTTGCTGTTACAAATTATAATGTAAATGTCTGATATTCACAATATCAGATACATGACACCAAAGTGGTGGAGGCCACAAATTGAGAACAACTAACTACCTTAGAGGCCAGAAAATGATGCTAGATCCCCCACAGCTGGAGTTACAGGCAATTGTGAGCTGTCCAACATGGGTGTTAGGAACTGAACTCTGGTCTTCTCCGGGACAGCAACAAGCTCTCTTAGTTTTAACCGCTGAGCCATCTCCCCAGAACCACAAAACTCAACTATTATACTATCAATACAGATGGAACTTGGAACAAAACATCATTCACAACAACATAGAAGAAAAATAAATATACTTAAAAAGTAACCATTGAGTTAGAGATCTGCGAGTACCTGAGCTTTTGTATTTATCATTTGCCCATCAGGTTAAAAGCCAGAACATCTAGATGACTATCTTAGAACATATGCCTTTGAAAGTATCTGGCCATTAACAGGATTATTCTGATACAGGCTTGTCTGGTCTCACTTTGACAAATGTATGCCAGCAGATAGCAAAAAGCTGTTTGACTTGATCCGCTCAGTAATGGAAGTTTTCTGTTGTAGAATGCATGTTGTATTGATACATGAAAACTCTTCTTTCTACTTTCATTCACTTTACGACATCAGCTGTGGTTGGGGAGGCACCGGATGCAAGGTCCCAACAAAAACCACAAAAATGCTCTAAATTTAGCTTGTGCCTGCTATGATGGCTTGTGCAAAGCTTAAATGGAGCTCCCCCCACCCCACACACCAAAGATTCATACGCTGAGGCATGGTACTAAAGGGAAGGAGAGCAGAATCCAACAAGCATCAGGATAGAAAAGGTAATACGGGAACAAGGCGTCAATCCAGAACTTGACACCTAAATGCGGCTAAGATGAGGCCACTATTGCCTGAACTGGGGATGGAGGAAGACAGTGATGTGAGGAAGGATCTCACATAAGAATAAGCCAGCCTTCATGGGAACAATCAGGCATGCTGAAGTGATGCCTATCTGGTCCAGGAGCAGATGTGACTGCCTCCCACACAGAGATAGATGCCAGCATGCTAGGTAATGCCAACCATAGGATAACTGACACTGTGGAACTCTGTCCTCAGAAAATGTCATGCTTATGGCCACCTTGAAGCAAAGGAGCTGTGACATCAGCAGGAACACACTCAAGATCAGGCCTGGTATCCTTGGGGGAGAGGGGTTGGGGTGGTGCTGTCATGAGGCCTCATGTGACTTCAGCCTCTTCCCAGCTCATGCAATCTTTAACTATGTGGTCTTGGAAGTCCTAGAGCATATGAAGGGGAAATTTGACGGGGGATGAGAGACTGCGGGGGGTTCAGTTTCTGTGAGTCATCACTCATGATAGCCAGCAGGTTAGGTGACACAGCTCCGAGTCACCCATATTCCTGCAGTAACTCCATTAAGCTCAGTGGGTCAGTACTCTAGATCTGGATGTGTGCTGATCTGTTTTACGTGTTACCTTGAAACCACCTAAAGTCACCTTGGAAAATGGCCTCAACTGAGGAGTTGTGTAGAGCAGGTCAGCCTGTGGGCATGACTGTGAGGGACTGTCTTAATTGAGGAGTCATCGGGAACACCCAGCCCACTGTGGACAGCACCATTCTCGTGCCTGGTGGTCCAGAACTGTGTAAGTGAAGAATGCAGTGAGAATCCACTCTCTTCTCTCTGCTCCAGACTACGAGTGTGATGTGATTAGTCACTTGAGTTCCTGCCTTGATTTCCCATCAATGATGGTCTGCCACCTGGCTCTATACGCTGAATAAACCTCCTTCCGCTCCCTTATTTTGCTTTTAACCAGCTATTTTATCACAACATCAAATGGAACTAGATTGGGTAGAATTGTTTCTTGGATTCCTTCTCTATATGAAGTGACTAGGAAGAGAATCGCCAGGAAAAGTCAAGCAACATTTACTACCTGAAACCCTACAAAAAAAAAAAAAAAAAAAAAAAAAAAAGAATCTTAGGAAACAAAAGGTATTTTAGGTGAAAGAGAAGGAAGAGTTGACATCAGGAGAGACATGAAGAAGGTGACACAAAGCTGATTTTAAAAAGGAAAGAAAGTAGGTACTGGAGAGACAGGTGTCCCAGTCAGTAAGCAAGTGCCACACAACTGTGTGGATTGTTGGATCTGTTGCTCTGCTAATTAAGGTAGAAGTCTACCATTGTCTGGATAGCCTTCTGAGATTGGCACAAAATGACAGACTCCCTTTACCAGCAGGGCTTCTCTTCTTACCTTGTCTGGGGAGCACAAAACCCACACATACCTCTATCTACAGAATGGCAAGTAGCCTTGGTTAGATTACAGGTTCAGCTTCCTTCTGCCTGATAAAAAGTTGTTCAGTAAACAACTGAGACCCTGCAATGTCTCCCCATGTGGATGAAGGATCTCAGTACCTGAGCCTTCTGCCAATGACCTTTGCCCACTCTGGATAGCCATACCTGCTTCTCCAAACCATATAACCATTGATGCCCACTCTGGATAGCTATACCTGCTTCTCCAAACCATATAACCATTGATGCCCACTCTGGATAGCCATACCTGCTTCCCCAAACCATATAGCCATTGATTCACCCTGAGTAAAGTTGATTTGTCTCCCTGAAGTTGATTTCAGTATTTCTATCCTACTCACAGACCATACAAAATCCCCAAACCCTGCTATTCCATTCTGTTCCCTTTGTCCTTGTAGGCCAGTGGTCAACAACCCCAGGGAGAAGGGAGACCCACAGGATCTCTGAATCCACATCGCAGAGCTGGGCAAAGCAGCAAATGTCTGTAATTCCTGACTTGGGTAGGTAGAGACCAGAGGCTCCCTGGAACTTGATGAGTGCCAGGCTCAGTGAGGAGACTGAAGTAGAGAGTAACTGAAGAAGACATCTGACTTCAGCCACTGGCCTCCACACCATGTGCACGTGCACCCACATGCCCACAGACTCGTGTATAAAAGAAAAAAGCAGCAGTAAAATGCAGTGAGTGGGTAGATGCTCACAGGAAAAGAGGTACATCCCATTTTCAAAGGAGCAAATTTAAGTGTGAGGCCAAGCTGGATGAAGAAGCCAGAGACTAAGATATTACCAGTCATAGTTAGGAAAAAGTTTAGTAGAACTAAAGGATTCTATTTCAGAAGTTCCAGCAAAGATGAGATTTTCTGTACTACAGCAATGACAGATGGAAGTAAGAATATAAGAAACAATCACCTTCAATGGTACAAAAGGAAGTTAATACCAGGACAAGTAAGAGGGCTCAGGGGATAAAGACACTTTCCACCAGCCCTGACAATCTGAGTTCAGTGCCTGGGAAACATGTAGTTGAAGGAGAGAGCCAGTGCAAACAAGTTGTCCTCCGGCCTCTGCATGTGCATCATTCACGCCTGTATACAAGTAAGTAAGTTGATAATTTTTTAAAAGAAAGCTAGTAATAGCATCCTCCATTATAGTAGCTATCCATCTGATTTCCCTAAACTAGGCCTAGGTCAGTTTGTCCATATGGTATCCCAGTTTGTTTATTTATCTTTGGTTGATGACACAAGAATAAAGGACATTCTGTTCATTTAACCTCGTTTTCTGGAGAGGCTGACTTCTGACTTCAATTTCTTCATAAGCTAGTGCCAGGCCATGGAGAAGAAAGAGGAGTAGTCCAGGGGATGTGCTAGCAAAAAGATGAACCGCCTGCCTCTCTGCCTCTCTAGCCAACACAGGAACATCAGTATCCCCCTTGAGCATCCTGTTGATTAGTCCTTTTCGGTGCCATACACCTCCAACACTAAGCAACTTACACTGTTCTTTGTGGAAACGACTCATATTCAATCAACTAATGATGCTTTACAAAGCACAGGTGACCCTGTAGAGCTGCCTGAGACGTGGAGAGCATATACCTTTTGTTTATGCTTTCTTTGTAATGTCAAACTTGTCCATGCTTTAAGAAGATACTTGAAAGCCTCCTTTGCCTCATACGTACAGTTGGCTTTCAGAACTGTGAAACCAAGACCTGAAAGAGCAGCTGGCCTTCAAAGAGACACATCAAAACACGGGCCATCTTTTTGCTGAGTAATCATCCTTCCAAATGAAATTTTAGTTATTAAGCTCTGCATGTCATCTCTCAAAAGAACTGAAAATTATATTTGCAGTAGAATACAGTGATCTGGTCCAGACACTCCTGGAAATCTGGTAGACAGCCAGAAAAGAGAGAAAAATTAACTAAATGAAGAGAGAAGGAAAGGAGGGGAGGAGGGAGAGGAAAGAGAAAGAGATGTGGGAAAGGAGGGGTGGGTGGAGGGAAGGGAAAGATGAGAGGAAAAATGACAATTTCCTACCATGATATCACCCAGTATGTGTTAAGTTTTCCAAAGGACTTCGGGTTCTCTTCTTCCACTGATAAAGGTCCCAAAGAGGTAAGGAAATACTTTCTCAAAGATGGTACAGGTTACATAAAACTCCAAATAGGTGCTCAAACACTTAGTTCCCAGGAGAAACTTTTCATTGTTTTCTTGATGTGCTGGGAATTAAGCCTAGGGTCTTGGGCATGCTGGACAAGTGCTCTGCCTCTTAGCTAACGCTCGACCTGGATAAGCTTTGGCCTCTGTCATGAGGCATAGATCCGTAAGCAAGATACGTCATTAACAACAGAAACTCACATATGGCTTCCCAAGAGACCTGAATGTCTGGAGCCAAGTGTGTGTCAGATCTAACTACTGTCAAGGTCTGACTGCTCACAGTGCAGCTGTCAGGAAGTTAAGAGAGGAAAAGCAGCAGCTCTTGGATATTTTTTTCATGTGTACTTTACTAATGAAATATACAGTGTGTGCTTCTCCACAGAATCTCATGGGTTATGTAGTTTGGAGCAGATCTGAGTAGAACGCAAAGGTTTAAGTACCCTCATAAACAATGGGAATACAACCACCAATTTCTGCTTAGTATGCCTGTGACTGGTCTGAGCATTTGACATGTGTTAACTCAGTTCTCCCAGAAGCTTGTTCTCAGCAGATCCCTGCTAACCCAGATGAGTGTGTTGTTGTTATAAATAAAAAACAGACACACTCCCAAATGTAAAATTGCTGCTTACCAGCAGAAATCCTTGGGTCGCTTACACAAGGGGTGTTATGTAAGCAAATGTCATTCAGACTAACCAAGGGAGGGTAAGCTGGGGAAGACACTCTGACTGACTGATGATGTCTCATCCCTTTCTCACTGGTTTCAGACGAGAATGTGTAACACTTGTTAGATTGTATCTTCTCATACCCTAGGTATTGAGATAATACCACAAAGATGCAAAGGGAAGAAAGAGAAGGAAGGAGGAAGGAAGGGAGGAAGGAAAGAAGGAGAGAAAGGCTGACAGACAGTGCTAGAGATAGTTCAGAGGTTACGTGTGAGACTACTCTCACAGAGGATCTATATTCAGTTCCCAGCACTGGCAGACTTCTCAGAAACCCCCAGAATTCCAGTCCCAGGGAGATCTACTGCCCTCTTCTGGACTCCACAGCCCACTGCACTCATGTATACAACACATCACCCATAACACCACCCCCAACACACATACACACATATTCATGTACACACACTCACAATTTTAAAAATAAAATAAATCATTATGTATATATTTGAAATTTTCTTGTTTGGGTCATCTGTTTGGGGGTTTTTGTTTTTGATTTTGTTTTTTAAGGCTGGGTCTCTATACATAGCCATATCTGCCCTGAAGTGACCGTGTATAGACCAGGATGACCTCCAACTCAGAAATCTACTTGCCTCTGCCTCCCTAGAGCTTGGATTAAAGGTATGTGTCACTTTGCCCAGAAAGTGCTGAAATTTCAACTGAAGGCATCCTGCTTCCAATAATGATAACTCTGATTAAGCTTATTCTCTGATTCAATTCCTCCAGAATAATAGTTTTGTGTTCTTTCCTAAGCCTGAGACTATGGAGATAATTTGTGGGTAAACTGTGAGGTTGTGGTTGGCTCACTCTGAAGTGAGATCAGGCAGTATGAATCAGGGACATTGGTCACTAAAACGTGAGCTGGCTGTAGGACAGATCCTGCAAAACCAGCAAGGCTTGTCATTGGTCACATACATTCCCTCAGAGTCACTGAGCCTGTGCTCAGAATCTCTAGAGTTGTAAAGGATATTTTTGTTTTTATTTGTGTGACACTAAGTCACAATAACATGGTGTCTACTGCTATGGTTTGTCCACGAATGGTCCCTCACGGGCTCCTGTTTTAAACAACTGTTCCCTGCCAGAGTTGCTATATATTCATGTGACATGAAAGTAGGAGGGGTCTTGTTGAGAAGAGCTTTACTGGGAGAGGGAGGGGGATGAAAGAAGGTCATGGGGGTAAAAACGACTAAAATTTCATTACATGCGTGTGTGAAACCACCACCGAAGAATAAAACCCAAAAGTTAGTTTTGAAAATATCAGTGAAGACACTGTCTGGTTTCTACATGTCATTCTAGGTTATGGAAGAAGCCCTGGTGGCTCTGTTTACAAACAATCAGACGTCGTCGGTGTCAGCCTACTGCTGGAACCTGCCATATGACATGCCATCTTGCGAGACTGAGCTCTCAATACATATAATCTGAGGCCAACCCCAGGTAAAGAGTGTAAGAACTGAGTTAAGTCATAGCATGCCTAATTAGTGTCCCTGGAGAAATGCTGGGTGTACAGAGACAGCCTTCCATCCATCTGGTATGTAAAGTGCAATCTTGACTGTGTGAGAGATGAGAACAGAAAGGTCCTATTTTGTTGTTGTTGCTGCTGCCGTTTGTTATGTCAGATCTGGAAACCTGACTTAGCCACTGACTTTGTGCAAATTGGGGCTTCTAATCAAAAAACTGAAGTAAACTTTAGTTACTAGTGGTTGGAACAGAGAGTAGGCTCACACTGCAGCCTGCTAGGACTCCAGGATTGCAGTGTAGACTGCAATGCAGATCTCCTCAGCTCACCTCCGTTCTATTTCTTTTCAGCAAGTTTACCTCCTGTATCTCAACACCCAAGTTTGAATTGCAATGAAATACCGGTAAAGCAACTTCTTCTGGAGGCTCTTTAGGTACAACCTTGAAAGTATACATCTAATACTTCAAGAATACACGCATATACATTATTTATGGCATTAGAGCTTCCTAGGTGAATTGTCTCAGTGCTGTTCATTTAAAAATATCTAGCTGCAAATTAAGCATCATTGTCTGGAGCCATTGTTGAATGGTGTACTTCAGAAATAAAATATACAGAAATTCTGGAGCTGAAGAGGCAGCTTGGCAGTCAAGAGTGCTTGCTGGTTTTGCAGAGTACCTGAGTCTGGCTCCCAGAACTCACACAGGCTCACAACTACCTGTAACTCTAGCTCTGGGGAGTCTGATGCCCTCCTCAGGCCTCCGCAGGGACTGTACTCACATACATACATACATACATACACACACACACATACATAATCTTTAAAATGTTCATACACATACACAATTCTGCAATCAGCATCTATGTCCTAACAGCCAGCTAAAAATTAAATCCTTTCAGACAGAAATGAAGCAAGCTAAGGGCTCAGCCAAGCTAAGGGTCCAGCCTAACTTTAATTCCATCCTGAAGAAGTATCACAATTTCTGCTGAATCACCGCTTAACATTATGAATACTTATTCACATATTGCTATGTATATATCCTAACTGCTTATATAGAATTAGCTTGCTTATATCAACATGACATATATAGTATAACAAGGTATCTATATACACTATGGGTTAACTTTTGAGTCAATTACTGATGACATGTGTACTTAACAGCTTCAGTGCTCATGGGTTAAATCACTCTAACTCAAATCTGATGCATACTTAGAGGTATCTGTTAGTTGTTTAGCTTGTTTTCCAAAAGTATTGATTTTTCTATTGTAATTTTACATTCACAATAACACTAAAAAGAAAGTAGAAGAGGTCCCATGTACCTCCTGCCCCTGTCTCTTGCAGCTCACCAACAGAACATTCCCACTGCTCAAGCCCCCTGTGCTCTTCTTGTTCACCCTACCAACTCCAAGCAACCTCAGATCTATTCCTGATCCCCACAGCTTTACCTATCCCAGAACACCGTGTAGTTGGCAATACACAAGGTGCAGCCATTTTCTGGCTGCCTTCTTTCATTTAGCATCGTGTGTTGAGCCTGCACATATTCTTTCAGATGTAAAGTTCATTTCTCTTTAGTGTGGAATCCCACTCCACTCTATGGATGTACCAAAGTTAATCGGTTTACTTGCTGAAAGACATGCTGGTTTCTCCCAAGGTTGCAGCACTGTGACTTAATTGAGCTTCTATTAGCACTCAAGTGTGGTATGTACTGGTTTGAAACACCTTATGTTTCAAAGCATTTCCCCAAGGACTGTGCTAACTGAATCCCGTAGTGAAGGCATGTTTAACTGATGTAAAGGTGTTAAACACCTGGTCAACACACCTAGTCAACTCACCTGGTCCATTTGCCTTCCCACCAGCAATGGACAACCATTCCCACGGCCCCTCAGCCTCACAAGCATTTCAGCATCACCTGGGCTGCTTTCTTCTAATAGACCTTGGTTTTCTATTACAAATACATTGATATCAACACGATGTGTGTGCTTTCATCGTCACATATCGAATAAGCTGGTCCAGGACAAATATGCTTCTAGGGGGTGTCTCTAAGTGACTGTGGAGTGTTCATCCCTAACTGAAACATCTGCATCACACCCTCTCCCTCACATGGCTCAGGGAACATGGTAGAAAAGAGGGTGGGAAGACTGTAAGAGTCAGAGCTTGGGGCACACTGCTGTGAAGCAGTGTCTTCTAGACATGGCAAGACCGTGACATTCATGAGCTCACAGCAGCTGTGCTTGCATGCACAAGACCTGCACAAGATCAAGCAGGTCAGTGTTCCAGTGTGGACAGGGGCTCAAGAGGTCCCATCTCTAGCTGAGGACATACTGGTAATTGATGGCTGCTGGGTAAAATAGTTTTCTTCAAGGGCTGTGGCCCCTGGAAGTTGGTTGCTCACCTTCTAGTGGACGGCCTTGCGCTCATGTGGATATAAGCAGCACTAATTGAACCCAGTATGTTACAGATGGAGGGGATGGACAGTGAGGGTCAGGGAGGAGCTGGTGAAAAGTAGGAGGGTGGAAATTGTCGAATACATGGTAAACATTCACACATTCTCTCTCCATGTGTGAGTGTGTGTGTGCATGTCTGTATGTGTGCATGTGTGTGTCTATGTGTGTCTGTGTGTGTGTGTGTGTGTGTGAGAGAGAGAGAGAGAGAGAGAGAGAGAGAGAGAGAGAGAGAGAGAGAGAGAAACTTTCTAAAGAGGTTGTATGGATTTACAGTCCTATCAGAAATGTGTGAGGATTCCCCATGGTCACCGTGATACACAGCCATGCTTGTAACCTTTCTCCAGTGTCACATGTGATTCACCACAGTGTGATTCCCTTTTTCTCATTGATCATCATGAACACTGCCAAACACCTTTCAAAACATTAGGAAGCTGTGTGAGCATCCTCTCTTAGAGACATTTCAAGTACTTGAAGTATTTTGTCTACCCAGATGCTCTTTTCTCATTATGAATGAACAGAATATCTATCTGTTCATTCTCCAGAGGGAAATTCTTCATATTTTACCTGTTCAGTTTAAAACTTCGTTCCCCAATCTGAGCTTCATCCAGTTGTTCTGCGCATTTGTTTTATGTATTACAGTGTTTGTTCTGCTTGTTTGTTTTATGATGTATTATGGTATCTGTCAGTATCTGAAAATCTTTCCTTTCAATGTTGTGAAATAAAAGTTTGTTTTGCCTTAATGTTTATAATTCTTGGAACTGTTTTTTAAAAATCAGTTTTATTTAAGTATAATTCACAAGCAATAAACTTTACCAATTAAAGTACTTAATCTGTTCTTCAGACTTTTTCTACTACCATTTAACTAACATCACAAGTGCAAAGTGAAATGTGGTCATTTATTTTAAGGAAGAAACACATCTATATATGTCTACAGAAATTCCCATCTACCTGTTCAACTACTTTACCAACTGAGATGTGTTTGGGTTGTTGTTATTATTGTTTGTTGTTACTTCTATCTTTTTATCTAATGATTCTGTGTCACATAGATTAATAAATTCATAATCAAGAATGTCACTCAGTGCTAAGAGTCCATGACCAAGACACTTGAGGCCTTGAGTGACAGTATCCTAGTCATTATAGAAACAAATGAATAATTTATTTTTTAACTATATAATATTCCTTTGTTGGTTGATAGAAATTTTGGTTGTTTCTTCATTTGAGAAATAAATGTTGTGAGAGATATTTTCTGTTATGAGAAAAAAATGCCTAAACACACAAGACTCTGAGCAGAAGCAGATAAATAACTCTTGGATAGATAATAACCAAGAGAGGGTTGTCAGCCTATGTCATAAAATTTTAATTTTATCAGAAATAGCAATTTTGTAAAATGATTGCTCTATTTTGTATTAAAATGCAGTGTCATGATCTTTGTTATCACATACCAATGTTTGCAGGTAAAATATTTCATGCAGATATTAGAAAATTATACTAGCAGAAGATCCTAGCATTTTAATTATGTGAACTTTTGTAATTATCTATCTTCAGAATTTTTCTGTAAAGCCTTCTATTCTTTAAATTATGTATGACAATAGAAAATCATACTTTATATCAAGTAGTAAATTAAATACCAGTCCAAGTGCACTGCGTCAAGCCCATAGTCAATCAGCACAGGATTAGGCATTATTGTAGCCACAAGTGTGTTTACTCAAGCCAAGCTAAAGGCATTCAATTAATTTCACAAAGCAGGAAAGCAATCTCTGTGTACTATGGGAGTATAGAAGAATCTTTTCTAAACCAAATGAACTGATGAACTGTCAGAATAGATATATCGGTATTGCTATGGGTCTAAAGAATACAAGGAAATTAAAAATCAATATATATTTATTGAGCAACTCCTTCCCTCAAAAGTATACTAGTTTCTGAGAGGTGAGAGAGGTGAGTGGTTGTCTCTGCCAGCAGGTACTTTCCAGGCTAGAGAAAGCATGAAGGACAGGACCATATAACTCTGTAGCAAGTGGAGGCGGGCGGGGGTGAGCAGAAGGAATTGACCTTGCTGGGCATGCCTAGAAGGATGAAGATGGAGGGAGAATTAAGTCAAGGAACAAATGAGCTGATGAGAAAAGAAGAGATAGAGTAATGAGAGGGAAGAAGAGAGAATGGAAGAAAAAGAGAAGAGGGAGAGGGGAAAGGGAAGAAAGCAGGAAGGGGAATGGGAGAGGGAGGAGAGAAGAGAGGACCCAAGGCCTGACCTCTCAGAGGAAGGGTATGCAGTACAGGTGTAAGGAGGTTTACAGAGGAAGTCCTGCTTGACAGCTGAGTGAAAGAGGAGGTGGCTTCCTTCAAGTGAAGTGTGTGCAAGGGTGTTCTGGGAAAACAGAAAAGTAGAGTATATTCAAAGGCCCCATGTTTTGTTTTCAGGAAAACTGAATTGGATTATTTATACTCTGGGGAATGTACCCACACGTTCTCAGAATACCAAATCAGTAAGCAGAAGTAAGTGACACGGAATGCAGCATTCAAAAAAGTGCCCACTGTTTCTCGCCTTTCAATTACTATGCTGGCGACAGGGAGTCTGAAGACCCACCATACCACTCGATGGAGCACTTGCTTGCTTCTGCACCACACTCTATGTATGATCTATACAACCCGAGTTTTAACCCATTTGGTCTCTTTCAGATTTCAAAAACATTAACTCTTCAAAATTAGAGTCTAGAATTAGACTGTCTAGAATATCCACCAAGCCCTATGTCTCCACTGTGCTAAGACTCAACTAATACTTCAAGCCAGTTCTCTCTCCCTCTCTCTCTCTCTCTCTCTCTCTCTCTCTCTCTCTCTCTCTCTCTCTCTCTCTCAGCTTTAAGGTGGGATAAAATTTTTTTTTAAAGATTTATTTATTTTATATATTAGTACATTGTTGCTGTCTTCAGACACACCAGAAGAGGGCATCAGATCCTATTACAGATGGTTGTGAGCCACCATGTGGTTGCTGGGAGTCGAACTCATGACCTCTAGAAGAGCAGTCTGTGCTCTTAGCTGCTGAGCCATCTCTCCAGCTCTGGGGGAAAAAAATTTTAACTGACATAGACATTTCCCTTTGTTATACTTTTGAGTATTAGTCTTACGGCATTTGTTCCAGCTGCTCCTTCAGAAAGGTAATGCTTCCTAGGCATTAGACCAGATATAGCCTGCTTCTGTGCACCAGATCTGGCCACTGCATTTTTTTACATCTCATAAAATGAGGATAATTTCCTCTTGAATGTGTGTGTGTGTGTGTGTGTGTGTGTGTGTGTGTCTGTGTGTCTGTGTGTCTGTGTGTGTTGAGTGTCTGGGGAGATAGGATACCTCAGTGCTTGCCATCAAGCATAAGAGCATGAATTCACATCCACAGAAGACCATAAGAGCTAGGGGCAGTAGCACAGGCCTATAATCCCAGCACTGGGGAAGCAGCCTCTAGAGGAACCTTCCAGCTCAATGGACAGCCAGCCCAGTGAGTCAGTGAGCTCCTAGTTCAGTGAGGTCCTACACAAAAAAAGAAATTGGAGAGCCACAGGATAAGACAGCTGACCTTGACCTCTGACCTTCACCTACATGGACACACACATCATGCATACCTCATGTACATGTACCCACACATGTACAAGACACAAACACATATGCACAAAATGTCTGAAGTACACATTTCTGTGCCCATCAATACAATTTTAGGCTCACGGCCAGGCTTATCTATTTGCAGACTGTCTACAGCTGCTCTGGGGCTAAATGTCAGAGTTGAGAAAAAAACATGACCCAAGATACCTAAAATATTTACTCTCTGGCTCTTCCCAGAAAAAGCTGCCAAGCCAGCTCTGCTGGCTGCCATGTGTCTACTACAACTAAGCACACTCTCAGATCTAGAAAAGAAGAAGCATGAGAGCCCTGAGCACAACAGGGCTGTTCTGCAAAGGTTCAAGTATCAAAGACTGACAACTTTGGGACAGGGAGAAAACAAAGTCAGTGGTTTAGAGCTTCCCAAAACTGAGGTCTTGAGTTCAGATCCCATGTAAACCCTGGGTGGATGTGATAACCTGACTGTAATTCCAGTCTTAGATGGCTAAAATAGAGAATATCCAGGGCATGCTACTACAGAGACTAGGTATGAGAATATACATTCAAAAACATGTCTTTACTAACTAATATGCAAAATATACAAAGAACTCAAGAAGTTAGACTCCAGAAAACCAAAGAACCCTATTTAAAAAATAGGGTACAAAGCTAAACAAAGAATTCTCAACTGAGGAATTTTGAATGGCTGAAAAGCATCTAAAGAAATGTTCAACATCCTTAGTCATCAGGGAAATGCAAATCAAAACGACCCTGAGATTCCACCTAACACCAATCAGAATGGCTAAGATCATAACTCAGGTGACAGCAGATACTGGAGAGGATGCGGAGAAAGAGGAACACTCCTCCATTGCTGATGGGATTGTAAGCTGGTACAACCACTTTGGAAATCAGTCTGGCAGTTCCTCAGAAGAGTGGAAATAGTTCTACCTGAAGACCCAGCTACACCATTACTGGTGCCCCAACATATAACAAGGACATGTGCGCCACTATGTTCATAGCAGCCTTATTTAAAATAGCCAGAAGCTGGAAACAACCCAGATGCCCCTCAACAGAAGAATGGATACAGAAAATGTGGTACATTTACACAATGGAATACTACTCAGCTATTAAAAATGACTACTTCATGAACTTTGTAGGCAAATGGATGGAACTAGAAAATATCATCCTGAGTGAGATAACCCAGACTCAAAAGGACATACATGGTATGTACTCACTGATAAGTGGATATTAACCCAAAAGTTCAGAATACCCACGATACAACTCACAGACCACATGAAGCTTTACAAGAAGGAAGGTCAAAGTGTAGATGCTTCAAACCCACTTAGAAGGAGGAACAAAATAATCATGGGAGGTGGGAGGGGGGAGGGGGAGAAAAAAGAGGAGGGAAGGGCCAGTTATGGGAAGAGGCAGGAGAGAAGTCCAGAGGGCCAGGAGAACAAATAGAAATAAGTAGCAGTGGGGTGGGAAACAGGGGGAACCACTAGAAAATCCCAGATGCCAGACATGCAAGAGGCTCCCAGGACTCAATGGAGATAACATTAGCCAAAATACTCAACATTGGGGAGACAGAACCTGAAGAGACCACCTCCAGTAGATAGACATGGACCCCAGTGGAGAGATTGGGCCACCCACCCATCTCAAAATTTTTAACCCAGATTTGTCCCTGTCTAAAGGAAATTCAGGGACAAAAGTGGAACAGAGGCTAAAGGAAAGGCCATTCTGAGACTGTGGGATCCATTCCATCCACAGACACCAAAGCCCAACACTATTGCTAAAGCCAAGATGTGCTTGCAAACAGGAGCCTAGTATGGCTGTCCTCTGAGAGGCACTTCCAGCATCTGACTAAGTCAGCTGCAGATACTGGAAGCCAATCATTGGACCATGCCTAGGGACTCCAATGGAAGAGTTAGGGGAAGGGTTAAAGGAGCTGAAGGGGATTGCAACTCCATAGGAAGAACAACAGTATCAACTAACCGGACCCCTCAAAGTTCCCAGGGACTAAACCACCAACCAAAGAATACACATGGAGGGACCCATGGCTCCTGCTACATATGTAGCAGAGGACTGCCTTATCTGGTCTCAGTGGGAGGAGAGGCGTTTGGTCCTGTGGAGGCTTGATTCACCAGAGAAGAGGACTAAAGGGATGAGGAGGAAGGAGATGGGAAGGGGGGAAACATTTGAAATGTAAACAAACAAAATGATTAATAAATTAAAAGAACATGCATTCATATACATGTACAACATACCATATACACACAGATACACAAACACACATATACACAAATACACACTCATGCACACACACATGAAAAATGGGACTAGAAGATTCTCTTTCCCCTACAACTGTCTTTTCTCTGATGTTGGGACAGACACACTATCATCAAATACCCAGTCCCCCCGAAATTCCTAGAAGGCTGTCCCTAGAGGCCTTTAGCACCTATTGGTCAGAACCACGGCCACTAATACCTAACAAGCCATCCCCATCTTCCTGCTAACCACAGCCCACACCACCAGGCAGACACTGAGCTTGTGGCCAAGGTGGCAGAACCATAACCTTGTTGTTTACTTCACTTGCCAGCATGGTACCCAGGTGTGTCACAGACAGACCAGGTAGGTTGTGGCATCTGACAATCTTGTCCCTGTGCTTGGAGGGACTCCATGGGCAAGAGGAGAACCCCGGGGAGGATCTTCTCCAGGCAGTCCCACCTGCCCCATGCTTAGCAGAGATCTCTGCCAGATGATAGGTAAAATTATTTCTTCTAAAGTTTTCATTTTATTTCATTTTCTAAATCTTGCAAGAAGCTTACTAGGAAACCAAGCATCCCTTTCTTAACCACAATGAGGATTGTTTACAACCTTTAAAAGTTCCTCAGAATGAATCTTTAGCTCACAAAGCTATGCTAACATCGCATTTAATATCTAAGGATTCCATAAAAGGCTTCCTAGATGGAGAATTTCAATGATGTCATCTTATTCTACAATTATGGTTTTTTTTTTTTTTTTGTAGTCATCCTTTCCTAATTTGGCAGCATCAATGAGTGTTAAAAGTCTAACAAGGATTATTCACCTGTAACTTAATAGAAACACACTGTTCAATTCTATCCCAATGTAATTGTCTGCCCCACCCCCACCCCAAATTGAATGTTACAAGCCATGGGCATGCCATCTAATCACAAAATCAATTATTCTAAATTTTCTTCTTGAGTGTGCTCACACACACACACACACACACACACACACACACACGTGTATGACCAGAAGACAATCTTGGGCTGTCATTCCTCAGAAACTGGCCACCTTATTTTCGAAAGAGAGTTCACCAAGTAGACTAGTTGAGCCAGACAGCAGGCTTCAGAGCATGGCCTGCCTCTGCCTCCCCAGCACTAGGTTTGGCAAGCATGTGCCACCACGGCCAGTTTTTTCCCCAATGGGTTCTGGGAATGGAACTTACAAGCCAAGCACTTTATTAATGGTGTCATCTCCCCAGCCCTCATAGAGATATTTTCTTTCTTCCAAACACACCGCCTACTTTTCTTTCCTGTTAAAATACTGGAAATGAGTAGCATATAACACTACACTGGGACAGTGGGAAGCAAAAGCGATTGTTGGAAAATTCACTTTCTTCTCCAGCATGCTGCTCTTTCTTTTGCGTCCCTTCCTGCGCAGACAGAATCCCCTAAAAGCCGAAATGAATAATAAACAAAACGACAGTAATACTAGTATTTGTTTTCCCCTAGCATGCTTTATTATTTCAATTAAACACTGGGGGAAACATGCTGTGAAAGAAGCTTCTGAAGTTTAAGATGTTGCACAAACCTCGTTTTAAAGCCAACCTTTCTTACATCATCTAGCATTTATCTCATACTGACATTTTTATTATTCAAATTTTCCCACTTGAATAAGAAGAGCAGTTCATCGGGAATAGCACAACTGTCATGCATCATTGATGGTCCCATGCATTATTGATGGGGTGAATAATATCCTGAAATGAGAAGTCACCAGAGATAAAATTCTGCTTTTTCATGTCCCATTATGGGGAAGAAATACTTGTAATTAAAGCGGTACCAGAGAAACTGCGAGAAATGGGAAGCTTTCTTTCTCTTTCAATGTATGTGTATGTGTTTGGCCTACGTTATATGTATGTGTACCACGTGTGTGCAGTGTCTGCAGAGGCCAGAAGAAGATGTCAGATCTCATGAAACAGGAGTTACAGATGGTTGCAAGCCACGGTGTGGGTGCTGGGAATCAATCCTGAGTCCTCTGCAAGAGCCACAAAAGCTCTTTTTCGCCGAGCCATTTCTTCAGCCCCTGGGAAGTGCTCATTGAAAAGTCTTGGAAACCTGATCAAAATGAACAGTGCTGTTTATGTATGCTGTGGACAAGGGCTGGCCTGGGCAACATAGGGTCTGAAGCTGCGAGACCCACACATTCTCTGTGTCACAAAAACAAATGCGTGGGATTAAAGGCATGTCTCAATAAGACCATTACATAAAAGGAAGTCTTCGTCATAGTGAGTTTCTTACGATTGCACTACTCCCTAAACTGCGGATGAGATGGTTACATTTGTATACAACAATGTTTCCCAAACTGTGCTCCCTTAGAGGCCTTGGTTTCCATCAGATCTACTGTGTTTGAGGTGAAATGACTTCCTAGTATTGTGATCTTTCTTACTATTTTAAATTCCTATATAGCCAAACTCATGTATTCAAAAACTGTCCTCTTTTTTTTTTAATAACATCTTTTAAAACTTGGATTGCTTTGATACAAAATTAGATACATTACTATGATTTTTTTGAACACATAGAGATCTGCCTGCCTCTGCCTCCCAAGTACTGGGATTAAAGGCGTGCACTACCACCACCTGGCCTCCTCATGATTTTTTACATTTTTATTCCATATATTTTTATGTGTGCATGCCAGACTCATGACAGATTTCGGGAGTCATTTCTGTCCTTCCTTCATCAGAGTCCCAGGGAAAGAACTCGGCTGGCAGGTCATGCCTAATTGGCAGCACTTTAACCCACAAGTCACTTGACCAGCCCCACTTCATTAAGTCTAAAGTGATTGCTGCCATGGATTTTAATCCCTACACAGGGTGAAGACAACAGCTCATGACACCATATGACAAGATAAATATTCACCATGGCATAGAACTATACACTGCCCCCTATCAGGAACTGAAGAATCAACCAGATTAGTTTCCAGTGAAACTATAAGACCAAATACCATAGAAAGCCCTCACAGAGGGGCTGGGGGTTGGGCATTTGAGTTGACTACTGATATTCTGGTCTTCGTATGTAAAAGCACAAAAGAGTATTAAGTTTTAGTTTTCTCATGGTTAAATATACCTGGTCTCAGCTATGAAACATCAGCCATGAGTAATCTCTTCACGAAATTCAAGTCACCAGCATGGAGCAATGCAAATTCACAAAGGGCACATCCAGTGAATTGGTTATTGCTTAATGAATTATCTTGCAAACAATAAAGTCGTGGTAAGTGGGAGGAAGAATGGAACATCAGAACCATCACGTTTCCTTACTGTGCACATCTGTAAGCCAGACATGGGTTTTCTAATACAATGACCAGGTCATCAGCAAAGCCAGCTAGGGCAGGCCATGTTCTGTAATGCAGCCTACACTCCACATGCGGTATCTCCTTAACAGAACTGTGAAGACTGTGGAACTTGCTCAGGCTGCAAAGTGCTTGCCTTGCAAACTCAAGGACCTCAAGCCAATCCCTAGAATCCATACAAAGAAGCAGAACACAGGATTGCATTGAGATTGGGTCTTACTTTGTAGCCTAGGCTTGCCTCGGACTCCCCATGTAGCTCAGGATGACTGGGAACTCATCACATTTCTGACCCAGCAGTCCAAGTATTAGAATTTCTAGTATGACCTACCACACAGTGCTATTCTATTTATATATTTAAAATACTAAAATAGGGCTCTAAGCATGGTTGTGAGTATCTGTAGTCCCAGACTCAGAGAGAGAGGCTGAGGCAGTAAGATCAGTAGTATGTGATTAGTCTGGACTACAAACTATTCATTTCATGAATAATTTAAAATTCATTTGCATACAAGTAGGCAAGTTTTTCCTTATGACTTAATTTCCTCTCTTTGGATTATATATCCCTTCAACTCATGTGGAAGTAACATTAGAATATTTGAGATCGTATCCTTTTTGATTAAATTAATCACTGGTTTTTCCACTGCTTTTCTTTCACAGAACTAGTTTTTAAACTAACTAATCCATCCATTAAGCTCACTGCTCCTCCATCTTGCTCTCCTATGCTTATTTTGTATTTTTTTTTCTTACTTGCCTACTTAGTTTTGGGGCTTTTTTTCACTTTTAAGAACTTGTGAATTTAATGTTAATGTTGTCTTCAGTTCTTTGCTACATCTCACATATTCTGAGACACCACACTTTATCATTGTGCTCAAGAAACAAAATTTTGTATTCCTTTTACTTTGCTTCTCCTTCGACCCAAGATTTATTTCCTAGTGTATTTCTTAATTATCGGGTCTAAAGGCCTTTTATCCTGGGGGAGGCTGTGGTTGTGGACATGACTGTTGCTTCATGTAGGTACTGGTAACCCTACTACAGCCCAGTCTGGCAGCCATGAGAACTCTTAACCACGAAGCCACCTCTCCAGCCGCTAACTGTCTAAAATTTTAATAATTGACTTCTGCCTCAAAGTTGCTAGTGCCCCAAAATCATAGTCCAACTTCCCAACTCTATAGAGGCAAAAATGAAATGCCATTTGTATAAGGGATACACAGCAAATACGTGTCATGCTGAGTGAGGAATAAGCAATCATGTCGTCAGATGTAAATTCATAGACATTTATATTTTCTGCAGGAAAATCTACCTTGATATTTCAAATCTTCTCTTCCAGGAGAAGATGAGCCTGAATAAACATCTTAGGAACATAAAGCTTAAACTCCCCAATGAGGCAGCCTTTGATGGAAAGATGCTATGGCTTGAGCTATTTCTGGGACTGCTTCCAGGCGTTCATATATAATTTATAGAGTATGACTGGTTATTGCCGACATCACTCCTTATTTCATGATAAACGCAGGAGACACCAATTGGAGAAGGGGAAACTACATCCCATTTTTTCTACTGGTTGAAGTGAAATCCAGATACATGCAGGTGAAATACAATGCTCCAGCAGTATTTACATATTAGAATCAGGAACTGAGCCCTGCAGTTCTGTCTCTTTGTCATAACTTATTAAATTTTTTTTTTTTTTTTTTTTTTTACTTCAGGGAACCATGCTTGTCACGGAAAGTCAACAAAGGAGTTAAATCTGGTCCCCAAAGGTTCAAGGTTTCATATAGAGAGGCAAGAACATCAGCATAGACTCTGGAAAGCAATGCCCTATAAAGATTGTCAGGGTACAGACCAAGTGGTGCATCCTAGAAATACAGACAACAAAACACACACACACACAAACACACACACTAAAGTGAGGGCTACAATGGTAATTTGGGAAAGGTGACCCTGAAGAGAGGCTGCTTCGTGGGGCTTTGACGAACAACCGCTTTCCCTTATTTTTATCAGCAATAAGTGTCTGCTGCAAAGTTGCTAAAGTCCTAAAAACCAAAGTCCAGAGTCCCAACTCTACATGAACATGGGAGCATATGCATACCTAGTCATCTAGGGTGGATGGAGAGAGGGAACTAGGTAGGGGGGGAAGGAAACAGAGAAGGTGAGCGGGTGTAGGGAAAAAGAAATGAGAGAGGCCTGGGGGTGAGAATTGAAATGGGGAGCTCTCTGGTGACTAGCTAGGGCCTGGAATGAAAGGGGATGTGGGGAGTCTACTGGGGTTACGCTAGCTTAGATATAGAGACTGAAATGGCTACCTCCTGTAGCCAGGCAGGATTTCCAGAGGACGGAAGGTGACATCAATCCACCCACAAACCTTCAATCCAAAATTTGTCTTGCCTACAAGATGTGTAGGGTTAAAGATAGAGCAGAGACTGGGGGAACAACCCAACTAATGACTGACCCAAGTTGAGACCCATCCCATGTGAGAGAGCCAACCCCACACACTATTAATGATACTCTGCTATGCTTGCAGACAGAAACCTAGCAGAACTGTCCCCCTGAGAAGCTGCATCCAGCAGTGGATGAAAGCATATGGAGAGGCTCACAGCCAAACATCAGGCAGAGCCCAGGGAGTCTTATGGAAGAGTGGGGGGATATAAGTGAGCAAGTCAGAGGAGTCAAAGGCACCACAAAAGGACCCACAAAGTTAACTAACCTTTAACTCACAGATGCTCACAGAGCTCTGGGCCACCAACCAGGAAGCATACAGGAGCTGGACCTAGAACCCCTACACATTTGTAGCAATGTGCAGCTTGGTCTTTATGTGGTTCCCCTAACAAGTGGAACGGGGGCTGTCTCAGTCTCTGTTTCCGGCCATTGGACCCCCTTCCCTAACTGGACTCCCTAGTTGTGGCCCAGTGGGAAAGGATGTGCCTAGGCCTGCTGTACCCAAAGGGGTTCTCCTTCTCTGAGAAAGAGAGAGGGCAATGGGAGGGGGGATTTGTAAGGGTGGGACTAAGAAGAAAGGCAAGAGGGGAATTGTGATGAGGACATAAAGTAAACTAAGAGAAATTTTTAAAAATTAAATTTAAAAAACTGAAATAAGGTAAGGACAGGAGCCATGGTGGATCATCCAGCAACCTGAGGGGTTTAGTTTGTAACAAGATAAGAAAAAACAAAGAGCTCAGTGCTCTGTCCAGTGTTAGCTTTATCTTTAATTCTACACTCTGAATAACACAATGCAACTTTTCATTCTTGCTTCTAGGAAAGCATGTAAGATACCACAAAAACAAATGGATTAAATATTCAGTTCATTCGGTCATCTATAGCAAGTACAGAGTCAAGTTCTCCTGCTAAGAATGCTTGTCATTAGGTATACCGTTATTGAACTAGGAATATTAATTTGAGTGTATATCTCTATGTGAGGAGAACAAAAACCACTTGGATGTCATTCCTTAGGTGCTATCCATACTTTTTTAAAGTTTTGAGGCAGGGTCCCTCACTAGTCTGCAACTCTTCAACCAGACGAGGCTGTTTGGTCAGTGAACCCCAGGGACCTACCTGTCTCTGACTTCCCAATGCCTAGACTGCAAGTGTGGACCACCAAGCCAATTATTTTTTAATGTGGATTCTGAAGATGAAACTCACGTCCTTGAATGTGCAAGTACTTTTTTTACCAAGTAAGTTATCTCCCTAACCCGGAATACTAATTTTTAGAGTCAGAAATCAACTCCCTTAGCAAAGAATCAAAACATCATCTAATACAATGTTTGATGTAATGAGGAGAGTCAAATGCCGGGTTACCAGCTGAACACATGGCTCAGAGGTTAAGAGATGCTCTTCCAGAGGACCTGAGTTTGGTGCCCAGCACCCATATAGTGGCTCATAACTGCCTATAACTAAATCCCAGGGGATTTGATGCTGCCTTCTGACCTTCTAGGGTACCAGGTACATACATGATGCACACACATAATGCATATATAGGAATGTAGCAAACACACACACACACATTTTCAAAGAAACTTGTTCTAGCCTCTACAAAAATGGTAAATTTGAAAATGCTAGTTCTTGAAGAATAGTTTTTATAACTGGACCCATCACAGTAAATTTTACAAAGAGAGTGTTCTAATGAAATTTGTCAAATTAAAATAAATATAAGGGAGGACTTGGGATGAAGCTCACTCAGCTGAATGTTTACCTAGCATCCATAAAGAACTAAGTTCAAATCCATCCCTATAGAAACCAGGTGTGTTGGGGGCACACATGAAATATCAGCACCAGGAGATGGAAACAGAAGCATTATAAGTTCATGGGCATTCTTGGTCTACCTGGCAAGTTCAAGTCCAGCCTGAGCTACATGAGACCTTTACACACACACACACACACTCTCTCTCTCTTTCCCTCTCTCCATATATATATATATATATATTATTCTTAACATGTACTTAACTATATCCCTCTCAAAAAACAGGTGTATAAAACATCTAACATTGATTGTTATAATGTTAGGAATTTCACTTGGCATAAATGACTATAATAAACATTTCACATATATATTCACTGTTGTTTTACAGAATTAAAAAGGCAATGTGTCATAAAGGATTAATCAAATATTTAAAGCCCTAATGTTGGGCTAATACCCAATGATATAAGCAAGCATATCCCTTGCCAACAGTGTTTTATAAATGTTGAATATTTCAAGTCTAGGACTTGATATTCATTTCCAGTTCTTTATTTGTATAATGAATGATCACAATACATACATTCTCTTATGGTGGAATCTAAATGAGATTATGCACACCAAGAACTCTATAAACCACAAGCACTACACAAGAGCTTCATAGGCTATGTTCTCACTCATTTTGTGTCTCCCAGAAATCTCTCTTTCCTCCCTTTCCCCAAGGTTGTTCATGGAGCATAGTCCAAATCCAGTCATACTTCCCACCGCCATTGCTCCCAGTGAGAGGAAGACTCAGCTACCACTCAGACAAAGCAAGCTCCTTCCTGCTTATCTCCCAACCTTTACACTCACTCTCCATAGTGCCAATTCCCTATAAGAGCCTTGAGAGTCTTCAGAGTCCTTCAAACAAATGGAACCACTGCCACTCCAGGGCCCCACCCCCATAGTCTCCCATGGCATTACAAAGAAACCTGGACTCCTCACCATCCCAGGTTCTAGGTCATTCTTAGAAATTTCTTCTACTACAGCAGGTCACTTGGTGCTAGTTAACCATTCTGCTTACACATTCTTGCCCAAGAGACATTGCATGATTTGGTTCTGCTTGGTGCAAATTTCAAGAACTTAGTCACTTGATGCTGGCCTGCTCAACCATCACTACTTCCCCCAAAGCGCTATAGAAGAACAAGACCTGCCCTGATCCCTGTCTTTCTGATTGCTCTGCTTTCCTTCCAGGCCTTTCTCTACTCTGAAGTCACATCATTTATGCACACATTTGCTTCTCCATTACAGAATAGCCATCATGGGCCAAAGCCTTTTCCACGGCCATGAGCAAATGCATCCCAGGGCTCTGCAACCCAGAGAGACTAAAAGTTTTCAGATTAAGAAGTAAAAATATTTTTTTCTACCCTGTTTAGTTTATATATTGCTTGTTCCATAGTAAACAACGAGTGCTCGAACACAAACTCACTACCATGAGTAGAACTAGAATACTCCATCAGTCTTGTGAGCTTTCAACCCACCTTAGAATTGGAAGTAGACTCCAAGAAACAAAGTCTGTTGCCAAATCCTTCTGCTGCCAAGCACAGCTTTTGCTGTTCTTTGTGGATGGTCGCTGTGCACTGCAGAACCACTTCATCATCCTGCAGAAAGAAACAGAAGGAAAGGTAAGATTCTTCATGACTGGGCTAAATAAGATCTAGAAACATAGGACTTTACCACTTATTAAAAAAAAAATCTCAGTTGTGAGGTGCTGAATAGATAGCTTATCATTAAAAGCACTTGTTGCTCTTGTGGAGAAACAAAGTTCCATTCCCAGGACCCATATGGTGATCCACAATCATCTGTTACTCCAGTTCCAGAGGATCTAGGGAATTGGAATCATCTTCTGACCACCGTGGGCACCAGACACACTCATAGTTCACATACTTTCTTGTAGGCAAAACCCTCATACACATAAAATAAAATATCTAAAATAAAATGATTAAGTATGAGCTGTGCTAGTTTTAACTGTCACCTAGACACAAACTTGAATCACTTGGGGAAAGATCTTTATGATGAGTTATCTAGATCAGGTTAGCTGGCCTATGGGCATGTCTTCATTGTTAACTGATTCAGGAAGAGCCAGCCCACCAAGGGAAGCACCATTCCCTAGGCAAGAGGTCCTCAGTAGTATAAGAGGGGACAAAACTATCTAAAGAAAACCATCATAAAAGGATGTGTTTATTCTTTTTTGCTTGACCTTCAATGTGATGAGATTAGCTGCTTGGGTTCCTGCCTTGACCTACCCTGAAAGATGGACTAAAACTTGGGCTGAAAGACTCATAATGTCTTCCTTCCCCTACATTGCTTTTGGTCAGGGTGTTTTTATTTGTTTATTTGTTTTATTTATTTATTGTTCACAGGAGTAGAAAGAAACCTAGAACATGAGTCATATGTAAAAAACTGCCCCCCAAAAGAGCTATACAGTGTCAGTTCCTTGGGTGCTTTTTATCTGCAAGAAAGAGGCTAGAGAAAGGGAAGGGCCAAAGCCACTCAGGGCCATCAGTTTTCTCACTGTCATCACCAAAGGCTACTTTGTGGATAAGTGAAAGGTGGAATTTTTCTAGTTCACACACTGTTTCAATCACCAGAATTGCCAAGAAACATCAAACATCCTCCAGAATAAAACAGGTTCCACAGGATGGCACACATGTCAGTCAAAACTAACATTAGGAAACATGCCAATAACTGATGTTAAATCACAGTAATTCTACCATACTATGGCAATTTGATCCTGAGAAAATTCTGGGATGCTTAAGAACACAGAAAGACCATTGGTTAGTTCAATACCTGGGAATACAGCAAGGATTCAAACCAATTACCAATGCACATAGGGAAAGGTGATCCACAGGACCTGATATAAAGACTGTGACTTATCCCAGAAGGGTCTTAGAGCTGAGCAGGAGCCTAAGGTTAGCCTGGGCTATATAGCAAGATCAACTAGCTCACTATCCCCTGCAAAAGAGAACAAACAGAATCTGCCACTCTGGCTCAGTCATATACTAGCAGTCATGTGATCTTAGGCAAGGCCTAAGAAATGATGCATGACAAAGTGTCACCACAATGACTGAGGGACTGAACAGGCACTGAATAAGAGGAGGGAGGGCTGTTTGTAATTAAATATCATCACTTAGCAGGTTTTATTACTAACACAAATGTCTATAAAATACAACCACTTGTAGGGTGTGTGTATGTGTGTGTATAAATGGGTGTGTATGTGTGCATGCATTTCCATGCACACATGTGTGGAGGCCTGAGATCCAATCTGAACAAGGTGTCTTCCTTAATCCATCCTCACTTTAATTTTTAGACAGGGTCTCTTACTGAAGCAGGAGCTCCACTGACTCTGAAGACCGATCAGTGAATCAAACCCAGGTATCCTCTTGTGTCTAACTCCACAGTGCTGGGAGTACTGCCATTTGCTGCTGTACCTGGCTGTTTTGTTTCATTGTTTTTTGTTTTGTTTTGTTTTAACATGGGTTTTGAGACATCAAAGATGGTCCTCAACCTTGCATGACAAGCACTCTTTTGACTCATCTCAGTCCCGTCACTTGCATTTTGACATGTCAACTGCAAAGTCACAGAAGGACACATAACAGAGAAAAGAATGTAAGCATTCATTGATCCCTTCAGTAAGATATCACAAGACAGAGAGGTGTCCCAGAAGCACTGCATGGAGGACTATACTTGTCCTGCATCCCACTGTAGAACAGGAGAGTCAAGATGAGGAAGCGGGATACGTCTCAAAAAAATAAGAAAGAAGCTGTGCTAGTTACCGCAAAGCAAACACTGTGTTCACCTGAAAAAGCACAATTCTACTTTGCATTAAAAACCTTTCTGGTGATTGTTGTTTGCCATTATTTTCTAGGTGGTGGTAGCAGCAGAGTGAACAACTAGCATATAGCGCCCGCCACAGGCCAAGGCCCGTTGTTAACATCCACCCTCTGAGCTCACCGCTGAGTGCTCATTAATGTGAGTGAACATTTATTTTACTTGAAAAGCCATTTGCTGGGGGACAGAAATAGACTGATTTCCCTATAAGTAAGAGCAAATGTAAAATTCATGTGCTGGGTGGCAAAATAAAAGATCATGAAGTGCTTTACATAATCTACTACAAGATCAAAGCTATGTGGTGGTTTCCAAACATGTAGTATAAAGAGAAATCGGGAGATGGTGCTGACATGCTCGCAGGCCTAGAAGATCCCAGAGGTCTCTTACTACTTTGTCTTACACATCCCATGGACCCAGCTCTAATATGTAAACAACACTCTAAGGTAAAAGAACCTCTGGGGAAAGCTGTAGACGATCCTGATGTTATTTAGTGAATGGTTATTTGGATGCATGAATTAAAGACATAAAAGTGAACAGAGAGAAGACAGTAAGATCCAAGAGTAGGTAGGAGAAAGTAGAGCACACAGCAAAGGGGACACACGAGAACAGCAGCCTCATTAGGTAACTAACTATAAAAACAGAGAAGACATCCTGCTTCCGAAGGCATTGGGCATGCCTGCCCCTCACTATTCCCATGTGATATAAAGACTAGTCACATACATACGCAGGAGGGAGAAAAGGAGACACAAAGTAACTTTTTCCCTCACTAGGAGCTGTCATATATGTTTCCAGGAACTGGGTCATTTAGTCTAATGTATTTGATCTGAAAGCTATCTCTACATCATTTTACCAGTGGTAAAACCAGTGAAAACTGGTTGTTTTCAACACACTTATTACCAGCAGAGTTGTTTCTTCAATACATGCTGCCATCAGAGGATCTTGCTGAAAAGGGCCTTGGGTGGGACCAAATGCCAATGTTAAAGGCCATTCTCTGATTATCCAGGATCCAGAATGAGTCTCACCAAGGATATGGATCCTAGGAGACACAGGTAGTCTTCCCTAAGCATTAAAGAAGCCAGCAATAAGCAACAGAATATCAAAATAAGTCTATAGTTTGGAGATGTAGGTCAGTTGGTAGAAAATTTGCCAGGCATGCTCCAAGCTTTGTACCAATCCCTGGAACTTCATAAACTGTAAGTGGTGGTACACAACTATAATCCCAGCCCAGGAGAGATGCAGGAAGAAGAGTCAGACATTAAATCTAGTTAAGTCTAGTATACTAGGAAAGAAATCAGAAATGTCGAGATCATCCAGAACACCATTGAACCTGTGTAACTGGCTTCTACGTGCAATTTCCCTCTATCACACCTTAAACTTGGGGGACACAGCAACCCAGAAACCATGTAACACTATGTTCAAAGAAGCTCTGCTACACTACCAAGGAGACAGGCTTAGAGCCAGGCCTGCCAGTCAGGATTTGGCTTGAAATGACAGAGCCTAACCTGATAGACCCACAAAGCTTTCTCTAGTATACATGAGAACAATCTTTATTTTACAGCCTTGAAAGTGACGGGTTCCCATTTTTGACAGAAAGTAATATATGCCAAACACTTGATGGACCAAACAGCAGAACGCAAGCTCCCTCTTATTAGCCCATCATTCAGCCCCCTACAGACACTTTTTCCTGAGGTAGAAGAGCCTGCAGGCTTTGCAGAAAGCTCTGTGGTTTCCTACTGATTACAACCCATAAGGAGCAACTTTGGTTTTGCTTAACATTTGTATGACATGTGTATGATGATCTAATTTGAATATTCATGTATATAAAACCTAGTCTCTATCCCCAACGCTGAAGACCACCATTGCCTAACACAGATGAGATCCAGGATGCTAACACAACAAAGACACAAGGGAAGAAGGTCTGAGTGGGTCATGAGGCCTCTTCCAAACTAGCCTTTGAGACTTGTCTCCTGACACTAAACCTCAGATTCATAGTTCTTACTTCTGAGCTTGGTCATGCACATCGAGTAGGTGTCTAAAGCACACAGGTGACAGCCATCATGCCTCCTACCTTAGCACATGAAGCTAAAAGCACCTTAAGCATTAGTTTACATATTTGATAATTTCATACTTTTATACAATATACTGAGGTCATATTCACCTCCATTACATCCCCTGCATGCCTGTTGGAACTCTTCTATCTAGCTAATCCCATTCCACCTTTTTTTAAACCTATATCTAATGCCTGAATTTAAACTTGAAAGATGGGTAGGTGTTATGGGTAGGGTAGGGAGGACAAAGAAGGCAGCATGTTGAGAAGACCTGTGGGAGCACCAAAAGACAGGAGGTTGGTTAGAAATGGTTCCATAGCTATAAATCATGGGGCATCTGTTCTAATGCCTTTCTAGAGCAACACCCTCATGCTCACTTCACAATAAATCATATTCCATAACCAAATTACTACAAAATGGAGTCAATGCAGTTATTACTTCATTATTTCTTTTTATTTTAAAAACTAGCTGTCAATGAAGCACAAATGATTAGCAACGTTGAATTCTCTTGCTGCTTCTAGAAAGGCTTCAACCTATCATTCTCTATCTTGTAAAACAAACTTCAAACAATAAATTTACTTTAGGAAAATGCTTTATAGAACAGTAAAAAAACACTTTCAATAATTTAGAAAAAATGTCATGAAGCTGGGTGTAGAGGAAGAAGGCCTGCGATTTCAGGTAGAGGCAGGAGACTCATGAGTTTGAGGCCACTTTGGCTGGGAATTCAGCTCCATTGACAGAAGGATTTTTGGTTGGTTGTTTGTTTGTTTGTTTGTTTTAAGAAAAACACACTATTTTATGTGTGATATACAACTGGCATATAAATAACATTGTCATAGAATGCTTTGATGCAGTTTTAAACATATGAAAATGAAAATTTCAAATTATAACACCCCAGAAAAAAATAGTTCTTCAGGATCAGTCTTTCTAAGTATCTATTGAGTAGCCATGACTAATCCCTCTTATGACAATGGCCAATGGAGCTAAGAAGGAAGCCCACTCTCCAAGGAATGACACATGTGCAGTTCGTTAGGAATGCAAAATGGTTCTAGCTACTTAAATCCCCAGAGAGTTGAATTCGCATGTCCTGGTAGAGTGCTTGCCTAGCATGCATGGAGATTTGATCCCCAGTACCATGTAAACGGGCATGGTGGTGCACACCTGTAACCCCAGGATTTTGGAAGTGGAGGCAGGAAGATCAAAAGTTCAAAGACATCCTCAACATATTGAGTTCAAGGCCAACCTGAGTTACATGAGACTCTGTCTCTAAAAAAAAAAAAAAAAAAAGAAAGAAAGAAAGGAAGGAAGGAAGGAAGGAAGGAAGAAGGGAAGAAAGGAAAAGGTAGAGAAGGAGGGAGGGGAGAAACATTGCATAAGCCTGGCATTAAAGAATAACCTTGAATGGTTCTCCAGTTCTATAAAAATAAAGGGCCACATAGCCATTAGCTTTTAAGACCTTGTGTCTAACAGTTTGCAGCCAGGGAACCACCTACAACCAACTTGCAGTCTTCTGATGCTCCCAGAGGTCTTTTCAATACTCTGCCCCTTTGTCCTCCTCCTGCCCATCATTCAAGTTTCAGTTCAGGCATTGGTTACAGGCACAAGCCTCCCCTGCTCCACCAGGCAGTTCATTCTCGATGGTTTACGCCCCAATCACTGTATTGTTCCTGTTAGCTTCTTTGGTCATGACACGCTTGTTTCTGGAGCTATATAGAATATCCAGTTATTAAATTGAGACTATTGTTACTTAGACATATAGCTCCCAAACCATAGTGTCAGAAATGAAGAGGGAGCCAGTGAACATGAATCATGAATGTGTTCATAAGAATGTCAAATGAAATAAAAAATAAAGCCAAAAATTTCTAATGTGTGAATAATACCCTTTCACTCAACTCACAGAAGATGCTGCAATTCAAGAGCCAACTCAGCATGAAGTCTTTCGTACCACAAACACAGTCTGGCAAAGAAAGAGGATGACACTGAGGAATGCCTAGGGACCTCACGCTGGGGTAGAGCCCACACTGGATCAACACACAGAATGAGATATGAGGATACTTTTGAAGCATCAGGAAATGCTAAGTGTCCTGGAGACTCGAGATACAGGTTGCCAGAAAGTGAAGGGCTACGTTTGGAACCAGAGAATCTAGAACCTGATGCACAGGGAGGTGATGATGAGGGATGGGAGGAGAGACAGGAGGATGACCTCTAGAGGACTTACCATGTAGCCCAGGTTACCCTCAAATTCACATCCTCTCAGCTCTGCCTCCCAAGTGCTACGATTTCAGGTATGAACCACCATGCTCAGCAGGATTTAGCAAGTTTGACCAAATCTACCTTGGATGAGGCTCTCATGTGTGTGGGGCACACGGAGAGAAACCACTCCCTTCTTCAGTGTGCCAGCCTAACACAGTAGCCCCCCAACACCCGGAATCCTTCTTTGGGCTATCCTTTATAGGGACTTTTGCATTGTGTAAATAGGAAGTATAAAATGAAGGAGACTCCATCTTTTTCAATACTAGCATGGTAAAACTTGTGAAGAATTCAAACGTTAAGTCTAAATATTTTATTCATCTTTCCTCATACTTTCATATTCATTTCCCTGCTGCTGTTGAATAAACAGGAGCAGAATTCATAAACTGTGAGAATGATAAGCTTCTTGTGGATAAAAATCAGCTCTTTCCAGCTACTCGGGCCACATACTGCCTGTCAGCACATGTGCTGTGGTAGGAATAGCTGCATGAGAGCAAGAACAAGACCTGACCTGTTTTAGGTCTATCCCTAGCTTTAATTCTCTGCTCAGTGACTATAATATGCCCTAGATGAATGACTGTGGGTCCCAAACCATCTCTGCTTGTTCACAAATGCATGCTGCTATGCCAACAAATGGAATCACCTATTAATACAGCCAAGGTGAGAGCCTACTTAATATGCAATTAAACTGAGTCAGTGACCCCAGGAAGTGAGTTCATGATTTAGTGCAGTGATTCTCAACCTATGGGTCGCCGTCCCTGTAGGGTTGAGTATCAGATACCAAATTATTTATATTCATAACAAAATTACAGTTATGAAGTAGCAACAAAATAATTTTATGGTTGGGAGTCAACACAACTTGAGTAACTGTATTAAACGGTTGCAGCATTAGGAGGGTCGAGAACCACTGATTTAGGGGAAGCCAGGAAACAAGGAAACACTGGAGGAATATCACATTGCCTGTATATTAGAGATGCCGCAAATCTTAATGTAACATATACTTCCACAGCACCAACATAAACTCAACCCAGTCACTTGAAAAACCCATGTAGTCCCTAACTTTCCTATTTCCACATAAATATAATAAAACCTTGATTACAAATACCTTTCATATACACTCTACTAAGTTGATTACAGAATACTTTTAAATTAATATTAAAAATATTTATTTTATTTTTACGGGAGGGTACATATGTATACATTAATACAGTGCCCATGGAGGCCAGAGGAGGGGGACAGATAGAGAGAGAATTACGGGTGGTTGTGAGCTGCCTAACCTGAGTTAAAAGTGAATTCAGGTCCCCTGCATGAGCAGCAAAAAGTCTTAGCCTCTGAGCCATGTCTTCAACTGGTGTGGCGTACTCTTTAAAAAAGGTTTATATTATTTTATTTGTATACTTGTTTTGTCTGTGTGTATGTATGTGTATTGTGTGAATAATTAGTACTCATGAAGGCTGGAAGAGGCAGTCAGATTGACCATAACTGAAGTTACGGATGATTGTGAGCCACCACGTGGATACTAGGAACCAAACCCAAGGACCTCTGCAAGAGGAGCAAGTACTCTTAGCTACTACGTCATCTCTCCAGCCCCCTACAGCATAATCTTGAAAGCTCAATAGATATCCTTAATGCTGGAAGACTCAAAGATATTCCTCATGTCAAGTACTTTACTCAAGTTTGTCTTGATTTGTCCAGGCTTAGGCTTTTGGTTAGAAGTCTTGTCTCTGCATTACTTCATGAGGATCTTTCCAGAGTCAGTTAACTAAAAAATTACCTTCTGGCTAAGAAGATGGCTCAGTTAGTAAGTACTTGCTATGAAAGCATAAAGATCCAAATTCAAATCCCCATAACCCTAATAAAAAGCTAGGCTTGGATGCACCTGTTTTCCTAGCACTGAGGTGTTGGTTGAGGGGGTTGCACATAGGTGAGTCCCTACAGCTTCATGGTCAACTAGTCCAGCCAAATCAGTGAGCTCCAGGTTATATGAGATACCCTGTCTTAAAACTAAAGTAGACAGAGACAAATGTCCCAATGTCAACCTCTGGTCTCCACACACATGTACACATGTACACGTGCCACGCCACACATATACAGACACATGGTAAGAGAAACAGAGACAGAGAGTATGACTAGGAGATGACAGGTATGAGTACATACATGCATGTGTGCTTACACTATGTGTCTTATCTTGTCGCTATCTGTCCAGGAGATAAATAGAAATCAGGTGCCCCATGCAGATATATGCTTT
The DNA here is from genome assembly GCF_011762505.2 of Arvicanthis niloticus. Lineage (NCBI taxonomy): Eukaryota > Metazoa > Chordata > Mammalia > Rodentia > Muridae > Arvicanthis > Arvicanthis niloticus. The sequence continues at coordinate 48,245,924 of NC_047665.1, read as the reverse complement.
GGGGGCTAGAGAAATTGCTTAGTGCTTAAGAGCTGTGGCTCTCCTTTCAAAGAACCTAAGTTTAATTCCCAGCAACAACATGGTGTAACCATCTGTAAACTACAGCCTCAGCGGCTCTGATGCTCTCTTCTGGCAGCAGGAACTCAAACAGTGCACAGACATACATGCAGGCAAAATACTCATACACATAAAATAAAGAAGGAAAACTGAGATATGCACTGTAGTTAAAACCTAAAACAGTCATGTCATAGTGCACTATGAACCACAGCAGTTATTTATGGCTCAAAAAAAAATACATATACAGAGTTGGATCTCCTCTTTCCAATTCTCCCCTGTATGCCCTAGGACTTTAAAACTTATCAGAATAGGACTAGCAAGATGGCTCAGTAATACTGCTTGCCACCAAGACTCACACACAACCTGAGTTCAATCCCCGGAACCCATTTGTGGAGGAAGGTAATAGATTCCAGAAGATGTTTTCTGGCCTTCATAATTACCATGACCTACGAGTTCCCCTGCCCACCTCTCCCCCAACCCCAGCATTCCACCACCAATCAATAGAATAAGCAAATAAATAAATAAAGTTTTAAGTTGCTAAAGTGGAGATATGATTTTTATGTGGAGAAAGGCCAGAGCTAGAATCCTCTATTGCAGGCAAACACGTGACAAGTTAATAGGACATGGTCTCTCTAACAAATGATGGCAAATCTACTGAAACAACAGCCGGAAAAGAATTCTCAAACGACAACATCAACAGCCTCTTTCAAATGTTCATTCATCATTTAGAAGATACTTGGTTGGGACATAAATATATGCTAAGAACTGTTCTAAGTGCTTGAGATAAATTGCTTGGTACACCAAAGATCCCCAAACTCATTAGACTTGCGTGCTGGCAAGGGAAGAGATCCAATAACAGAGACACAATAAATGCATAATCATGTTAAAAGATGAAAAGTTCTATAAGGAAAAAAAAAAAAAACCCAACAATCTAAGGGGAACGGGAAGGGCTACAGAGCTGGGAGGGACTGTCAGGGACTCGCTGGGAGTGGCTTCTGAGCAAACACTTGGAAGGAAGGACAATGACCCTGAAGACTGCATGGAGGAAAGGACCTGGGTAAAGGGGTTGAGAAGAGGTGTTCAAGCCAGACAACGGGGTCTTAGCAACATCCAGAAAAGCATTGACTTAGGGCATAGCTCAGGGGTACACTGCAGGCCTAGCATGCTTAAGACCCCTAATTTAAGCCCTAGCACAAAGAAAAAAGAAAACGTGTAGAGGAGCAGAGAGAGAGGCAATGGAAAAGAAAGAAACTGAGGGAGAGACAAGAGTAGGGAAAGGAGGAAAAAGGAAAGAAAGGGAGGTGAAGAGAGGGGAAGAGAGAAGAAACAGGAGTGAAGAACCTTTTGGCTAGAGTGTACTCAACCAGTGAGGTAGGGGGTGTCCCGTGGGAATGGTATGTTATTCCATAAAGGAGCCAGCAACAGAACCAGATCATGAAAAGCCCTGAGGTCAGTACAGACTCTCATCTATATTGTAAGAAGCTGTGTACTACTAGGCCAGCCTGTGTAGTCAATGAAGAGCGCAGGATAGCCTAATGAGGGTTATCACTATCCACAGGCACACGGGGCTCCAGCCAGGTCAGCAGCAAAGGAGGAACAAAGAGAGCAGTTTGCAGAGATACTGCCTGGATACCTGTTCTGTCTTGAGCTCCTTGATAACTTCCTGACACTTCATGTCATTTATTTTCTCGTTGCATTGGGCTGCTCTGGCATGTGGCCAAACTAAATGTTAACTTCATCCCCCTCCCCAACAAAGAGAGAAACAGATAACACATGAGTGCAAAGAACTATCAGAAAGAAAAGTGTGTGTGTGTGTGGGGGGGGTTATGGTTGGGATTTTGTTGAACTTACAGTCTTCAGTTTATGTGTTAGTAAAGGTTTATTTCTGACACTCCTTGAGAAAATTATTATTGTTTACAATTTTTCTGTGATGTTTACAATTTTTGGCCAAAGATTAAAAAACTATAAGATTTATAAATGTACAGAACATTGAAACGCTGGGGATAAAACTAATTTAGTATACTATAATTGAAAGCATTAGAAATACTGCGAGTTGGGGAATTTCATTTCCTTGTAAAACACTGATCAAGAACAGTTGTGTGGAGCCAGCCTGCCCGCCATTGAACTTCCCAGTAGCTACAGCATCAACTGCAGGTCTTGGTGAGAAGACAAACTCCTTCTCTGTTGGAATCAGCTTCCAGAACTTTCTGTGTGCTTTCAAGAGGGAGAAATACCTCTGAAATGTTTCGCCCTGTGCCACCTCCTCTGGGACACTGCCTTCCTGAACACTGGCTGTCCTCATTTATAAGAAAGCGATCTGAACTGTTCCTCTGGCTGTATGTGGAGTCTTTCTAGAGTAGTCAGGGTCCCCAGTCTACTTTTCTTCCTTTAATGTTTTTGCTCCACTAGAATTTCTTCCTCTAGTAATACCCCCTTTTCCGTAGATTCACTTCACCCATGCTGGCCAGTTCCGTCTGGTTGATTTTTACGTGTTTCCTGAGTACCAACCAACAGGGACCCCACCACACTCTGCTGACCGTGTGTGATCTGAAAAACAGACTTTCAGGGAGCTGTCACTGACAGAAAGTGACTTGACACCTCATGGCATGTGCCCCTGTGACTTGATAGTGACCAGCATTCACAGGTTAGCGATACTGCAGAAACCTTAGGGAAAGTCTGGGGTTTTTAATGTTCTTGTGGGTGTTTGTTTCTAGACAGGTTCTTGTGTAGCCCAAGTATCCAGATAACCCTGCTCCTCTGTCTCCACCTACCAAGTGCTGAGATGAGTGTGCCGCTGTATCTGGCCTTCTTCAGTCATTTTTATTGGCAGTGAGTGCTATCGCCCTGCTTAGACTACAGTGTGACCGCCTAGTTTCAGCTCGCCAACAGCAGACGAGCTCAAGGGCCTTCAATGTCTCTTCATATGTTATGGTTCTGAGAGAAAGACAAATGAGGAGAGCTCCTCCCCTGTGCAGTTTCAAGGGGAGTAATTCAGTGTGCCTTTGGGACTTTACACTGACACCCACATCTGGCTTTGTTTTCTACAGAGGGGACTAGAGGGTTACTAGCTTTCCTTCCTGGGTATGATGTGGTCTGACTGAAGGTATTCTGGCTTCATTCTGTTGCTGGGATAAAACACTCTGACCAAGCAAGTTGGGGAGGAAAGAGTTTATTTGGCTTATACTGCCAGGTATTGATCCATCATTCATGAAAGGTGGGGCAAGAATTCAAGGCCTAACCTAGAATAGAAACTATGAAGGAATGCTGCTTGCTGACTCACTCAGACACTTGTGTTCAACTAACTCTCTTGTATAGTTCAAGACCACCTGCCTAGGAACAGTTCTGCCCATAGTGGGCTTGGCTATTCTACAGCACTCAAGCCAATGATGCACAGATATGCCCACAAAACAAATGGGCTGGGGCAATTCTTCCACCGAAGTTCTCTCTTCCTAGACAACACTAGACCGTAACAAGTTAACCACGATGTTTTTGATCTCACAGACAACAAGCTACAGAAGTAATCTCTTTCTGTATACTGGTGACTCATATGAAAGTTTATATAGAAGATGGCATGTAAAAGATTACAGGCTATAAGGCCTGTAGTCACCCTGGACCTGGGTAATGTCAGCCAAGGGGAAGGTAGATGAGGAACATCCAATTTTCAAGCTCGATGGAGATGCCAAACCTCTTACTTTCTTTCCATCGGCCAGAGATGGCCACCAGCCAGCCAGAAATCTGAAGACTGAACTGTGTCTGGATATACACAACATTCTAGCAGGGCTTTTCTACTCTGTCTGTGAAGCACATACTTTTATCAGAAAGGAACTTTGCATTTTCTTCCTAAATTAGGGCATTCATCGGGGTTGAGAAAATTTACTGCACCAATAATGGTCAGGCAGGCACTTTCCACCAGCTACCTCACTGAAACCTTGATGGTCTCCTCATGAGCCATCAACAATCTCCAGAGAGGAGAAGGCTTGGCTTCCTGCCATCAAAGACAGCAAACCGAAAGGCTGAGACATCAACAGAAAAGGCTTGTGTGCTTATATATATATATATATATATATATATATATACATATATATATATATATAAACACCAGAGGAACACAGAGATAGGAAAGAAGGCTCAGATACACCATCTTATCAGCACCCACAAAATGTATCATTTTAGTTCTTTTTAAAAATCATACAGAACCCAGGCTAGCCTCAAACTTGCTGTATAGACCAAGGCTGGCCTTGAACTCTTAATCCTCCTGCCTCCACCTCTGAGTGCTGGGATTGCAGACATGGGCCACCACACCTGGTAGGGGTCTGTAATTTCCTTGGAATTTAATATGCCCAATGCACAGATCTTTCTGCTGTTCCTCAAAGTATTTCCATTCTCCCACTTTCCATATCTCAACAGGTGATGCTGTCAATCAAGCAATAATCAATACCAGACACTGAGGACTCTTCTTTAGAATTTCCTCCTAATTGTCTTCTGGAGTTTGAATGTGAAATGCCCCCTATGGTTTCATGTTTGGAGATAATATAAAGCCTTTAGGAGGTTTTTGCTGGAGAAATATGTCACTGTGGGTGGGTTTAAGGCTCTGTAGCCTGGTCTCACTTCCTGTTTTCTCTCTGTCTGCTTCTTGAGTGTGGAAAAACTGTGAGCAGACATCTTGTTGCTGCTGCACCATGCCATGCCTTCTCAGCCTTTATGATCTCAGCCCCTCTGGAACTGTAAGTCAAAATAGACTTTTCTTCCTGTAAGTTGCTTTTGCTCATGGTGTTCAACACAACAGGAAAGTAGCTAACAGACTGCCTAGGCCCTGCAAGCTACGCTGCCTGTTTTCCAGCCACAGCACAGGTCAGCTTCTCCATGGGCCAGGCTCTGCAGGAGCTATCACCTCCTCCATTTGAGCATCCTTTCACAACCTGCTACAGGGGTCATCACAGAGAATGGCCTTTATGGTGAAGAAACTGAGAAGACACGGATGGGGAAAACTGACAAAGAACTGAGAGTACTGTGTGGTAATGTTGTGACCCGTACTCTGCCTCAATGCTTTGCCTCAACGCTTTGGGGCTAAGTGCTCTTTGTTTCACTTCTGAATTCAGCCAGCTCCGTCAGTTGACTGGTTCTCCAGCACAGGGTGTCTTCCACTGTATCCCGCTTACTGGAGTTCAAACATTTAGATTCTGTCAGCCGGACTGGTTCTCCAGCGCAGGGTGTCTTCCACTGTATCCCGCTTACTGGAGCCCAACGTTGGACGCCACAAATGTTGTAGCCTTTACTCTACCTCAACGGTTTGGGGCTAAGTGCTCTGGTCAAGAGAGAGAGTGGGGCTGCAGGGGCAGGAGACACGAAGAATGGAGACAAGACAGGGTGTGATCAAGTCTCAAGTCTCTTTCTCAAGTCTCTCCTTTATCAAGTCTCTCTCTTATTGAGTCTCTTCTATTGAAGGGAATTCTGAGGTATTTATATACACAAGCAGGAGAACACAGGTGAAAACACTTTACCACGTGCACCATACAGCTGAGGTCACTAAACAGCAAAACAAGCTATGTGGGATAAACAATATATTTATCAGAGTGTGCTTCAGCTGTTATAGGCTTTTGACAACCAAGTCTTTCATCAGGGTATATGGTTCCAGATGGCTGCAAAGTTGATCTAGCTGCTTTCTACTAAAGTCGGCTCCCAACAGGGTAAGACCCCAGGAACATAAGGAACAGGGGGCAGAGATCTGCAGAAGAACATTGATAGCAAGTGGGGAGGAGACAGGGTCCTGAAGTGTAAAAGAACAGACCTGTGTAACTGAGAAATAGGATGTATGTGCAACTGTCTGGCCATGTGCAGCTGTCTGGCACTGTGCAGCTGTCTGGCACTGTGCAGTTGTCTGGCACTGTGCAGCTGTTTGGAGTGTGCAGTTGTCTGGAGTGTGCAGCTGTCTGGCACTGTGCAGCTGTCTGGAGTGTGCAGCTGTCTGGAGTGTGCAGCTGTCTGGCACTGTGCAGCTGACTGGAGTGTGCAGCTGTCTGGCAGTGTGTAGCTGTCTGGCTGTGTGCAGCTGTCTGGCACTGTGCAGCTGTCTGGCAGTGTGCAGCTGTCTGGCACTGTGCAGCTGTATGGCTCTGGCACTGTGCAGCTGTCTGGCACTGTGCAGCTGTCTGGAGTGTGCAGCTATCTGGCACTGTGCAGCTGTATGGCTCTGGCACTGTGCAGCTGTCTTGCAGTGTGCAGCTGTCTGGCAGTGTGCAGCTGTCTGGAGTGTGCAGCTGCCTGAAGTGTGCAGCTGTCTGGCACTGTGCAGCTGTCTTGCAGTGTGCAGCTATCTGGCAGTGTGCAGCTATCTGGCAGTGTGCAGCTGTCTGGCTCTATGCAGCTATATGACAGTGAACTAGATGTGTCTTATCTAGTATTCCAAACTATATGTCAAACTGAAGATACAATCATGAAGCCTCTGGAACATAACAAAATGCACATCCTGATAGACACCAAAGTAGAAGAAAGGGTCTCACAAACTGTGAGCCAAAGGAAATTCTTTTCTTCTTATAAATTCTTGAAACTAGCTTACATTTCTGAAATAGCTTAACAGCTTTAGCAACATGGAACTTAGGGTGAGTAAAAGATAAAGGGAGGGCTAGGGTGATAGCTTAGTGAGTAATGCAAGAATAGATTAGAGTCAGATCCCCCAGAACCCAAGCAAAAGCTGGCTGGGTATAACAACCCGCCTGTAGTACCATGCTGAGGCAGAGACAAGCAAACCTGGGGAGCAAACTAGCTAAAAAAGAGTAGCCAAGATAGTAAACTGCTGGTTCAACAAGAGACCCTGCCTCAATATATAAGATGGAGAGCAACAGAGGAAGACACCCAGTGTCAACCTCAGGTCTCCATATACACATGCTCACATATGCACATGTACTCCAACAACATGTACTCACATGCAAACACACATATACACATGCATACCACACACACACATGTGAATGCAGATGTGAGCACACACACAGAGGAGATTAAGACTTAAAATAGGTTAGATATTGTGTTAATTAGCTGAAAGTACCTTAGAGATGAACATGTAATTTGATCTTTATTGAAAGTAGTAAGTTTTCAATAGTATTCCACTATAAGAGAATAGGAAGACCAACAGAGTCAATTAATCTGGACCCTTTGGGGCTCTCAGATCTGAATCACCAACCAAAGAACACACACGGATTGGACCTAGGGAGGTCTACTCATACATAATAGATGTGCAGCTTGGCCTTCATGTGGGTCCTACACAGCTAGGACAGGGGCTATCCCAAAAGCTATTGCCTGTCCATGGAATATGTTCTTCTAGCTGGGTTGCCTTGTCTGGCCTCAGTAGGAAAGAAAGCATCTAGCCTTGCAGAGACTTGAAGTGCCGAGGTACAGGAAGGGGGATACCCTAGGGAGCCCCTACCCACTCAGAGGAGAAGGGGAGGAGAGAATGCATCTATTTCTACCTTTCAACTAAAGGTATCATGAATCAAGTAGCCACCTCTGTGGCCTGCATCTCTCACTTGGCACTGAAGACTGGCCCATTTATCAAGACATCTATTACACTCATCTTTATAAATGTGCTGAGTCTAAGAAAGCTATTTGACCCTCTCACACCTACAAGTAGATCAAAAAGATGACAACAGAAAATATGTTTCTATGCATGCATAAAAGACCTACATCCACACAGAGACAAGCAGAGTAGTTTTGCCACCAATAGTATCTCCATCCCAGGAGAGCTCAAGCATAACTTCTAGTTTTTGAGAAGTATAGGAGAGAGCAGATATATACATTTGTAGGACAAATGGGAGGGGTGCATGTGGTCACAAGACAGTGAGATAGATGTGACCTGTAGCCCAGGCTTGCCTAATACATTGTAGTCCAAGGATGACCTTGAACTTCTAATTCTCCAGCCTCTACCTTCCAAGTGCTGGAATTACCAGCCTGAGGTAGCTACCATCCTGTTTCTATGGTTTACAGTTGAATCCAGGGCATTCTGAATGTTAGGCAAGCACTCTACCAACTAAGCTACATCGCCAAATCCTCAAATAAAGTATTAAGATAGCAAAAAAAAAAAAAAAAAAAAATCCAAATAGGTTGACTCCTTAGTGTCTATTCTGTCAATGCCTAATCTACAAACTGCTATCTGTCTCCATAAAAATTAAACACATTTATTGATAGTACCTTAAAATAGTATCTATACAGAACAAATAGGACATACATATGGAGCTTATAAATATATGCACATATTATACATATTAGTTTAGTTATATTTTAGAGGAGATCATGTGTTTAATGTGGTATGACCATTGACATATGCATATTTTATAATATTGGACACCATCCTCTTCCCTTCAAAATACTGAAAAAGCCCACAAAAAGCAAGTGCCAGGAAACTCTAAGCCCCATATCCCAGTCACATGATGCAATCCATGTTAAAATTCCAAAAGGAAAACTACAGTGTACTAATTAACCTAGCATTTTGAGTAAGGATTCTGAGAAGCCTTCATTTTAAAGCAGAATGCTAATAAAGGCACATTTTAAGGAAGGATACTGAAAAGACTATTCATTGCCTAAGTAGAGACTGTTCTACAAGAGGATGTGGAGAGGTTAATTTTAGAGACAATTTTTAAGATCTGAATCTATGCATGCATCTGAAACTCATTCTTTCAAGATAAGGCAATTTAACTTTTGAGAACACCATCTTTTCTTGTGTGCACTGCGCAGTGACCTTCAGCGAACATATTTCTCTTAGATTTTATGAAGCAAGGACAAATTTTCAGGATGCAGTAGGTAATATAACAGTTATCCAGACAAATACATAGTATCCTACTGTAAGAGGGTAACCAGCAAAGAGCTTTCAACAAATGCAAGGAGCTGGAAATAATATGATTGATATAAGGGTGTATGATTTTCTCTCCAGGGCATGTTCTCATGTCAGTCTTCTGACTGCCATGCACATATGAGCATAACATCTATCTATGCATCCATTGCTCTGTGCAGGGGCATAACATCTATCTGTATCTATAGCTCTGTGTGAGGCTATAATCTCTATCTATTTATCTATAGCTCAGTGCATGGGCATAGCCTCTACCTATGCATCCATAGATCTGTGCAGGGGCATGACATCTATCTACACATCTATAGATCTGTGTTTGGCCATAATCTCTATCTATTCATCTACAGCTCTATGCATGGGCATAGTCTCTACCTATGCATCCACAGCTGTTTTCACAGGCACAGACACTATCAGCATCCATAGCTCTGTGCTGACTTCCATCTATGCATCCACACTCTGTGCACAGACACAGCCTCTGTCTATGCATTCATAGATTTGCTTCGGAAAAATATAACAAAACAGACATTTTCTATCCCAACATCCCATGCACTTCTGTTGCTGATGAAATTATGAAACTCTCTTTCTTGCTAACGATAAATCTAATTATTTAATTAAAATATTAATGACCATCCAGTGTAGCAGACACTACAACTCCCGCAGTTTCATTGTCTCTGGAATTGATTATCTTTTCTTACAAACAGTAAACATTACTGATGAGGGCTTTTCTTTGGCCTGGAAATCCTTCAGTGAGCTAGGAGTTTATACCCAACCATAATCTATCCATGCTACAAATCAAGATGGGACAATGATGCAGAAAACAAACAAACAAAAAACCAGCCCTGGTAAAGTGGCAAGTTTGCACTCAGCTGTTTTTCTTGGGAGTGTACTGATGCTGCAGATATCATCTAAAGGGTAACTTATACCACAAGGAAAATTCAGGGTATAAGTTTTAAAACTGTATTTTCAAAAGTTTGGCCTTGAGATCCCAAGGAGTATCGGCAAGTTAAAAGGCTCAAATCAAATGGACAGGAACACAAGAGACTTACTCACACATGAAGGTTCTATACCACTGAAATCTTTTAGCTGGGCACAAGGAACAACTTGGGGCCAAATCAGGGAGCTGGGTTTCCAGCCCTTGTCCACCACCAGTACTGGGGATCCATCAGGGAAGTCCTGGGCATTGAGTCTACCACTCTCCCTCAGAGCTCTCATTATTAGACAGACAGTCATTCCATAATAGTCCCTTGTAGTGACTTATCCTCAGTTATAAGTTAGCAGCTCAAAGTAACACCCATTAAGTGAAAAGGGTATTACTATTAAGGAGCCACACCCAGAGTTCAAATCCCAGTGCCTTCTATTTCCCTTTGTGGTCACAATGGCTTGCTTGCTTGCTTGCTTGCTTTTTTCTTTTCTCTCTTTTTGTCTTTGTCTTTCTGTCTTTCTTTTGTTTTCTAATCTATGAAAATAAATGAAACCCTGCTGTAGAAGATTACTTTAAGGAATTATATTAATTATGAATATAATTTGTACAAAGCACCCAAGAAGCGGTGCCCAGAATATAAAAAGATGATAAATAATTGTTCCCTCCTCCTTCCTATAGTTGAAAGGACTAAATTCATTTACTAAACACAAGACAAAACAAGTTCTTGCAGCCAAGGAGTTTATGCTCGGGGTAGGTACTGATATTGAGAAAACATGCATTTATGAAGCTAATTCAAGAATAAAAGCAACACAAGGTGGAAACATCAAGAAAAATAAAGGGGTTATAGGGTAGCCAGAGCTGACTTCTCTAATGACACTAACCATGATCTGTACAGAGCTACAAGTGAGTGTGTGAAATATCCCAGCTGGAAAGTATAATAAACATAGTGTCCACCAAGGGGAAGGCCTGGGGACTCTGCAAGGGGAAGGGGGCACTGAGAGGAGTGAAAGGAAATGGGACAGAGATGCAGCAGAATCCTTCCAGAGGGCCTTGTAGACTACAGAAAAGGCCTTGACATATAGCCAACCAAGGTGAGCATCAGCAGCAAACAGAGGAATAGCAGACGTTAGCATCTATCAACTCTAAAAGCCTCACTTGGCCCACCATGCTGCGTGTAAAAGAGCTTGTTACTGTGTCCACATCAAAAAAAAAAAATGACAGTACCTAACATTAGTGTCACATTTATACATGTTGGTGAGAAGTCATTTAAAAGTAGAATCAATGGGATTTGCTAATGTGGGATAGACAGAGAGGAGAAGAATGAGCACAAGGTTTTATGGCCAAACACCTGGGTAGACAGTGATACCATGAACTGAGATGAGTGACACCTAGGAAGGGCATCTGGCATTTGGGAAGATGCTGGAGCTCAATTTGCACATGACTTACAAGGCCTTTCATCCAATGGAGAGGCCAAGCCGGTGTCTAGATTCACAAATCTGGAATCCAGGGGGAAATGTCATGGTTGCTGACGAGTTTCTTCAAAGTGAAGAACATATTTAAAGACATAATACTAATCAAAATCATGGTGGATAAATAAGGCAAAGGGCCTAAAACTCAATCTGTACCTTATCAACATTAAGAGTTCTAGGCGCAGGAAATTCAACAAAGATAGTTAAAGAGGATGGCCTGTAAGTCAGAGGAAAGTCAAGAGCCAAATAAAATACATAGCCAATAAGAGAGAGAGAGAGAGAGAGAGAGAGAGAGAGAGAGAGAGACCCTTGAACTACAGAGAATGTTAAGCAGGTACAAACTGAGAAGAAAGAATTGCTGTGGCATTTGATAGCTAGTGGTCTTAGTGAATTCCTCGGGTGAAATAGAAAGATCTAGAAGGAAAATCATTTAAGATGGAATGGATGCAGTAGAGGCAAGGTGGTACACATGGTCAGAGTCTCAAATGCATTCTCAACAAACAGAGCAGTAGATAGAGAGAGTACACAGTTAGGAAAGGGTGGACTAGATTGGGGAGGAGAATACTTTAATACTGCAGGCACTCTTAGGAACTACAGATAGAGGTGTAGAAAGGATACTCAAATAGATGAAACTGACCTCGTGGAAATAAAGGACAGATGGTAAAATATGCACATACACACACACTCACCATACCACATGTATACACACATACCTACATACACACACACACACACACATCCAAAGTAAGACAGAGGAAGGGTGGAATATAATTATTTAAATAGGCCAAAGAAAGCATTTCTCATAACTGTCCGCCTGAAAACACAGGGGTAACCAAGGGAAAGATCCAAGACACATATTCTTGATTTGTGTAAGAGTGACCATTGCTATACATGACATCTGATGGGAGAATGCTTAACAAGGAGAAACAGCCCATGATGCAGGCAGGAGCTGTGACTTGAGCATCTTCACCTGGCATCCAGAGCCCAGATAGAAGTGGCATCCTAAGACAGGAATCATGGTGTTGGTCTGGGAGTTTAGCTGGTACATAGGTGAGAAGACAATGGACTGTAATGCCTATGGGAGCAGAAGGAAGACATCTTAGCAGTGCTTCTCAAGCTGTGGGTCATGACCCCCAAAGACCATCAGAAAACACAAAGATCTACATTATGATCCATAACAGTGGCAAAATTACAGTTATGAAGTAGCAACAAAAATAATTCTATGGTTGAGTGTGGGTCACCACAACATAAGGAACTGTATTAAACTGCTGCAGTGTTAGGAAGGTTGAGAACCCCTGCCTATAGAGAAGGAGAGGAGAGTGAAGCATTAAGAGAAACACAGGAGCATCGAGGCCATTAGCCACACATACCTCGTGATACATAGTTAAAGAAGAGGACATCTGTAGGGCCCCAAATCCTTTGTGAATATATATTATCAGCAAATCAGAGAGGTGGGGTGCTGAGTAGAGGTTCAAAAATATCACTGTTGTGTGAACAGACTGAATGTGCCAAGTATTCTAAAAAGGCACCCACCTAGTGAACAGAAGCCACTTGGGGAGAGAGAACAGTGGGTTGCTGATTATAAGGGGATGTACACTATATGGTATGACACATCAGGGTGACAGTCTAGCAGCAGGAGGGAAGCCATGCCATGAGCATCCCAAAGAAGCCTATTGCAGTGCATTCTCTCTAGATTTTATAATCACAGACTCAAAACCTTCTGTCCCTTGACCCTTCACTCAGAGTCTCACATCCCAGCACTACTGGACATGTGTGAGAAGAAACTGTTATCATTCTCTAAAGATACACATGTCCAGAATAAATTCACCCCGTTAGACTTGAGTTAGGCAGACAGGCTTATTTATGAGCACCGTGACTTGGCATGTTCTGCATGACTCTCTCCACGGCTCTCTGGTACTCGGATTATAATCTTTGAGAATAAACTTCCTGGCTTATTCTCGTTGCATTTGTGTCTCTTATCACATCTGTGACGCAGCAGATATGATAAACATTAGATGCATGAATAAGTAAAAAGAGGAAGATGAAAATAATACTTATAAAACCTTATCAAAGAGATGGGGAGAAAGATCACCTATAAAGCACTTTCTGTACAGTCACAAGGAGCCAGGTTCAATCCCTAGCACCCACATGAAGACCAAGGTTGGTGATGTGCTCTTGAAATCCCAGCACTGGGGAGGCAGAGGCAGGTGGATCTCAGGGCTTCCTGACTAGCCAGCATAGTTTGCTATGCTATATTGGCAATCTTCACAAAGAATAAGAGACTGAGTCATATACAACACACACACACACACACACACACACGACAATAAGGAATGAACCTGAAGTTACCCTACAGTCTTTATACTCAAGGCACACATGCATGTATACCTATAAACACATGTACCTATACTTGAACAAGCAAACATAACTGCACCACACACACACACACACACACACACACACACACACACAAACACACAATGGGCAATGAAGAATGAACCTGAAGTTACCCTGCAGTCTTTTTATTCAAGGTACACATGCATGTGTATCCTTAAACACATGAACTCATACTTGAACGAGCAAATGTAACTGCACCACAAACACACACATACACACGTGCACGTGTGCACACACATACACACACACACACACACACGGTCCCTACACAAACTGACTAGCATACACATAAATAAACCTGCATACACATTCACCTGCATACTTGAACACACATATCCACACACGATATCTGCACACTTGAACACACATACACATACGCATAGCCACACAAAGAAATAAAAAATTAACTTGTTCCCTTATCCACACCTCCTGGTTATCATAAAGCTGTAATTAAATAGAACATATGAAATTATGAAATGCCTTCCAGGAGTTAACAGTTGTTAACACCTATATCAAATACCATGGGCTAGCAATAGAGATGATGGACAAAGTCCCAGGCACTGTCTGCAGCATGGCAAAGCAGCAGTGTTGAGACTGGGTCCTGAGGAGGACCAGAAGCAGTCACAGCAGGCAGACAGGTGCTAAGGGAGATGTCACTTAGAGGGAAAAAAAGAAAAGGCCACTGGGAGCAGCCCAAAAGCCCTAATCTTCTCAAACTTCTCATCAGAAATTGAATCAGCTCTTGCAGTTCAGTATCTGATCTAAGATTGATGTAGTTCATCAATCATCTTTTTATCTTGAGATTAAAAATCTTGTCCGTTAGGACACTTCATGTCTGGCCATCTTTCTAAGTCCTTAAAAACACAAACTGAATTGCCTGCTTCTCTTGTCGTGAAAACTGGGCTGCTCCCTGCACTGATTTACCTGGATTGTAGATCAAATGAACAATTCTATGAATCCCTGCTTCTCCAGCAACAGGAAGGTGTACTGTGTGCATTGCAAGCTCATACATTAGCTCTATGAGTGACTATTGGTGGTCGGGGTGGGGATAAAACTAGGAAACTATCCCAGATGCAGTTCATGCTGCAGATGTCTTTGCAAAGATGCTACTGTGGTTGGTGAATGGCACAGAACTCCAAGTCTGATTTCTCCTCTGAAATGGATGGATATCCCCCACAATTTATTTATTTATTTATTTATTTATTTATTTATTTATTTATTCACATTGCATTCCAGTCAGAGCCCTCCCTCCCTCCTCTCCTCCAAGCCCTACTCTCAAAAATCCCTTCCGTGATTACACCCTGCCCTTCTCCTCAGAGAAGGGGAAGGCCCCTTGTGTACCATCCTAGAACATCTAGTTGCAGCAGGACTAAGCACCTCTTCTCCCACTGAGGCCCAACCAGGTAATCCAGGTAGGGGGAGGGGATCCAATGGCTGACAACAGAGTCAGAGACAGCCCCTGCTCCAATTGTTAGGGAACCCACACGAAGACCAAGCTGCACATCTGCTATGAATGTATAGAAGCCCAGAGTCCAACCTCTGCATGATCTTTGATTGGTTGTTCAGTCTCTGTGAGGCCCCATGGGCGCACATTAGTTCACTCTGTAGGTCTTCCTGTGGACTTTTCCAAATGAATCAACCCTTCATTTTAACTTTCCAAGGGCCTGTAAACCCTTATGCTTCAGGACTTGTATTTGTGGTGTGTTGAGCCTTACAGAGCCTGTGGCCTGCTCAGCTGGATGGACTGGTGCAGTTGGCACTGAAGAACCATCTAAAATACCAGCAGCTTCTTCAGGAACCAGCAACAGGTCCCTCTCAGTGGGACTCTTTTCCTTCCACTCAACCAAGGGAGGCTTTTCCTCTGTCTAGCTGCCTAAGTGGCTGCCCAAGGAGAGGTCTTTATCCCACAAAACAAGTCTCTTTTGTGTGGCCTCCCAGGGTGCTGTAAATGGCCAGCTAGGGCTGCTAGTTAAGCTGTCATCAGAACCCTTTCCCTAACTGTGGAAGGTAGGTGGCGCTGGTGACAGCTGGAGGCAGGACACAATGGAGTTTGGAACCCAGCAGCAGCCCACTGGACTGTGACATCTGAGTGGGCCTGAGCTTTCATTCCTTCCTTGTAGAGTTACGGTAACTGCCTGCCTTGTTCAAGATCAGCCCCAACAGGACCCCTTCTGCAATGAATGGCTGAGCGGAAGTGGGCGCTGTAATCATGCAAGCCCTGTTATTTAAAACCTGAAGACTGGGGAGGGGAAATCATATAAAACCTGAGATCAAAAGAAAGTGACAAGAAAAGTATAACTTGGCTACAAGGATTTTAGAGAAACAAATACTTTTCAAAGCTCCGAAAGCTTCCTCTTCTGGGCTATTTAATTCTTTTGAGTAATTCTTTTCTGTTTTTCCTTCTTCATAAGTATTCTCATTTAAAAATATGTGAACTATTTATGACAAGGGACATGACATGGTGCTAAAGATCTTTTCTATAAAATTAAGGGGGTGTGGCTTACTGTTCTTGTCCAAGGTGTACCAGATCCTGGGTTCAGTCCCCAACACCCCCCTAACCCCCAATGTAACCAGGAAAAGAAGCAACAACTGATCAAATTAAAATAGGAAGCAGATGAAAGTTTAAAAAAATATACTAGTTTCTGTATAAATTTAAACAAAATAAAAGTATTTTAAAGATAGTTTTTGATTAATAACCAATGATTATTTAAAAATAATATGCAGGATCATAAAAAATAAAGTCTTAAGTTAAGCAAATTTTTATATTTATGTTCAGCTAAAGCCGGCAATCAAATGCCTTAGATTCTCTATTGCATGGCTGGTTCTATTGACTCAAAAAGCACTCCTTAAATCAAGCTATCCAAATGCACATTGTTTTAAAAGGAAAGAGGTGAGGTACGATAGTGTTTCTATGTAAAAAACAAAACAAACATAGGGAGAAAACAAGAACTGAAAACTACCAGGCTTTAAAAAAAAAAAAAATTGCAGAAAAGAAGATGCAGCCCCTGTCTAGGTAAGAGGCCACTGGCATTATTGGGCGATTCAAGGGCCTCATAACTAGTGCTGTTGTGTACAAGTGACCACTTGCCTTCAGAAGAAGAGCAGCATCAGTTCCCAGAACTGACTAATGTACTGACATCCTCATGTAGAGAGGTGACAATCAGGAGAAGTTTGGAGGCATAGCCAGCAGCAGAGTATTCACCTAGCACTCACCAGGCCCAGGAGTCCATTTCCAGCATGCAAGGGAAGAGGGTAACACAAACTCAGGTGACTTCATGTGATTCTTCCTCTAATGAATAAAGATTTCAAGGAACCAATCACTGGGCAAGTAGGCGGGACTTCCAGCTCAGAGAAAGGAACCATAGAAGAGGTGAGGAGACTTGGCTGGTGATGGAGACAAAACTGTAGGTAGCAGAGGCCCACAGTTCAGGTGGCCGGTCCTCCAGGATCTACTACTGGAGGATTTGTTACTTAGCTTACAACATTAGGACGCTAGTTGCTGCGCTCAGAGATGGTGTTGTCTTTTGATTCTAAACTAAGATAGTGTGGTGTTTTACTTCACTCGGTGACTCAACTGAGTTCCAGAGAAAAGGTACGGTGGCAGGCACACCAGCCAGCCACAGAAATTTGGAAATGTGGGGCTGGCGTGGCAGTGGCCCATCTAGGGAACTTGGCAATCTGGGTGGAGATTTCAGAGCTCTGGGTCAGAGAGTCGGTCCGGATGAGAACAGGCCAGCCTGTCCGCCAGTGCCTTGCCGGCATAAAGTGGATTGCCTTCTTAATACTTCACACTACAGTTCCCAGGTATAAAGTACCCATGCTCCTAAAGGGTGAAAAGGCTCTGGGACACTAAAGGTAGAAGCAGAAAGCTTCTGTTTCTACAAATACCACACTGCTTTCCTGGGACTCCGTTAAAAAAAAAAAAAAAAAAAACGGAGCTTGATAAGCTTTCTCACTTTGGGGCACTTTATTGCTAATTATCTAAGAAAACATCATACTGGCCTGCCCAAGAGGCTGGATGAGTCAAGTTCTACCCACCGAGTTAAGCAAAGTTCAATTGGACTCCAGCTCTGAGGCTCTGAGTCAAATATCCAGCTATGGAAATAGCTCAGTTGACGAAGAGTGCTCTCCTGGTGTCTCAGTTAGGGTTTCTGTTGCCGCTGTAGAGACTATGACCAAGAACAACTTGGGTAGATCTGGGGAAATGTTTATTTGGCTTATATATCCTGGGTCATTGTGGGAAGCCAAGGCAGGGCCTCAAATAGGGCAGGAATTCAGAGGCAGAAGCCTTGGAGGGGCACTATTTACTGCCTTGTTCAGCCTGCATTCTTAGACAACTCAAGACCCCATGCACTCCAGGGTGGTGCCACCCACAGTGAGCTGGACACTCATACATGTCATTCATCAAGAAAATGTCTGAGAGACTTGTTGACTGGCCCGTCTAATGAAAGCATTATCTCTCTTCCTCCTTTCCAGAAGACCCTGGCTAGTTTCAAGTTGACAAAGAAATCTAAACAGAACGTTTAGCTGGCCTGAAGCAGCAAATAAACCAGGCAAACACCAATAATTCTACCATTTAGGAAGTAGAGACAAGAGGATCACAAGTTCAAGGTCAGCCTAGAATATGTGTGACACAGGGTCAAAAACACATCATCTACATCCAATCCAGCTTGACTGGTAACACATTTACCTACACCCATGTCTACAATTCGCATTAGAATGGCTGGCAGAGTCACACCGAAGGTGAAGCTTGGGTTTGCTTAATATCTTATCAACTCACATTCAAAAAAAAAAAAAAAAAAAGATGCATTATTCCTAGGAAATACTCAAAGGAATCATACCTAAGTTTTTAAAGTATATAATGACCAATTTGGGAAGAAGAGGCCTAATCACCATTATTCTTGGCTGACATATGACCACACTCAGCTGAGCTATGTGATAGCACAGAATACATCCATTAGAGATTCACCCAGAAGAAACACATCATCAAATTTCACATAACAGCTGAGGAGATGGCTCCACAGTTAACAGTGTCTACTGCACAAGCATGAGCCCCTGACTTTGATGCTCAGCACCCATATAAAAAGCAGGGCACAGCGCCACATTTGTCTATAATCCCAGCACTGTGTGAGATATGGACAGGAAGGTGACTAAGGCTGGATACCTTGCCAGGCTACCTCCAGGTCCAGAAAGCGAACTTGTCTCAAGAGAGGAAGATGGAGAATAATAGAACAGGACAGCTCCAACCCTGACATAGGCATGTGTAAGCACAGTCACACACACACAGAGAGAGAGAGAGAGAGTACACATCAAAAAATGAATAGAAATTTACTGAATAAGAAGCTAGAAGTTATCTAGAACTATCATTTACAATATAAAAATCTCTTTATTGCTTAAGAATAAAAAGGTTTGCTCAAACAAATGAAGTTTGCACAAGAAAAAAAAAAAAAAACCAAGAAGGATATGGTGCCCTCTGGATCTGTATAAACAGCCTAAGTTTGCACAGTATAATTAAACACCTTTTAGTCATTAAAATGGATTGGAGCACAGACACAGAGAGTCACAATATCCACTGCAGTACAGGATTGACTAGCAAACGTGCCATCACTGCAAGGCAGCATTTCTTCCGTCTTTGTTTGCCCTTCCCATAAAATTCCTGGTTTTCTCCTTCTGTATCCGTTCCCTCTGTGCAAGCGATGGAAACCTCAGCTACACACGGCTTACATACACAGCCCCATCCTGTGGCGGATGAGGTAGACAGGAAGGCTGAAGTGTGTCCAACACAACTTTCCATGATGCCAGCACCCAAAACCTCCCTCTGTTTGCATTTCCTTATACAGAATAAAGAAATTACAGTACATAGTTAATTCATTTGAAGCAAACTAGAGAACAGTGGGGTGTGGGCTGCTGGCAGTGAGAAGACTTCATTTTTGGAGATACCGATTGGGGGAAATATGCCAATTTTACACTCAGAGCCCTGGGAAGTTCCAGAAATGCTAAGTGAGTACCCTTCACACCCTCATCCACAGTGGAGGAAACAGTTATTCACAACATCACCTTTCAAAGGACAAAGTGAAATGAGGTTGAATGGGAGCAGAACATGGGACTACTGAGCCACCATGACACTGTCATGAGCAGGAGCCTTTTATGTAGGTCAGTCCAGACTTCCTGTCCATGGATTATAATTCCTTATACATTGCCCTTTATCAGATAACGTGGGAAAGTACGCCTGTGTCTATACCCCTTTGCTATATTCTATTCCAAAGTCTTAGCTGGTGTTTGTGAAACAAAGTCTAAGAAGGCACAACATTCGTATTAAGGACTCATGTGCGTAAGACTAGGTTCTCTACCACAGACCTAAACACACGTAGCCAACAAGAACGGTATTTGCTGAGAAAGTTCTAAAAAGGAACTCACTAATTCTCTTCATACTTATTCAGTAAAACATTTAACTGGCTTAAAAAAAAAAATCAAACAAGGAAAACCAGACATTGAAAAGACAAAAAATACAGAGTTCTTTCATGTTTGATATATAGCTGCTTAGAGAGTAGGCAATTCAATCAACTATATAAACAATCTTGCCACCCCCATATATCATGCTAAAATTGTATTCTTAAAATGACCCTGCCATTAATTCATGAACAAGAGAAATCAAACGTGCTCCACGAGATAAGGAGCCATAATCTAAGGATTATGATTTACAATCTAATGATTTATCAATGGCCAAGTGACTTCTATTTAGCACTTTCAGAAACAGAACTGAACTTGCACTTAGTAAATGGATAACCTTTGTTTTTAAACAAGGTGTTTCTAAGCTGAGGCACCATGTCAGTTGGTAAAGTGCTTGCCTTGTAATTCAGAGGACCCAAGTTCAAGCCCCAGAACTCATGTAAAAGAACCCAGGTGGTAGCTCCTGTCTGTAATCGCAGCATTGGGCAGACAGAGGCAGAAAGACCAGCTACCAGCTGGCTAAGTGGAACTAGTGAGTTCCAGGGACACTGAGAAACCTATCTCAAAACAACAAGATAGCTGGTGTCCAAGGCCTCCATTTGCATGTGTACACGCATGCCACACACCCACACATGCACCAACACACAGATATATACTCACACATACACCAGCACATATACACACCCCTACATGTGCACCAGCATGTACACACATGCCCACACATGTACCAGCACACACATAATTAAATGCCCCTACGAAATTAAAATTACTACTAGAGAACACTACTGTCAATTGCTTAAGAATATTTCAATTTGAGAAAGTATTTGTGCATGGTATATTGAACATCAAATGAGAATATTTAAAATTTATTTTCTTAGAAGTTTTCAAACACAACACATTTTTTTAACTTTCTTCTCTTTTTTCAAAAAGTGTTTCTGAGTGTGTATTTGTGTATGTATATGTGTGTATGTGTGTTTGTGCATATGTGCTTTGTGTGTGATGGTGATGATGAAGGTGATGGTGGTGGTGGTGGTAGTGATGATGATAGCAGTCAGAGTTTTGGGAGTTGGTTCTCTCTGTCACCTTGTGAGATCTGGGGATTGAATGGGGATCAAACTTAGATCGTCAGGTTTGTGCTCAAGATCATTTACCTACTGAGCCTTCTCAACAGCCCATCAAAACGTTATCATTAACCATATCACTACACTGTGAAACAGACCAAGAACCTACATATCCTAACTAAAATTCTGTACTGTTGGACCAACCTCTGCCAATTTATGCTTATGACTAGAACTGAATACAGTGTGACCTACCCCACACTGTATCTGATGACAGCTCTGGAAATGAAATCTGGCCTCAATTCCTTCGGTAGAGCTTTATCATGTTCAAATACCATACACTTCTCCACTAATCATTTCTTTGTCCCTTGGTGAACTAGCATCCCAGAAACTCCCAAATGACTATTACAGTTGGGTCAGGCTGGATTCCAAGGGGAACACCATTAGCGCAGACAGGTCCCTTCGAGTGTTTGTTCCCATGAACCCTAAGGTGCCTAGAAAGTGCCTTAGGTGCTTTCCTAAGAAACCAGAATTTCCATGTGCACTGTGTACTGTTCTCAAAGATAGCAATCTATTTTGAAACACAATGACTGCCCCCTGTCAGTAATAAATATACAAGTCATGCCACTAGTAACATGGCAAAGGGCAGATACCCTTCAGAGCTACAGAAACAAAACACAAACACTTTGGCTCTGGGGGAGACATTTTTAAACTCCAGCAATCAGTGAGAATGACACGTGTTGCAATCGATAGGAACACAGGAGAGGGGTCCTGCTGTGCTTAGACCAGCAGGTTTCCCACAGAACATCTGCTTAGTATAACAAGGCAACCCATTCCATTCCCTACTCTAATGGTAATAGGATGTTTTCACTACATTCCCAGTGCCATGCACTCATAACACAGCCTTTACAGGAAGCCCTTACTACCTACACCTACAGCCTGGTCGGAAAGGATTCCATCAACACCCACTCTGGACCTTGTTCAGTCCCTTCCCTCCATTCTTACATGATGACTTCATTCGTCTGGTAAATTTGGTAGTGAGTGGGTGTCCCCAGCTCAGTTCTGCTGTTTCTTCCTATTGGGAATGAGTACATTACAGACAGAACAGGTCACACCATCAGAGAAAACATAGCATTATTGCCTGACTTTGTTCTTTTCCAGGATCTTCAGCACTTAGGGATGAAGTACCAGTGCTGTTGCTGTGCCCTGCCTAAAGACTGTACCATCAGATGGTAATGATGCTGGTCTTCAGAGGAGCGCCTATGCCCTTAAATATGCAAAGGAGGTGAGCATTACATCCTCACATGGATACACATGGATGTCCAATCCTAAGAGATGAGCATCATTCTCTGCTTCCTAGCTAATGGGATCTTAGTTCCCTTTGGTACCAGTTCTTTCCCCACAGCTCTGTGCCTCGAGGGGAGCCACCACTTCATCCCAGCTGCACTGGAGATTTTTACTTTCCTAACAATTATTTTAGTAATGGGCATTTGACCAAAGTCTGGGTAATGAGACATAAACAGAAGTATCTTGGGGAAAGAGATTATTCTTTGGAAAAACTGTTCCTCTCTTCTAAGAAAAGCCTAGAAAAAAGAAATGTTCATTCTACTTCCTCTGGACAGTTGATCTGGATAGGGTGCAAGCCTTATAACCTTCTTGCTACTACTTAGTAGAAGTACTGCATCAAGAATACAAGATTATCTACTAGGATCAGCCCATTCTGGGTAAGCACTGTTTCTGGACTATAAAGGAAACTGCCAGACAGACATGATGATGCACACCAACACCTGGTAGGCTGTGTCAGGAGGCTAGCCAGTTCAAAGCTACCTTTGTCTACTACACTAACCCTTATCTCTAAAAATAAAAATAAATGGGGGTGGGGTAACAAAACAAGTTATCTTTGGGCTTTTACCCCAAGATAATATCAAAAATGAAGAAGGACTTTCACGCCCCACCCACAGCAAAAGCCAAAGCAAAGGCTCTGAAAACCATCCAGGAGGTGATGACCAGGCAGCCACAGGCAACAAAAACCAGTCAGTCCTCTCTTTGTGTTCTTCCCAGACACCAGACCCTAGAGGCTGAGAAAATATCCTCAGAAGAGCACCACCCTGAGGATGCCCACGCTTGACCATCAGCTCCTCTGACCACCAAAAGTACTAGAAAAGACAGAAGACCACACAGTTGTGCTCAGTGTGGTTCACAAGGCAACAGTAAAAGAT
Organism: Arvicanthis niloticus; assembly: GCF_011762505.2. Taxonomy (NCBI): domain Eukaryota; kingdom Metazoa; phylum Chordata; class Mammalia; order Rodentia; family Muridae; genus Arvicanthis; species Arvicanthis niloticus. The sequence continues at coordinate 48,222,513 of NC_047665.1, read as the reverse complement.
CAGAAAGGCTGAGAAGAGGTGCTGAGGACCAAAGTCAACATCCTGACAGTGCAAATAGAGAGACTAAAGCATGTGTCACGCTGCCTCCTGGCTATGATACTCCAGATACCACCAACAAACGGGGTCCTCCTAACACTAAACATACAAATTTCAAATGTATGTTAAACACATATATACATATCTATATACACATAAACATATCTATACATGCATACAGTATAAGACGTGTATAAACAAAAGAGTCTCTCACTTATAGCCAAAAGTATTCCTGAAGATCCAGCCCTCGGAGATGGAAAATGCCATATTCAGTCTCAGGTCTATTGATTCTCTCAGCTTGTTTCCTTGGTTGACATATTCATTTCACTGGGTCTCAGAAGGATCACAAGGACTCCAAACCAAAGGCTGTACTGAAGAGCATGTAGTGGCTTTGAGACATGCCAGTGTCTCCTCGACACTGAACATGCATCATGTAACTGCATCCCCAGGAGCCAGAAACTGACTCCAGCATTTGAAGACCAACTTCCCCACAGTAAATGCCCGCTCAGGAAGGCTGGGTTTCATTCAAGTTTAAGAGAAAGATTCTTCTAAAAAAAAAAAAAATCAAAGCTTTGAGCCATCTGGATCCTTCCTACAGCTTCCCCCAGCTACCTCTCCTCAGCTATAAAAGCTAGCTACTCTGAAAAGCTAATGTCAGTATCAAAGATAACACACACAGTCATATAATCAGCATGTGCCCAGCAGGTGTCCAGCACATGGTAAAACATTATTGGTAATGCTATTCTTCACTAGGAGTATAGCAGCACCAGAAAGCAACCTGGGATCTTGAAAGTATTTGAGCGGCTTTATATGAATCCTATGTGCATGATCAATAAGTCACAACTTCTACTCAGTGAGGATCCCTCTTAATGTTCACCCGGCATGAAAATGAAAAATAACACTTTAATAATCTACAACCATATTAATTATCTCAGAAATGACAGGGAATTATTCAATTCTATTGATGTTTCCTGAATGGTGCCGAGAAGATGAAAAATGAACGTGCACCCAACAGTATCCAGCTGACTTCTAAACAGCTTAGAAACATTAATGGGATGGCAACCCTGCATATCAAGGTAGATTTTTTTTTTTTTTTGTGGTCACGGAGTTATTAGTCACTAAATGATTTTAAATTCTGCTATTAATCCTCCTGTCTCTGTTAACTATCATTTCACATTCAGAATGGCATAGCAATAAACCCTTTAAGCAAAATGAGTACAGCGGAGTCTGTGTTTACAGAGCACAAATCCAAGGTACGATCCCTGTGCTTGTGTGTATATGTACGCTCCCCCACCACCCACAGCATCAGATCAGATTTCTCTTACAATAAGTGTACATTCACCTGAACACACACGTGCGCATGCAGGCATGCACGCATGCACACACACACACACACACACACACACCTCCTCGGGATAGATTTTTGTTACAATGAGTACAGTAAGAGGGTGCCAGTTGTTGCAACTCTTTAATCATGAAACACAATTCATTCTGTGCCCAACTAGGACTGCAGGAGTCACCACCACAACAGTTTACTGAGTTCTTAGTCTCTATCCACCAATCCAAACGGACATAAGCTTCAGTTGCTATGCAGCTACAATTCCATGTCAGGCTGACCAGTGCTTTGAACAAAGCCTTTAGTCACAGCTCAGTAAGCAGTCCAGACTAGATTCTCCCAGATATCTCCATGGTCACTGTAACTGTTGTAATAAATGTTTTGCTTTTTATTTGACAAAATGCCTAATACAAGAAAAGAGAGCCTTATGAGGGATAAACTCCTTCATGTCAGGGAGGGCATGGCGATGAGAATGGCTTCTAGCTGTGAACATGAGGTGGTTGGTTGTATCCAATGAAGAGTCTGGTAGCAGAGAGTTGAAGATGTGTTGGGGGCCGACTTTTAGCAGAAAGCAGCTATCAGCTTTGCAGCCATCTTGAGCCATATACCCTGACATGTGACTTGGATTACAATAGCCTACAACAGCTGAGCACACTCCGATAATCTTGGTTTAGATACCTTGAGATTAAAGGTGTGTGAGATTAAAGGTGTGTGAAATTAAAGGTGTGTAACTTAAGAGTATGACTTAGAAGTATAGAGATCAGAGTTAGAGACAAGACCTAAGGATTAAAGGTGTAACTTAGAGGCGTGGCTTAGAAGTGAGACATATAAAAGGCAGAGACAGAACAGATCAGAAATCAGACTATAGAAGACAGAACCAGAAGACAGACTATAGAGGGAGAATCAGACAGGAGACACTTAGAGGAAGAGAGACTGAAGAATAAATGGGATTGAATCACACCCTGTCTGGTCTCCATTCTTTGAGTCTGCCCTCACCCTCGCTCTTGCTGAACCCCGACCCGCAGACCAGAGCAGCAGCTTGGGCCGGGATACAGTGGCCGCCCAAACGTGGGTCGGCCTGGGCCTCAACATTTTACCTGGGCTGCAACGTTTTTTTGGCCGCCCCAATGTGGGGCTAGTGTGGACCCCAACATTATTTTGGCGCCCGAACAGGGACTCGAGCTTGGGCCTCAACAAAGATGGAACTTGGGCCAGGCTACAACCCACAAGCCCCACACCACAAAGATCCACTTCCCCTAGCTAGACCCCATCGCCTAAAGGTTGAACAGAAACAATGGCAACAGTTGGAGACCAAGTGGTCACAGACACAGTCTGTGGGGGACATATCACATTCAGAGATAGTAAGCACATTCATGGTCTTGAATAAAATGTCTTCTAGACTCAAACATTAATAAGACAAATATAGAAAGGCTGGAAAGATAGCTGGTGGTTAATAGTGTATACTACCCTTGGATACCTCTGGCTTCTACAGGCATCTGCACTCATGGGTACATACCCACACAGAGACAAATATAAATATTAAAAATCAAAAGTAATAGATCAACAAATTAGGCACATAGAAAGACTGCATCCTGAGCTACTGCACAGAAAACATGAGTGCAAAGCAATGTTCACACAAGATTGTTTTGGAAACTAGTCAGCAGCCTCCCAGAGCTGTAAATGACAGGAAACACAAACTCACGTTTTGTGATGACTATTCTCCATTGTCAATTCGACTCTGTCTGAAATAAACTATAATTCAGAAATGGTGGATGCACCTGTGACCCAGATTTTGAGGCAGGAAGACAATATGCATTCGATCTGGATCTTGAGGCGGAATTATACACACCTCTTATCCTGATATAGAGGCACACCTGTAGTCTGGGTCACACCTTCTGCTGGAGGCCTACATAAGGACAACAGAAGAAGGAAGTGTTCATTCTTCTCCTGCCTGCCCTCACTTTGCCAGCATATCCACTGCAGCTACTTCCTCAGGATTTCAGAATATACAGAAGACCAGCTGAGACATCCAGCCTTGTGGGACTACTAGATTCTTGGAATTTCTTTCACAGTTGGCCATTGTTGGATTAATTGGACTGTAGCCTGTAAGTCATTCCAATAAATTCCAGATAGATAGATCAATCCATGGATGGATGATAAATTGATAGATAGATAGATAGATAGATAGATAGATAGATAGATATTCATCCCAAAGGTCCTGTGATGTAGAGAACCCTGACTAATACACTTCTCTTCTAGGTATTCCTCCTCTAGCCAGAATGCTCAATGTCCTAATTGTCAAGGTCACCACAGGGACATCTCCCAGAGATAAGTGAGCTCTTCCAGAAGAAGTCTGAACAATTTATCCAGCTGGTCTCTGTAAGAGCTCTGCTTTCTATTAGACAGTAAACACTAAAATATTTAGTTGTGGTAAGGTGTTGGAAAGATTTGATAGCCCTTAATTTTAATGTGTGTGTGTGTGTGTGTGTGTGTATACACACACACACACACATATATATATATATGCATGCTGGTATACTGTGTACATGATATACACATTCAGTGTGACAATCTAGTGAGTCACACTGGTACCAACAAATATTTCTGTACCTCAGACCTGTATCCAAAACTCCCACACAGTTCTCACAGAGATAAGCTTTCCATTACAGGCTTGTGACTTATAGGCTTGGAAAGATGAAAAATAAGTATAGTCATTGGAGTTGAGCTAAATCCAAAATATAGCACAGTTTCCTAACCTAACAGCTATCTAATTTTAAAATTACATTTATTTACTGTGACATGTATGTATACAGTGCGCACGCATGCACACATGCCACAGTGAACATCTGGAGGTCAGAGAACAACTTGCAGAGTTGGTTCTCTCCTGTGATGCTGGCCCCAGGGATTGAAAGTTTCTAGGCTTAGAGGCAAATGCCTCACCTGGTGTTTTATTCTATCATTCCTGTTCAAATTTTTAATGTAATTTACCTGCAAATTACATTATATATGGTAGCAGTCTTGCTGTCCTTTCAAAAGATGCAAAGAGCCATGGAAAACTCTCCTTGTTTATCTTATCTTTTAACTTCTTATTTTATTTGTATGTTCCCTGCCTTGTTTATTGTCAAGTTGACACAAGACAGTTGTCAGGTAACAGGAATGTCAGTTTGATAAAATGCTCTGACCAGAACTGGCCTATAGGCAAAATGATAAGGCATTTAATTGATTGATGGTTGAGCTTAGGGAGCAAGTCAGAAAGCAGCTCACATTTGTGGGTTCTGCTTCAGTTCCTGCCTTGAATTCCTGCCCAGACGTCTCCCAGTGATAAGAGTATGACCGAACAGTTGCGATCTGAAATTAACCTTGGCTCCCCAAGTTGCTTCTGCTCATGGTGTTTTATCACAGTGATAGAATCCTAACTAAGACATACAGTAAGTGAAACCACACCCAAAGGAAATTCCCAGGGAAGGAAATTGTGCTTGGACTGAAGGGTTTCTCCAGATGGGCTTACTGGTGCCTAGACAAATGCTGGTATCTAAAGCCAGGTTAAAAAAAAAAAAAAAAAAAAAAGAGGGTGGAAAGAAGACTGGGCTAGATGGCGACAAACCAGGGATATGCATGTAGCCTGAATGAGTGGCTATCCCATTCATTGGAGAGGTGTGGGGCACCAACTACAGTGCCTGGGAAACCAAGGAGAGCTCAGACAATGAGGTGGAAGCTGTTCTCATCAGGAAGCAATGCTTCACTCAGTTACTTACAAGACTACAGATTTTCCCTCTGAAAAGACTTTGAAGTGACTGGGACAGGGACAGTGAAAAAGTAGAACCAAAGTCACTTGCCCTAGGCCTCCTGGCCCAATGTTTGAGCCAAATTAAAACACAATGAATGTCAAGGAGAAGCAGCCAGTTACCTCATATAGTAGAATGAGGCATAACCAAAAAGACCTCTTCTCAAAGGTGAGGATCACATTTGTATTGATCTTTCTCTTTCTCTGGCTCTGGATAACCAGGCCTTGCAAGAGTTCCAAGGTCTCTTCAAGCTTCTAGATATATCTGTGCCCCCAGATGCCTTCTCCAGGAAGCATCTCATGCCAAGCACTTCATTTCTCACATTGACTTTGCAAATATATTCAGTGAAGATTATATATATATATATATATATATATATATATATATATATATTTCATCTGCAAGAATAAACTGACAAGAAAGCAAAAATAAATTGCAAAAAGAAGTGAATTGAATTTGGCTATCTCTATTACAATTAAAATCAAATATAAAGTTGTAGTAATTAAAGAACTATGAGACAGACACTAGCAAAAATTGTTTAGGGCTTTGTGTATATACATTAAAACATCAAAGGTCAGCCGGGTAATCAATACACTGGGACAAGTGAATATCAGTTTAGATGGAGAAAGCTCGCCAGCTCACTTATCCTTTGCCAGAATAAATTTCAAGTGGATTAAAAATCTAAGTATTAAAACTAGGAACATAAATAAATTATTTTATATTTTAATTATTTTAATGAACTATACATAGAAATTGTTGAAGGAACTAATAAAGGCATGTGCTTATATATAAATGTAAAGACTCAATACTATAAAACCAAATTGAAGTTGAAGCAAATCACAAAGTAGGATAATCATATAGAATTCACTAAGGTCAAAAAATCCTAAACAGAGGTCTGGAATGAGGAGACTATGTCTCCAGGAGATAAACAAGCTAGGTGTACACTCTGTAGACACCCAAAGAGTGACCCATGCAAACACAGAAATGAACAGACATTATTTTGTATGGCTAGATGTGTATCTCATTATTACTCTTTGGCTAAATGTTTTCAACAAAAGTTGTAAAATGTGTATACTTTTGACCTCTCAAAAACTATTCCTAGGAATTATTTCTTACAAAGCTTCAAGGGCAGCATACATAATTGAGTTCTGAACTAGCTGGGACTAGCATGAGACCTAATCAGAGTATTATACAACTGAATATTACAAAACTATTGAGTGTGGATAACTGGATTAATTACATAGGGAAGTACTTTTAAATGAGAATGGAAAACTAAGATGGATAACACAAAAGGATGGGGTAATATGTTACTGGCTTTCCTTGTTGTGACCAAATGTCAGATGAAAGCAAGGTAAGGATGAAGAGTGGGGGAGGGCAGGGGGTGGTGCTTGTTTGTTTTCTCTTTGGTTCACAATTGGAGTGTGCTGGCCATAGGCAGGTGAGGCAGCTGGTCACATGGCATCTGCAGTAAGGAAGCAGAGGGTGATGCTTTTTGCTCAGCTCATGTTCTCTGTTTTATTCAGTCCAGGGCCCCAGTATGTGGAATGCCCAGAATTATGGCTGGTCTTCCCAGCTCCATTAACTCAGTCCAGTAACTCCGACAGACAGGTGCAAAGGCTTGTCTTCCAGGTGATTCTAGACATATCTACTTGAAACAATAACCACCACAGGTGCTTCTATAACTAGAACATTCTTCATAGTCAATAAAATACTGAGAAACAAACAAAAAAAATACTGCAAGAAACCATAAAAATCATGACACGGCTGTAACTTTTTAATTCTTACTCATCTGTCAGATTAAGAATTGCATAAAATGTGCAAATGCTTTTGTTGTTCTGTGCATACCTGACTACAGATATTTTATTTCTCTATTTTAATTTCCCTCAGCTAATTAACTTCATTTGTTTTAATCATTAATTTTATCCTAACTATGTCCCAAATAAGAGATGACATTTCCCTTGAGTGGATATTCTACGTAACAACCACCTTAGAAATAATTCATCATGTTATCTGGTGTATAGTAAAGGGGAGTGACTGATAGGGACCACCCTTAAACATATACCACAGTTACTCAATACACACCAAGAGCACATCAGTCAAGCGTGGCATCCTTGGTATTTCTTCAAAGTGATACAGTCATGGTTCAGAGCCGTGGAAAGTAGGGAAGTGATAAACCAAAGAATAAATCCACTGCAATGAGATCACCTTCTGGAAAGAAAATGATTTGGTGGTTTAGTTTAAGAATTGGTACAGGAGTCTCTGGAGATGTGACTCACTTCAGAGTATGCTTCTGTAGCATGCATGAAGTCCTAGGTTCCATGCTCAGCACCACAGAAGCCAGGTACAGCAGCCCACCTATAATACCAGCATCCAGGAGGTGAAGTAGGAGGATCAGAAGTTTTACATCATTCTTAACTACAAAGCAAGTTCAAAGCTAGCCTGGGCTACATGATACCTTCTCCCAAGAAGGAACAAGCAAACAAAAGTAAGAAAATGGGGAGGGGAGATGAAGAATGGGTGCCATGAGTGCTGGGATATAGCTTAAACAGTATGCTTGCCTAACATGCACAAAACCCCCAGGTTCAATCCCCAGTACAGACAGACAAATAATGCAACAGTGGAGAATGCACTCAACACATCACAAGAAAAGCTCAGCTCTCATCCCAGAGATAACCTCAACTAAGTGAACTCTGGCAATCCTATCTCTATAAACTTTCATCTCTTCTCCTGAAAGAATATTGATTAAAATAGAAGAGAATAGTCTGAGGTACCAATAAAAACTTGTCACACTAGCAAAGGTGTCTCTTAAAGAATGTTTGCAATTCTCATCAGAGCAAAGCCAGATGAAAATGCAGGCACAGCCGTAGCTAGCTCCCTGAATCTGTGCCATGTGTATGTTACTGTACTTGAAGTGGGATCCACACTGCACCTCACAAGTGGTATTCTACAGTAGGTAAAATTTAGTTTCTTGAAGCCAATACACATAACTCTACTGTGTTGTCTGACAGAAGCTCCACTCAGTAGCATTGAGAGAGTCCAGGCTTCAGACTAAGTTAACCCATCCCATATCAAAACCCTCGGAGCAAAGGAGTACCTTTGTTCAGTGACAGAAACTGAGTCCTTAGCCTGTCTACCCCTTCCAACAGAAATAGCCATGGCAATACATAAAACCTAAGACAATGCAGACATTCTGAAAATTAAGAATATTAATGATCCATATGAATATGCATGAGCTATCAATCCCAGAGGAATCATCCTTGGCGTCTGTCTGCTGTTCCTAGCCCTGTTTCTCCACTTTTAAAGGACACAGTTCTCTTCACAAGAACTGAGCCTATGATCTAAACACCCACCAAATACCTTGTGCCTGAGGAGACATATTTATACCATGGTCAATCAACCTGGATGATAAACCTCAGTAAAATCATCAGGACAAAGATGCACGCATGCAGAAGATTCATACATGGAAATTTCTAGTGTTGCCAAGAGGTCAAGGGCAAAAGGAGGGCATCTTGGCCAAAAGGTGAAAACCTATAAGTATGCACAAGAGAAGCATGTTCTAAGACATGATACATGTTAATGGTGCTATACTGTGCTTTCATCATGCATGCACAGTTAACTATACAGTGGGGATACTGTGTTGTCTGCATTGTGTTGGTCTTCACAATCTATTTGTGCATTAGGCTGTTACTTGTATATCTTAAATATAGAATTTTATATTTGTCAGTTAATAAAGTTGAAAAACTTAACATGATTTCTGCTCTACCTTCCTTTCTGTTACTGTGATAAAACATTGACTGAAAGCAACTTAGTGGGGAAAACAAAGATTTATTCAGTTTATACTTCTGGGTCACAGTCCACCATTGAAGATAGTCAGGGCAGGAACTTAAAGTAGAAACCATGGAAGAATACTGCTCAGTGGCTTGCTCAGGCTCATGCTTAGCTATCTCTGTTATGCAGCCCAGGAAATTGTGCTGCCCACTGTGAGCTAGGTCCTTCTTATCAATTAATAATCAAGACAACCCACCACAGATCACCTACAGGCCACTTTGATCTAGGCAATGCCTTAACTGAGACCCACTTCTCAGGTTAACATTTAAAGGTAACTAGAACAATTGCTTTTCTAAAGTCAAGACCATTCAAGCAAATGTAACAAAAGGATCCTAAGAAGATGCTCTCAGCACTTTCAGTTCAAAGCTCTACCATTCAAACACTATGCAAAGAAAGCTCCCTCCCTATGCATCTCAATGTGTTTACTTTGTACAGTACAGTGTTTTTGAATGGAGTAAATCAGTCAGCAATCTACATTAGCATGAAGTCTTAGACACTCCAGATTTTCACTATTGTCAATAAACTGTGTAGTTAGCAAACTCCAGAGTGATGACACCTGGTTTTGTCTGTATCTCAGCCATTAGCAGAGGTAACTCCAAAATTCTTCATCATCCAAACAAAGGCAATTTTGCAAAGCTCACACTTAGAGCAGATCAAATGTGTCTGAATGCTAGTGCTTCTCCCAAAAGTCACAAGCAAACCTAGCAGCAGACCACTGAGATGGTGCAGATAGCTAGGATGACACAGGTCCCACCTGGAGCAAATCTGAACCCTTATGCTCCCTCTGGAATCTAAAACCTCCATCAACTATTTTCCAAGAGCCCATCTAAGGCAAAACCAAAGGAAACATTAGCAAACTACTACCATTTTGTCATTATAGTCAACTCTGAACACTATTAAGACTGCTTAGAGCACAGCTTCGTCTCAGTGGGTGTGTGCTACCGTAACAAAGTATCTGAGACTGGATATTCTGTTTACTAAAAACAGAACTTTATTTATTTCACTTTCTAGCCATTGGGAAAACCCAGATCAAAATATACATATCCAATGAGGAATTAATTTCTAACTCTATTCTAACCTAGCAGAGGACAAAATAGAAGGCAGAAGGCAACAGAAAACATATAGTGCATGAAGTCTCCTTTCAAAGACTTCAATTCGAGGTTATAAAAGTGACTCAGGTTGTTGTAAGATTCTTCGACAAGCATAAGCAACAATCTGACATTGATTCCCAGTGCCCACACTGAGGAGGTAGACGGATCCTTGGAGCTCGTTGATCTCCCAGTATAACCTAATCAGCAAGTCTCTGGTCCCTCCCTAAGAGGGACCCTATCTCATAAAAATAAGATGGTTGGTACCTGAGGTTGACCTCTGGCATACTCATACCCTCACAAATAAATAATGGTGTGTGCATGTGTGTGAATATAAATAATAAATACCATTATCCCACCCACAAGGAAGGCATCCTTTAAGGCCCTACTTTGTAACATCATTATGTGAGCAATGCCTGAATTTCGAAACCCTCAACTAGTCACAAATACCAAGTACTACACAGATCTTTTATTTTCTATAGTTCCCGTTAGAAAATTTTAGAAAGCTTTGGCAAATAGGTATGGGAGGGCAACTAGCAATGAATGAGTGACAAAGAGGACAAGCAAGATGGCTTAGTGTATAAAAGTGCTTGCTACCAAGCCTAAGGATTTGAGCTCAATCCCCTAAAACTCACACTGTGGAAGGTGAAAACTAACTCCTCAAAGTTGTCCTCTGACGACTACATGCCCACCACAATGCACATATATACAAACATTGCAAAATAAATGTAATAACTTTTCAAGTTTATAAAAAAAGAAATGAGCAACAAAGAAATGAGAACAGTGTCATCAGGCATAAAAATATTCTCATAACATACATATGTAGATCTTGAAGAGCTTACAAGAAAATAATAGATTTTGCTAAATGGGATATGTTTTTCTGCATCCGAACTTTTCCTCTATATCATAAATCCATAACAAATGTGTCAGTTACCTTTCTGTTGCTGAGCTAAAACACTATGGCCAAAAGCAACCTATAGAAGAGTTGGTTTTTGCTTACAGTTGCAGAGGAAGAGTCCATAATGGCAGCAAGGTATGATAACAGATAGTGGGAGAAATCACGTCTCTAGCCACATTCATGAAGTAGAGCAAGCAAGCTGAAGTGGAGTGAGTTATAAACTCTCAAAATCCAGCCCCCAGTGATGTACTTCTCCATCAAGGGTTCGAATCCTAAAGGTTCCACAATCTCTTCCAACTGTGCACCACAAATACCAGACCCTATAGAGGATATTTCTCATTTAAACCATTCACCGCAACTCTCAAGATCTTTAGACTCCCACATTTATGTTTTTGTTCATTTCATCCTCATTTCTCCAATGTCTCTGTGGACAGTCTTGATTTTGTACTTCCATTCACCCAGAAAACCCAACCTATGTGATGGCTTATCCTTTAGTCATCTGGTAGGCCAGTCAACAAGAATCAGTAGATAAGACAAACTGAGTCAGAACCAAATGTCGTTTATCAAATTGGTCCCAAGTGTACTGTGCATCTTAGTCCATCCTCTGATACATAGTGTACTGCATATCTTAGCCCATCCTCTGATACATAGTGTACTGCATATCTTAGCCCATCCTCTGATACATAGTGTATTGTGCATCTTATCTCATCCTCTGATACATAGTGTACTGTGCATCTTAGCCCATCCTTTGATACATAATATCAGTCAGTACAAGATTCCTCTTGGAAACTTGGACCCTTTGAACCTCATGGATGACAACAGTGAATGGGACGAGTGAGGTAAGGATATGGGCTAATTCCCATTTCAGGAAAGAGACTTTCCCAAATGAGTGTAAGCATAAACCAATGGTCTAATGATTGACTTCATGTCTAATACCTCAGGTGCTTCAGGAAAGATGTGGCACCCAATATCTGCTTGCAATTTCCCTCTGATGGGTAGATAAACACAACTTTGGCTTCCTCAGAAGACTCACTAAGCTATTTCCATCCAGGTTGACAAGTCTGCATCTCATCAGATGCTAGAAACCAACATGTCTGTCCAGAACTATTAGAGAAAAAAAAGACAGCTGTCAAGGCTGAATTTTGCAGTGAAATGAGACCCTGAATAATAGCAAGGGCAGAGTCAAGACTTCAAAGTGACACTAATAGACTGAGGAGGTAAATGAGCATCCGTCAGGTTGATTTTGTTCCATTCAATTGCTAGCAAAGAAGGCAGAGACTATCCAGTCCAAATGTATCCAGGCCCAGTTAATTTCAGTTTGCAGAGAAGGATAATGTATGTGTGTGTTGGGGGGGAGGGGATTATGTATCTAGTGTGTGTGCATATGTGTGTATATGTGGTATGTTGTGTGTGTATGAGTGTGTGATGTGTGTGTGCACACATGCACGTGATCATGTATTTATGTGGTATATTGGTATGTTGTGTGTGTGTGTGATGTGTGTGTGGTGTATGTGTGGGGTGTGGGTGTGTAGTGTATGTGTGGTACATGTGTGTGCCTGTGGTGTGGAGTATGTGGTATGTGTGTGTGTGTGTGCATGTGGTATAGTTTGTGTGTGCAGTGTATATATGTGTGGTATATATGTGCAATTTGTGTATGTGTGGTTGCATGTGGTATGTGGTGTGTGTATGGTGTATGTGTGGTACATGTGTGTGTATGTGTGTGTGTATGTGTGTGTGTGTGGTGTTTGTGGGGGGTGTGGAGTATGTGGTATGTGTGTGTGGTATAATTTGTGTGTGTATGTGTGTGGTGTATATGTGTGTGGTGTGTATGTGCAGTTTGTGTGTATGTGGCTGTAGAAAGTATGTGTGTGGTTGTAGAAAGTGTGTGTGTGTCCAGTGATGAAGGCCAAAGATGATTAGTATCAGATATTTTCCTCTATCATTCTCACTTTACTTTCTGAGACAGGGTCTCTCTCTCTCCCTCTCTCCCCTTCTCTCCCCTTCTCTCCCCTTTCCCCTCTCCTCCCTCTCCCTCTCCTCTCCTCCCTCTCCTCCCTCTCCTCCCTCTCCTCCCTCTCCTCCCTCTCCTCCCTCTCCTCCCTCTCCTCCCTCTCCTCCCTCTCCTCCCTCTCCTCCCTCTCCTCCCTCTCCTCCCTCTCCTCCCTCTCCTCCCTCTCCTCCCTCTCCTCCCTCTCCCCCTCCCCCTCCCCCTCCCCTCCCCCTTCCCCTCCCCCGCTCCCGCTCCCGCTCCCGCTCCCGCTCTCTCTCTCTCTCTCTCTCTCTCTCTCTCTCTCTCTCTCTCTCTCTCTACCTGAGCTCACCAATTTGGCTAGAATATCCCACCTGAAATCACCAAGAATGCTCCTGCCTTCATAGTCTCCACATTGGTTCATATAAAGCTGTCTATGGTCAACAATTCCTATTTCATTTCATTTCATTCTTTAAACCAAATCTCCCCATCCTATAGCCAATCAGAGACCTGTAACTATGTGGCAACTTGATAAATTCCAGAGCTCATATGTAAATCACCAGAGTAAAGATAACAAGAAACTACCATTTGTGAGGAGAGAAAAATAAGGTTAATTTCCCAAAGAAAGTCCAAGTGGATATAGCAAGTAATTATGAAGTTATATTTTGGATGATTATATACAAGTAAAATTACGCATCCAAACTTGTCTCTTCTGATTCCTCTCAGCTAGCCTACCATCATTCTCTGAGATTCATTTCCTCTTTAAAAAAAAAAAAAAAAAACTTTCACATTGAGTCCAATCAGTGCCCCTCTTAGGTGCATATGTGGGAGCCATCCACTAACCAAGACACAGGCAACCGACCACAGGTCACATTTAAAGAAAAACTGGCTCTCTGACCACCAGCTGCTATCAAATGTTAATAGCAACCCAGCTAGGAAAAATTTCAAGAAAACAATAGAACAAAAACATTACATTAAAGAATGACAGGCTTTGATCTACCCTAGCTAGCCATTAAGAGTTTTATAATGGGGATGGGGGAGGAGCAATAAAATAATGAATATAAAAACCATTTGAAAAGCAGAAGGCACACCATAAAATATATGACAGTGGGCCTGGAGAGATGGCTCAGTGGTTAGGAGCACCACAGGTCCTGAGTTCAATTCCCAGCAACTACATGGGAGCTCACACCCATCTATAGTGGGATCTGGTACCCTCTTTTATCTGATATTCTCTTCGGTCATGCAGACAGACACGCAAATAGAGTGCTCATGTGCATAGTTAAATACATGTGTGTGCGTGTGTGTGTGTGTGTGTGTGTGTGTGTGTGTGCAATACTACAATTATAAAGTCGCCTCACCATAGTACAGTCCTATATGTTTTGTTCTACCCAGATTGCCTAAACTTGCATTGCTGGGTCTGGAGATGCATGTCAGTTGTCAGAGTGTTTGTCTAACATTCCTGAAGTCCTAAATTCAATCTCCAGCACTGAAAAGATGGTGGCACATGCCAAGAATCCAAGGCAAAGGCAAGGGATCAGTAGTTGAAGGTCATTCCTTGTTACATAGCAAGTTAGAGGCAGCTTGAGCTACACGCCCCCAAAAATACAATTTCTTAATCACAATCTTTATTCTCTAGTACAGCTAAAGTGAACCTGAAAGTGTTTTGTGATAAGACCATGAAAAGCGTACTAGAGACATTTCATTGAGCATTCTTGAGGTATAATGTTCCTTGAGCTGCCACTAACTTAGAAGTTTCTCAGAGATGGAGAACCACTGCTGTTCCCCTTGAGAAGGCTGGCCTGGAGGCTGGAAAAGACATGCACAGATTTCTTTCAGTAACTACACACATGATTCTAACAGCCCGCCAGACAGCCACAGACCTAAAGACAGAAATTACTTCGCAGTCTTCCAAGGGCTCATTTCTGGTTTGCATTTAATACATGCAACCAAGGAGTCCCAAGTACAAGCTTTTCTGTTCTTAGTACAAGTGCTCGCTCACAGTTGTCCTAATATTACAGTAAGTACTTTCATACCTTTTCTTTTTATTATTCAAATCTACACAGTACAAATCACCTCCTTTGATAGGAGAAGCAATAGTATAAATCACAATTACACACTGACTCCACTGAAGTGACACCCATTGGATGCCCAGTCTGGTATCTTACCCACTACTCCACACTCTAGTACATGCAGCATGCATGCAAGTGGAAGATTCGAGAACACTCCCGGGATAAAGTACAGAAGAGACTGAATGTGGTACATGAAACAAATACTGGTGATTTTAAGTGCTAAGATGCTAGTTGATTTAATTTTCATTGAATATTAATTTCAACCTAGAGTGTTCTTTTCTGTATTTTTTTCATAGCTTACAAGATGTAGAATGAGCATTTTAAACTTTTATAGAAAAACTAAACATATTGGAAAGTGAAATCGTGCTTTAAAATCACTCATGAGTAATCACTTGAAACAGCTCAAAGATTTGGAGAACTCTTAACGTGTATTCACAGTAAACAAGGACTGATTGCCTAGTGGGTATCAGGTGCTTCATGAGGCCCTTCACACCAACTTCACCTTACTTCATGCCTGCAAAGGCTCCTGCTTTCTACTTTTCCTACAAAAAAAAAAAAAAAAAAAAAAAAAAAAAAAAAAAAAAAAAAAAAAAAAAACCAACCAAACAACAACAAAACAGAAACCAAACAAAAAACAACAATAATACCGCTGGGGTTTGGTGACTTCCAAGAGGAAGCAGAAACCAACCCAGTGCTCCCTGCTGTTCCTCAGCTACCATGCTATTACACTTGCTTCCTTTCATCATGATTTCACTTCCCATAGTATCAGTGATCTACCTTCAACTGAGCTCTGAAAATGCTAAATGGAAAATACCAGAAATAAATCTCTAATGTGTTCACAATGAATAGGCTACCCAACCGTAGCCTATCCATAGTACTCAGTAGCCATCTTGATTATCAAGTAGATAACAGTGTCAATATCCCAGGGTTTGTGGGCAAGTAACCCTTTACTTACTCAAAGTCGTGACCTGATAAGGTTACTGTGGTATCCTGTTATCTTTGTTAGCTTTAACTGTCAACTAGACACAGCCTAAAGTCATCTGGTCTCACTTGAGAACAGCCCAAATCAGACTGGCCTTAATACTGGGACCACAGAGCCTGCTACTTAATGTTCTGGATGTGTCTGCCTTCATCCTCCTAGATAATCCATCACATTCAATAGTTTCACACTTCCCCTCCCCATAGTTAGTTCAGGGACTGTTCCAAATGCAACTAAGAGCCCATAAGGAAAGACTTCATTAGTGAGAGTCTCTGTCCCTGTTAGACATGGGACAGCCACAAAATCTCTTTTCTTCTCTGGATTTCCAATCCACCTTCCACCAAGCCAGCACCACCAGAGCCCTGAGTAAGAATGAGAATCAGTGCACACCAACAGACACTAATATTATGTCCATATGACAGCATTGAGATCAGAGTCAAGGCAAGAGGAATCTAAATATGTTTATGCAAAGATTTGAAAATGCAGAGGAACCTTAGAGTAAAAGCCTGAAAAACAATTTTTCAAGCAAATGGCCCTAAGAAACAAGCTGGAGTAGCCATTCTAAAATCTCCAGCCTGAGAACACAAAAGGAGGGACTCATGGCTCCACCTGTATAGGTAGTTGAGGGTGACCTTGCCAGGCATCAGTGGAAGTGGACAGCCTTGGTGCCTGAAAGTTTGTATTCTCTAGTGTTGGGGAATTTCCAGAGCATGGAGGCAGGAATGAGAGGATGGTGGGAGCATACCCTCATAGTACTTAGAGGAGGAGGGATAGGGTAAGGGGTTAGGCATCAGTGGAAGTGGAGGGCCTTGGTGCCAGAAAGTTTTGATTTCCTAGTGTTGGGGAAATCGAGAGCAGAAAGTCGGAAATGGAAGGATAGTGGGAGCACACCCTCATATGCACTCCCAGAATTATATGGATTAGACATGACAGAGGCAGGCCGCCAGAAGACTAGATTCCAGAATTCAAACAAAAATTATCTTGATACTAAAATTTGTTTTGAGAATTACATGTTGCAGAATACACAGCCTTGGTGTATCATCAAGCAAGCTGAGCAGACCTGCTCGAACCATTGATGTCCTGGAATTCCAGCTGGATGCAGTGAAGACACAGTGTCAAAGGCTTATCAATTTACTCTTCCTCCTGCCCCTCTTCTAATATCTCAATGCCCGTAATCAGCTTGAAGAAGTTAATGAACAGTTGACGCCCCTATTCCCTGGGCTTGGGGACTGAGGTGGTTAATATTGGGCTGTCTTTCTAGGGAAAAGTACTGGTTTTGGTGGAACATGGAGGATTAGCTAGGATTTATTGCATAGCCATAACCTACTGGTAGAAATATGTATAATTGTTATTATGATGAAGTTATAATCTCTTAAATGGTACAAAATTTACTTTGATTTCAAATTTAAGGTTTTCATCGGTACGAGTTTCTTATTGATATAAAGGTGAGGTAAATATTGTTACTCTCATAGGCATTGTGCCTATATAACACATTTAGGAATACAAAGCTTAGACCCAGTCCTTCTTTAACTTTTTTAACTGATTTGAGATGGTTAGCCTGTGAGTTAAGGGCCTATAGCAAATTCATGGCTCTGAGTTTATTCTTAGGGTGTTTTCTATATTTTATTTAGAAATAGCTGAGAGGAGTTAACAGACAACAGTCCAGATTGCCTTACATGGATAGTTGGTTTTCAAAATGTCAGAAGTCCACAGAATTGACATTACAAACATTTCTGTATTAATGTTCATTTTGATTAGAGACCTGTCTGCTCCTGACAGCTTCCTGTCTTGGATTCTAAGAAGAAATTGAGCATCTTTGGAGTTACTCCAGTTGTAGTAAGACAGCCACTAGGCAAGAATTGCCTCTTTTCATCTACAGACAAATTACTGCTCTGCATCACTAAGTCTGTCAGATGATCCTGGGCCAGAAGATTGTATGCTCCAACATTTTGTAGTATAGGGATTGTCCAGGTGTTCAGTGGTCTCTATAAATTGGCTATGTTTTAGAAGCCATGCTTTGTGCTTTCCATAATTTCAGTTAACTCAGTCATTCTGGATTTCTGACGGGTTTGAAAATTTATAGTCTCACAGCCAATCCTGGCTATTTACTTTGAGAGAAAAGATTTGAGAGGATGGTTTTCAGCTGACATTCATTCTAAAGCCAAGAAAAAAGCCAGGTTCAGAATTACGTCTTTTAGTTAGGAGAGATGACAGAGGTTCCGGTTAGTCAACAAAATGAGAGACCGGGTATTAGGTCTATCTTGTACCTCACTGACACAAATTGGTATAGTTGTGCTCTAATTGTATTCTGAGAGAAAAGTTTTATTTTAACAGGAAGGGTGATATGTAGGAGGAGCTAAGATGAGAGGAGTAAGGAGAGGAAGAGGAGGAGTAAGGAGAGGAGGAGCTAGGTGATGGGGGGGGTGGAACATGGAGGCAGATGTTTGTGTGTCTCTGCCAGTCAAAGATAGTTGATATATCTAGGTTGGGTATTGGGTTATACTTCTGATTATATGGTCATCTTGTTATTGAGCATTACCAAACTTATAAAGCCTTTGATTAACATTTTTAAAAAACTGTATAAAAGCAAAAAAGGAGAAGGGAGGATGGGATAGGGGTTTTCTAGGGAGGGGAAATAAGGAAAGGAGATGGCATCTGAAATGTAAATAAAATATCCAATAAAAAAAAGAAAAATGCAGAGGAATGTGCACACTTTGTACTAGTGTCAAAACTGACAAACCCATAGGAATGTGCACAGCACACGATGAGGCAAAGCTGCAGGCCCGAGGACTTTTACCCAGTTGAATGGCAATGTGTGCATTACACCTGCAACTTCTTCTCACTGGATTACTAATGGCTGAGTGGAAAGATACCTTCTACTGAAGAGGAGACTGCTTTCCACTGGAGTCACATGTCCCCTAACTGCTACCCCATCTCTAACTTTTTTCTTTCATCCAAACTCTGATAAAGCAGAATCCTTTTGAGGTTGTCACACACTTGTCATTGATTAGAGCACTTGGGAAGGAATTTTGTACATTTTCCAGAGTTCCAAAAATACAAAACAGGATCAATTACATAAAAAAAAAGAGTTGGTTTCCTTATTCAGTGAAGTGTCTGCCTTGCAGACATCAAGACTTGAGTTCCATCCTCTAGAACCTCATACAGAAAAAAAAAGCTAGACACTAGAGAGGTAGAAACACAATACCTTAGGATTACTGGCCAGTGAGCCTAGTGTACCTACAGGTTTTAGATTCACTGAGGGACCCTGCTTCAAAAGACAAGGTGCAGGGAAATTGAAGGAATCACCTGACATCAACCTTTAGCCTCTACATACATGTACACACACACAGAGAGAGAGAGAGAGAGAGAGAGAGAGAGAGAGAGAGAGAGAGAGAAAGACCTCACTTCAAATATATCATCTTATCATCTTAAGTGACCATCTTCTCCCAGAAGCATTTCTCAGTGCTTAACAGCCCAGGGAGTGAAAGACTGACATGAGGGACCCCTGCTCAGCTTCATCTTACTTAATGAATCATCACTGTATTATGTTCAAAGAAATCATTCAAAACTATCCCCAGAAAAGAAATGTTCAGACAATCTAGAAACTTGTGCCAGTTTCCAATGGGCACTGGATTTGAAAGAATCCAGAACACATCTGGTTCACTTCTGTCTTCATACTTAGATCCCAAATAATATCGAATAACTTAATTGCATACATTATCTAGAATACCATCCTGGATAGCACACACTGGTGACTATTCCATGACTAATCTGAAGGCATGCTTATAAGAAGTGGAAAAAAATGAAGAAAACCAAATCTTCCTTAGCTCTATTCTCTGTGTCTATGCTGAACACCTTTGATGAGGGTACACAGTGTTCTGCAGCCTCCCTCCTTCTCCTGAATTTGGAGATGTGAATGTTTCTCATGATCTTCTGGATCCTGGGTAAGGGAAGTGCCCAAGGCCAGATAGCTTGTGTGATACATGTATGTGTGATACATGGAGTCACCTCATGGCTCTGTCCGTGCATGTCACCTGTCCTTGAATAAACCACATGGCTCTCCTAAGTGTTGTCTTCTTACACAATTATCCAGAAACTCTGCTCTACCCACCTCACTACAGGTGGTAATATTGCATAGAAATCAAAGCAGGTATCATCATGGTTAATTAGGGATTTGAACAAACCTACTCATTTACACTTATGGGACCTGACCCAAAATGCAGCAAACATTATTCAGCTAGAAGAACTTCAGAAATAATCAGAGGACTTCCACCACCCACTTCCTCCTTGACAAAATACCATGATTTGGCATGGTAAAGTGTTAATTAAGGAACTTTTTTTTTTATTGACATCTGTCAATGAGAGTGATGAATGTTCAGTCTCCATGTTGTCCAATACAATGTTATTCTTTTCATTATTGTGAACATATATATATACATGTGTGCACCTGCGCATGCAAGTAGAGTCCAAAGAGGACATTTGTAGCCTCTCCTATCACTTTCTACCTCCTCCTTTGAGTCACAGTCTCTCTCTGAATCTGACACTGTGTTTCCTCAACTAGGTAGGAAAGCAGAAAACCCTACTGATCCTCTTACCTCCTGTCTCATTTCAGGTATATACAGGATGCTTGGCTCATTACATGGGTGCTGGGATACAAGCTCCATTCTTCATGGTACACAGCAAGTGCTCTTAAGTGCTGAGCCATCTACCCTGCCCCTGTTTTCATCCCCTAAAGCTAGAGACATCTTGTCTCTGGACTGCACAATGACACTTAATGGTACTCTCCCTTCATATTGTCTCAACCAGAATTCACAATTGGCGACAAGGCCATTCTGCAGCCAGAGAAATGCTTTGTAGCCAATAGTTCACTCTTCTTGCTAAGTTTGCTGAGTAGTTTGGTTTGACAAAGAGCTAATAGCTTTGGGGCCGGAGAGGTGACTCAAGTGCAGTGGGAGCTCAGAACTTGCAGAGGACTCACATTTGGTTCCTAGCATCCACATTAGGCGGCCCACAACTGCCTTTCATTTCAATTTCAGTAGCTATAATGCTCTCTCTGGCCTCCATAAGCGCCTGTCCTCACATGTGCTATACCTGCACAGAGATATGCTCACATACACATGATTAAAAATAAAACAAATCTTTAAAATATCTAATATATTCAAGACTCAACGCAATCCTGGTCAAACCCTTGTTTCTTATTAAAACACAAACTTCTTTTAAAAAATACCAACCAGCCAAAAATATAATCTTGATACTCCATACTTTCTGATCTTAAAACCTTCGCTTCATGGTAATCAAGATCATGTGATGCAGAGTGAGACACAGGCACAGAAAAACCAAGGGAACAGAAAAGGGGGTCAGAAAGAAATGCTTCAACAGGGAAAGGAAGGTTTTCAAACACTGCTAAAGAAACAATATCTGTTTACTAAATAATAAAGCCATGCCTTTCATTGTATCACATGAAAATTAGCTCACAGCAGACCAAGAACTAAAACCAAACAGAAGCAGTGTAACTCAAAACTTCTCTGCTGATCAAGGAAATCAGAGTGTAAGGAACTTATAGGAGAAAATATTAGCAAATCATGTAACTGATAAGAGTTTAACATCCAGAATGCATAAGGAACAGACAGCCTAATTTTAACGTGCTCAAAGAACTTGAACTGACAATTCTCTGAAGAAGATTACATAAGTGACTAATGTTGTGGTTTCTGTGTGAAATGTCTCTTACTGGCTCATATGGAGTCTGGCTAGAGGAAGTAGGTCACTGGGGAGGTGGGTCTTGAAGTTCTATAGCCTAGTCCCACTTCCTGTTCTCACTCTTTCTGACCATGGGTGCAATGTGACTAGCTGCTTCATTCTCCTGTGGCCATGCCTTCCCTGTCATGATAGACTTCATTCCCTTCTGAATCGTAAGCCAAAGTAAATCTTTCCTTCCCAAAACTGCTTCTTGACAGGTATTGATTAAAGCAATGAGTAAAATAAGCAATAGTGTGTTGTATATACGAGGAGATGCTCAGCCATACCCTGTGAGGATTAAAAATTAAAACCACAGTGAGATCTCACCTAGCACTTGTTAGATGGCCAGCACCAGAAGAACAGAAAACAGGTCTTTCACGAAGCTCTGCAGAAATGTTTGCCCATTTTTGATGGGAAGGTAAAGTGGTAGCCATTATGGAAATTGTGGCAGTGATTCAAAAAGTGAAAAATAGCGTTGCCACGTAATCTAGCAACCTCACTTCCAGGCTTTCTTCTTAGTTTATTCTACTCTAGAAACTAAAGACAATGTCAACAAACAAAGATTTGTTTCGCATAGATATAGAAGCTGGTGATCCAAAACCGATAGTCAGGGTCTGGTGAAGGGCTCTTCCAGACTATAGATCACTGTCATCTCATTTGTCTTCCCATGACAGAAAAATAGCTAGTTCTGACCCTTTCTTCATGGGGATACTAGCTTCATTAGTGAGAGTTCTACCTTTACAATATAATTATCTCCTCAAAGCTTCAAATCCCATCACCTTGATGACTGTATTTCAACATATAAATTTTTGAGTCACTTATAAAATCCATAACATGGGTACATATTCATAAACATTCAAAGTGGGATCCAAAGAAATATTTACATGTATTCCCATAGGATTATTCCTTATGCCCAAAGGGTAAAAACAATCCATGTGGCACACACACAAACATACATGCATACACATACATGTACACATACACAAGTATACACATAAAACATATAGGTGTACATACACATGCACATATGCACATATACCTGGCCACACTCATGATATATGTACATGCATGGACATATACATAAACGGACATGTGCATGCACAAATGAACATGCACACACCAGAATATTATTCTGCTTGTTTAAAAGAAGGGAGTTTTGTTATATGCTATGACATAAATGAATCTCTAAGAGTAAGCAAACTGTATGTGTAATCTTGCAAGGGGGAACAAAGCTAGAGGCAAGAGATGCAGAACACAGGTGGAAATGAGTTTGGGGATGTGACAACAAGTCACAGTGAAGTAGGACAGTTGAGGTATCCAGTTTATACAGAGTTCATGAAAAAGTCAAAAATCACAGAAAGTAGAAAGGTGGTTGACAACTGCAAGAGTGGAAGAGAAGAGGGATTGGTATTTTAGAACCCTTGATTTTGCAAAAAAAGAGAAAGTTTTAGATCTCTGGTGTCCATCAAATTTAGTGATATTGCAATGTAAAAAGAAAAAAAGATATCAGATTAATATTTTATTTTAAAAATTCTGAAAGTGAGGAGATAGCTAACTGGTTAAGGCATTTATCAGACAACACATCTTTGGAGCCCCAAAGCACATAAATACTGTGTGGGTATAGTGGTCCAGCTATAATTCTAAGTTGTGAAAGGCAGACACAGGATCCCAGAGAAAGCTGGCTAGCAAAACTAGGAAGTTCTAGCTTTTATGGCCAGATCCTGTCTCAATGAATAAAGTAGAAAAATCATTGAGGATAACTCTTCACATCAACCTTGGGCCTCTATGTGCATGCATACCCATTCATGTGTGCCTGCAATCATGTAAACATGCATATACATACCACATATGCACATACAAAATGGGAAAAGAAAAAATCTAAAGTAATTAATATGAGATCAACAAAACATTGATGCAAAATAGCCTACTTAAATAATCACCTAAGAACTGTTTTAATGTAATGCTAATTACTAAAATTTGGTGAACAAAGATAACAAGTACAGAGATAAAACTTCTCCATATGTCTTAGTTAGGGTTTTACAGCTGTGAACAGACACCACGACCAAGGCAACTCTTATAAGGACAACATTGAATAGGGGTTGGCTTATGGATTCAGAGGTTCAGTCCATAATCATCAAGGATGGAACATGGGGGCATCTAGGCAAGTATGATGCAGGAGGAAGTGAGAGTTCTGCATCCTCATCTGAAGGCTGCTAGCAGAATACTGACCTCCAGACAGCTAGAATGAGGGTCTTAAAGCCCATAGGCGCAGTGACACACCTACTCCAACAGGGCCACACCTTCTAATAGTGCCGCTCCCTGGGCCAAGCATATATAAACCATCAAACCATGTATTGATTCATTTAACAATCCTACTAGTTGCATCAAAAATCATTATCCTTGTCTTATATAGGACTTTAAGCTTAGCACATCAAACCCTGTCAAGAGCCCAATGAATCTAAGTCTACATTGCAGTTAGTTATGTAATACAGTAGCTAGAACCCTCTGATTAAACACATATGTAGTCTGGAAAACAAAAACCTTAATAGATACTACCTAATCCAGTTTTATTTTTGTGTTGCTGTGATAGAACACTCAGAACAAAAACAAGCTTGAAGAAAAGGGCTTACTAGGCTTACAAATCACAGAGTTCTTCATCCAGGGAAGCCAGAGCAGGAACTCAAAGTAGGAGTTTGATTAAGAAACCATGGAGAAATGCTGTTTGCTGGCTTGTGTCCCCTGGATTGCTCAGCTCCCTTTCTTATACAGCTCAGGTCCACCTGCTCAGGGATGGCTCTGTCCAGTGAACTAAGCTTTCACACATCAATCATGAATCAAGAAAACACCCCATAGACATGTCCGCAAGCCAGTCTGAATGAGGCAATTCTTTAATTGAGATTCCCTCTTCTCAAGGTCTGTGTTAAATTGAGAAAAACTAAGGCACTACCTTTTCCTAATTCAACAAAACCCAATAACAACAAAAGCAATGTTAGCAACTGCACAGAAGCCCATAGTGTCCACTCCCTACCCTCATCACAGATGATCTACTGTACCTACCAGAGATGTAGAGTCCCTCCTGTCTCTCTGTCCTTTTGACCCAAGTGTATAACTAAATGATAGAACACTGACCTGAGGAACTACATAGCTGAAATTAACCCATTTTCTGATCTTCCTTAACAACAGTATACCAGACAGTCATGGTCACAGTCATGGTCGTGGCCACAGTCATGGCCATGGTCATGATCCTTCCTCACAAACAGAATTTCTAGAGCAATGCCGGCTTTCTCCTCTGAACCATATGCTCAGTCATGATATACCACAATCCCATCATCAGTCACACAATTTTAACAACCTGAAGAATAAATTCAAGTCTGAGAAGGGAGCAGGAGCTAGGAAGATAGCTCAGTTGGTAAAGTCCTTGTGAGATGAACATAAGGACCTGAGTTCGATCCCCAGGACCTGTACTAAAGAGTCAAGTACGGTGGAACACAGTTGTAATCCCACACTGGGAGGTAAAAATGGAAATCTGGTGGCAGGACCAAGTAAGTGAGAGATGCTGACCAAAAAATTAAATTAAAAGAATGTATATGACATCCAAGGTTGTCCTCTAACCTGCACATGGGTACACACACGTGTGTAAAGAGGAACAGGAAAGAGGAGGTCACCATTTAGAACTATACACAATGAGTCAAACTGCATAGTGGTTCAAGACAATCATAATTCAAAGGCAAGCTGTAACTAACACTTCAAATACTGGTGCAGGGTAAGTTTGTTGTAATTGATGTAGTCTGGGAGGGAGAGAGCTTTGAGTTCTTAAAATAATACACAAGTCTCTCAGGCCACAGAACACGGTATGACGCTGCCGCCATCTGCTTACTGTCCAGAGAGCAGTTTCAGGATTGGAAAGTTATGTGACTCTCTCCCCACTGGACTTTCATTGCAGCTGTAATCTGAATGCGGGAAGAGGAGGGTGCTGGCCAGCTCTCTCCATGATCACTCTGGGAACACAGCAAGAGCCAGGCTGCAGCCAAAACTGCCTCTCACTTGGGGAATTGGCAGAGAGCTGATCCCCCTTCGCCTGTAAGCGCCTATATACAGAGCCCTTCCACCCTCCAAGGCTTCTCTTCCAGAGATTCTGCAGTGAAAGGATGCATGGCCTGCACAGAAAAGCCCAAGGGAGGCCTCTCCAAGTGGGCAGCTTCCTCTGCTAACTACCAGCTCTGCAGAAGCTTGACACAAATACATCCTGCTGCTGAGAACTTACTGCAGCCTCCAACTCCAATCTTAGCCACAGTGAAAGTAAGTCTTTTTTTTTTTTCCTTTAAGGCTCTTCTCTGTATTCTACAGTAAATCAAAATGATGGGGTTTCTGGAGACATGAGGGGAGGACAGCCCGTACTTGGCTTCACAGCGATGGGGCCACTTACACAAGCAGGTCTTGCTCTGTCTCTGTTACCCCATTAGGAAGAAGGCTCACCACAATTACCCAGAAGACAGTGTTTTGAATCTTGGCAATCCAAGTGGCAAAAACACAATTGTTAAATCAAGGAATCTGGCCCCAAACTATAAAGGACTGACACCTTACCATTACAATATCAAGCCACTTCTATACTTGGCCCCACAAGTTTGCTGGTTGGAGTAAAAGTGAAGGCCCCAGAGAAAGAGTAAAATGTCAAGTCATTATTATTGCACTAATGACTTAAGTCTTTGCCAAGGGTAGTGGTTCCTTCTGTGAATGGAACACAGAAAGGGGGGAAAAGATAAATATTTCCCCAGACCCTTACAACAAATTCCTCCAAGACAAGATCCCATGAAGAGTCAGGTTGTGAGGGCTATCTTTAGGGGGCTTCAGATCCTAAAGAACTGTAATAAGCTCCTAGGCTGCAGATGTCTGAGGACCTGAACAGCAGCCCTTTGACCCTTGAAGCTGAAATATTTAGGACCCCAGACCCAAAGACTATTGACAACCAGGCCCTTAAGCCAAGAACGGGGCTACACTGCACCCTGCAAGGGAAGAGCTGCCCAGGAGGCAAGCTGCAGCCTAACTGGTGTGTGCACCAAAGTACAGGAACACAATAGGATGCCTGCTGGAGTTCACAGGCCTGGAATCCATACCTCCAACGTGTTTCTTTCTCTCTCTCTCTCTCTCTCTCTCTCTCTCTCTCTCTCTCTCATACACAATGAGACCTTGACAATGGCCTAGAAACCTTCTGGAGCCAGAATAAAGACAAAGAGCTCTGGTTTAGATTGTGGGGTTAAAGGGCCAGAATAAAGACAAAGAGCTCTGGTTTAGATTGTGGGGTTAAAGGAATGGCTTAATCAGTAAGACAACTGTCACACAATCACAAGGACCAGAGTTCAAACCCACCCTGGCATTGAACCATACCTATGTGGAATTCAGGTGTGCTGTATATCTATGACTCCAGCACTAATGTTGGGGAGAGACCTGGAACCTCTGGAGTTCACCAGTCAGCATTCTACTCTAACAGAGAGCTCCAGGTTCAATGAAGAAAAAATAAGGTAGAGAATTTTTGAGAATGAGACCCAACATTAACCTATGCTTCCACATGCATACATACCCATGCACACATGAGCATGTAAACATACATGGACAACATAAACACATTTTTTGTAAATACAATTTTGTAAAATACATCAACATCTCAAGGTCTTCTGATTGTGTGATGTTAACTATGCCTGTCTAACAACTTCAAAATGCAGAACTCTTGTACCAGGACTGAAATCCTTCAGTACAACCAGAAAAGAGAAGAAAGCAACACAACTTTCAGTAAGATCACAGAAGGAAGGAAGGAAGGAAGGAAGGAAGGAAGGAAGGAAGGAAGGAAGGAAGGCAGGCAGGCAGGCACAAACAAACAAGCAAACAAATGTACTTATCATACAAGAAAACAGTCTAAGTAGCACCATGTTGTAAATACTAACATAAAACACAGGGCTGTGGACTCTGTAGATAAAGTACAAACCCACCACTGTTGACATAGTACCTCAGTGAAGGCTGGAGCTCGACATTATATAAGTTTTGAATAAAAACAGACCACATAAGCACCGCTTTTGTCAAAGATGATTTATTCTGCCAAGAACATATGAGTCCTTCAACTGTGCCTATTATTTATCAAAAAACAGGTTATGTAATTCTCTGAGAAAGAAATGCATTCTTGATTAAATTAAGCTTTAATGGCAGTTATTTATGGTTCCTGGAAAGTCCGTCTTTGCTTTTCTTGTAAATTGTATTCCATAATTTGAGCAAACCTGAAAGTTGCATGGTGAGCTGCAGGCACAGCACAGTCAGCATCCTCGCATCTCTTAATTGGGAGAGGGCAGGAGCTGCAATCCTCCTGAGGCAGCAGACACAGGAACTACTTTTCCTAGGCTTCCACATGCCTGCAAACTCCTCTGTTCCTTCATCTTTCTTCACAGCCCCCAAGTCTAGCTTAGACATGGCCTTTTACACAGTAGGGTCTCCACAGTAAAGGTACCTGCCCCAAACTTCAGTGACCTTCCCTGCACCTATCCAGCCCAACGTCCCCCACATCCCTACTCACCCACCGAGTGCTATACTCTGATGTGAAGTTCTCCAAAAAGACAGCATTGGGACTGAAAGCTCCTACTGCAACACAGGATCCACCCTAATCAATTTAACCACAAGCTTTTACAGTGCTTGGATCCCCATCCTTTAGGTAGTTGGGGCTTTGAATTTCTGAACTGCTGACTCATCCAGGAGTGAAGACGCAATAGAAAGTTGTCTTCAGCTGAGGGATAAACTCAAGGACTTGTGGAAACTTTCACTAGGATCAGCTGACCTCATTAAAACTCTTTCTCTACTTTGGCCCCAATTCTCTCACCACTGAAGTTTGGCAAAGACAAAATGGAGATGTGAGGTGGAACAAAGGAAGAGCCAGAGTATTATGTCCGTGCTCAAGAAGGTCACTGAAAGGTCATTTAGATGTCCCCATGTCTGATTCATTTCATTCACCATTATGACATTTTTGCTCAGAGTTCTCTGCGACTCACTATGCACTGCATCCTTTACCTTCACTACCCGAAAGTTCCTTTTTTCTAACCCGATTCTGTCATAGAAACATCCAAATACATGTTCTGTCCTTGGTGTCCCCAGTGGCTCTAAGCCCACACCTTTCCTAAACCAGAATCTGAAGGCCACCTATGGTTGCCAAGTGGTAACTCCAAAGGACTGGTCACAGTTCTCTATCCACAGGCTTACTGTGATCTTGCCTCACACTTGAGAGTGTGAGCCACCGCTCACTTCCTCTTCCCCCATCCAGCCCTGTGACATATCTTACCCAGTCTGTTTTCACCCTTGGGAGGCTCCGGAAGAGTCTGAGTTTAAAGTCCACCTGGGATATACAGCAGAGGACTATAGAGTAGGACCCTATCTCAAGACAAAGCCTCGAAGGAAGAAAAAGGGGATGAGGAGGAAAAAGAAGAGAAAGAGGAAGAAAAAGAAGAGGGGGAGGAGGAGGAAGAGGAGAAGGAGAAGGATAGATTAGACAAAGTAGGCTGTGCCTACCGCTCAAAGCTGCCTGCAACCAGACTACAATTCAGCTTAATGTGTACCAAGAGCTGGTCGTGGTAAGCCATGGATTTTTGGTTGACCAGATTCTAGCCCTGCTTCTTCTTGACTCAATCATGACATTAAATAACTCAACAAATTAAGAGAAATACATATTTGAATATAATCCTCTCCCTAGTAATTCTCCTGCTTAGACTATACTGTAACCATACTTCCCAGATTCCTGCCCCTTGGCACATAGAGCCCTCCTTACATCTATGCTCTGCATTTATTAGACTTGTCCTTCTATCTGGCAGCTACTGTAGAGGGATGTTCCTGGATGGTCTCTTCAGGGTTGGCTGCTTTAGAACTCTGGTTGCAGCACACCAGAATCAGCTTAGATGGTGTACATGCATCCAACCATCCACAACTTGTCTGTGATACAGAAAATACCTGCCCTGACCCACTTCAGAGAACTCTTGATATCTCTTGACTAACTTCAGATCCTCTTCTGGAGATGCCAAAAAGCCTCTGAAGAGATCCCGGGCTTGGTTACAGATCCCACCATTCACCAGGAGCTTGACACTGAGAAAATAACTTGACCTTCTTACACCATATGATGGGTCATTACTACTTCCTCTTAGTTTTTCTGAATCTGGATAAGGCAATGGATAAAGGTGCCTATAACATTCCTCAGTGAGGGGTAGTAACATACATTTATATAATTATTGAAGTTATTATTATATATTCATATAATTACTGACTTAATCATATTGCACTAGATACTTTTTATTGTTGCTGTGATCAAATACCTGACAAGAGACAACTTAAGAGAGAAAGGGTTTATTCCGGCTCACAGTCAAGAGGATACAGTTCATCACGGCAGTAAAGGCATGGCAGCAAAGAGTAAGGTAACAGGTCACACTGACCTCTGTCCACAATGAAGAAGCAGAAATGGGATAAGAAGTTGAGCTGGGCTAAGAAACCTCAAGCCCCCCAGGAACCCACTTCATCCAATTAGGTTCTACCTCAAGGCCTACCTGCAGCTGGGAAGCTAGTGTGTGCAAACACATTGGCTTATGGGGGGCATTTCACACTGAAACTTCTACATACATAATATGATATTTAACTGATATCAATATCCTTGTGATAGTAAATTAAACAGATATAATTAACTATAGAATTGAACTTAATATTGCAGTCAAATAATGCAATTAATTTAGCATTATTATTACTATTATTATTATTAACCACAAAGTCAAAGCAGAAAAGAAAGAATTTCTCTAAAGATCAAAAGTCAGGAAAGTCTGAGAGAGCTATGAAGCCTGCTGTGCATCTTACTGGATTCTGCCCACAGTGCACTATGCAGATAGACAGACAGAATGCAGAATGATGGAGGTAGAGGGTCAGCCACCAGAGGGAAATCAAAGTCCAGAGTCACAAGCAAAATGGTGAGCTGCAAATAACACAGAGCAGCCCAGACTCCAGAGCAGACAGGAAGAGATGGTGACAGGCATCTGTTACTTGTACCCTATTCATCCACTTCCTTTTAAGCAACGGCACCCCCCCCCCAACAGTCCACCTTTCCTAGATACTGGAACAGAGCATCCCTCTTCAAAACACAGTCCTGGGCCCTTGCTCACAACCTATCTTTCACACTGGTGACCTGAAGCTGCTCTGCTCTTTCATTTACCTGTGTTTCACCACAGAAGACAAGGACATGGCACAGTAGGCAGGGTCTGCCATCAGGAACACTCCTGGCCAATTAAACGGAGTAGGTCAATGGGTCATAGACAACAACAAAGGAGGAGAAGGTGGGTAAGAGATGGCATGGGGGTTCACAAATGTCTTGAGTTTATTCTTCAGGTAGCTGTCAAATAATTAAAAATAAATTTGAAAATAGAAAGACCACCCTGGAATTAAAAGCCTTAGAACCCCTGTGTCCTGTAACCTGAAATTCAGTCAGAAAAAAACACTTGGGCACCTTGCCCTGTCCTACAGATTCGTCAAGGTCACACTAACTCTTTTTTTCTTGGTCAACCTAAGAGGATTCCATCCCAAGCCTGCGCTCTGCTGAAACATGGCAACCAACCGGTTGAAGCCAAAGATCCTCACGTTCTGTCAAGCGCATCACCCACACACACTGCTCTTCAGGATGCAGAGCTGTCCTCATCCCTAACATTCATCGCTCAATAGTGAGTTCCAGAACAGTATCGGCAACACGCGGCTGCAAAAGCGGTGGGTGATACAGTCCCTATTAGGCAGCGACAGCAAAAACATAGATTCCAATCTTGGAGATGCCAGGAAGTTAAATGAGTAACACAAATATAAGGCTTCACTGGCGTCAGAAACTGTGAGCCCTCTCCCTGATTCCTTCTCTTCTGCCTTAGACCATGTCAAGAACTTCTGAAGGTCTTCCCACTCGCCTGAATACAAAGAACAACTTACTGGAGAAACCACGAGCCTAATCTAATCCTAGCTTCAGGATCCTAGCTTCAGAAGGCATCATAATGACAAAGGAGAGGTCAACCAATGTAATTAGCTTCATCAGGAGACGGCAGTTTAATGAGCCTTCGCCCAATCTGTTCCAACAGTGTCCCTTAATATTTGAAGCATTTCTGAAGATGAATGAAGGCACCATCAAGACCATGATCTTGTTTCTTCTCTGGAGGACAGTCAAGCTGCACAGATTAAGTATGCTAATTAGGATGGTCGTGAAGAGCAAGGACCACTTTAAAATACATCACACTTGGAATAGCTATAATATCAGTCGGGAGAGATACAGCACAGAAATAGGCTCAGAAACATTCATACCTCAAAGACAGTGTTGGGAAAGTACATCATCCAGTGTGTGATTCAAGGGCAGCAGGTGAGAAGTACTTTGAAGATATTAAAGATATCTTCCCATTCTATACTGTATGCAGAAATGCAAAACTTGGTGTATTAAAACCCCAAGATGCGGTAAAACTTTTGCTCTTTTTTAAATTTCTTAGAGCAATGACAGTAGCCAGTATTGTTTGGGGAGGGGCCACTGGCAGTTCAAAGGGAGGTAACCCATACTTGGCCATGAGCTTTGTATTTGAGAATTTGGTGGCATCTGGGAGAGTTCTCATCCTGCTCATACAAGGTAACTCCATTTGAACTCTTTTTTAAGTATGTGTGTGTGCATGTGTGTGTATGGTATATGTGTGTGTGAGAGTCTGTCTCTGTGTCTGTGTGCCTGTGTCTGTGTGCCTGTGTCTGTGTGCCTGTGCCTGTGCCTGTGTGCCTGTGCCTGTGTGCCTGTGCCTGTGCCTGTGCCTGTGCCTGTGCCTGTGCCTGTGCCTGTGTGTCTGTGTGTCTGTGTGTCTGTGTGTCTGTGTGTCTGTGTCTGTGTCTCTGTGTCTCTGTGTCTCTGTGTCTGTGTCTCTGTGTGCCTGTGTCTCTGTGTCTGTGTCTCTATGTCTCTGTGTGCCTGTGTCTCTGTGTCTGTGTCTCTATGTCTCTGTCTCTGTGTGTCTGTCTGTCTCTGTGTCTCTGTCTATGTCTGTCTATGTCTATATGTTGGCTACTGGAAGAAGGAGAGTATCTTCTTCAGATATCTAAAACTGTAAGCACCAATATAGTTTAATTTTAGGAAAATACATACTAAGCATTTGAAAATACTTCAAAGTTCAGACATAAGATAAGTCTTATTCTCTTTAGGTTAAGAAAACAAGGAAATGGCTGGGAAATCAGGATAGGGTCTATTGAAATGGAAAGAGAAATTACAATCAGGAAAGTGTTCATGGAGAGGGACTGCACTGCTCACGCTGGGCCACTGCAGAGTGAGTGTGTGCATCCATGCTCAAGTTATCATCATCTGCTTCTCACTTATCCATGGCATTGTTTGAGCTACCTAAAGCACTCTCTCGCTCTCTTGCTCTCTTTATCTCTCTCCCTTCCTCCTTCCCTTCTCTCTCTTTCCCCCTCTAACTCTTTGTTTCTTTCTGTCTCTGTTTGTGTGTACACATATACACACATACAGACACACATGCATATGCTTTCTCTCAGTATTTTTATTGACTTTATTTGCCATTACAAAGCAATGGGCTTCATTATGATAGGACATTTTCATACATATAGATAGATAGATAGATAGATAGATAGATAGATAGATAGATAGAGATATATATGAAAATTATATATATATATATATATATATATATATATATCATTGTATCTTGCTTTTATTCACCCCTCCCCCATTCTGTCTCCCCACTTGTTGGCTCCTTCCTGCCACACATTGTCTCCCATTCTGTGTCCATGACACATAGATTCCATTTTCCTCTTTTGCCCCTCCCCCTCCCTTTAAATCTTTTCCTCATAGTCCTTCCATTTTCATGCTTGTACGTGGACACTAAAATTCTTTAAATCACATTTTAAACAGTGTCTCCTTTACCCCTAATGTACCAACCACAAACCAAGGTACAGATTCCATCAGAGTTCACTGTGGGGATCCAATAAGTTTATCAGGTTTACTCACACAGAACAATTGGTGAAAGGTTACAGATAGGACTTAAAGCAGTTACATCCAGCATGGATGATGGCTCCTCATGGCCACACAGATGGAATCCCTGCTCCAGTCCTCGACAGCCTTTGTACTTGAGGCCCCTCACTTAGGTCATATGAAGAACTGCATACAACTGATTGGGAGGAGAGTCTGGATGATGACGGCAGTTTGGTTTGGAGGACAGTCCTGTACATCCTACATATGCCTGTATGCATTTAATTGTAGATTCTGCACGAGAAAGAGCAAACAATATGTGTCTGGGTCTGGACTCTTTCGTTTTGTATGATGGTCTCCAGTTTCCTCCAAATGTCATAATTTCACATTCCCTTTCATGACTAAATAAAATTCCATGTGTGTACATTCTACATTCTCATTACCCACTTGCAGGTTGATGGACATTTTAAAGAATATTAAAGGAAATTGAAGATCAAATTTACTATGCCACCTCATCTTCTAAAATCACCCTGCAATCCTGAAGCAGACAGCTGACTTAATCCTATAGTAGCTAATTCAGAACAACCTGAGCATACATCTCTCTAGCAAAATTAAAATACAAAATACTCTCAATACCTCTAAAAGGCCCCAAAGCTCCTCAAATTATACATGGGACATAACATAGACATTGAAGAATGGTGATGCAGGGCTGGAGCTGCAGCTCAGTGGTAGAACAAGTGTGCAGCATGTGTGGGGGTCCAAGGTTCAATCCCCCTATGCTGCAAAATCAAGAGGAGCTGAAGAAAAGCAATACATATCCTAATAGTTCACACCCATGGGTTCGCTAGGCACTGTCAAAGTAAACACAACTCAGCCACTTTTCAAACATACTATAAATACACACATGCAGGCCAGAAGAGGTATGTATGTAGCAAATACATAAAAAATGCAGGTTGAAGAAAAGAATTTATATATTATATTAATTATATTATATTATATTATATTATAATTTGAGTATAAGTCTAAAGTAACACTAAAACTTCTATTGGTTCCACAGAAAGATTGAAAAAAAAGCAAAAGTGGCAACATGTCCCCAAGCCTGGCTTCCCCAACAACTGAGCCAAAGCCATCATTTCTGCTAGTTTAAAATAATTTCTATAAAACATTTTAAAATAATTTAAGAAATTCAGTATTAATGACAGTACCCTCAAGGATGCCATCCCATTAGAATGTGATGCACAGAGATCCCTCACTATATAATATGTCCATGAAATCCAATGCAAATGAGACGAAACAAATTTAGATAAACACAAAAAGATGAGCCTCCGGTGTCTGAGTATTATAAATTTGCATATTCAAGTGTTATGCATAAGTTTACAATTCATTAGGCAGCTATACATTATTAACAAGGCTGAAGCTCTGCAGTCATAGATGTTGACTCATAACGGCACACCTAATCTAGAGAATAAATTTCCAAAGACTGAAAACAGAAAACCTTAGTTAGCACCCAGATTTTTATTCTTCCTTGATCAATGTGAATAAACCAGATCCTGAGTCTCGCGGATCCCTTCACCCTTCCTGGTGCTTTGAACAGAGCTACTCAGCTCTGTTCTTGTGCCACTGCTGGAAGATTTCTAAAGAGGCTTGTCCTGGAGTTGCTCCTGAATATTGAATACAAATTAAGAGTCCCCACACTCTGGTGACTGTTGGGTGACACAGAAGTGAAGTGTATGTGAGAGCCTCAGATCTCAAAGGAGGCCTGAAAGAGAAGCAGAAGATTAAGGATACCTCTCCGAGGTATCACAGGAAGAGCAGAGAGGGACAGGAGAGAGTCAACAGTGGGAGCTGGGAAGGCTCCATACAGAATCTGGCATCCCAGGTCCAGATTCCATAAGGAGAATCTGGCAGAATGAAAAGCAACTATGGGAGTTGGGAGGTAGGATTCATAAACATCTGAAACAAAACTTTCTCTCTTGCTCCTCTTTCTCAAGGTTCACAGGGAATATCATAGAAGAGAGGGTGAGAAGATTATCAGAGCCAGAGGTTGGTCAGGACTCCTGTGAAACCTTCTGACATGATAGGACCACGTGCATAGGAACTGTACATAGTAGCTGTGTTGGCCTGCACAAGGCCTGCAAAAGAACAAGCCAGTCTGAATTCCACATGTGTGGGGAAGGGGCTCATGAGACCTCTATCCTGCCTAAAGAGCTATTAGCAGTTGATCACTGCTGAGGGAGGAAGAGTCTCTTCCTTCATCAGTGTAACTCTTGGTAGATGGCATGTGCTCCAAAGGATAGTTCTATAACTTGGCATGAGCCATATGGGCAGCCCATACCTGTACCCATGAGGCTATGGGCATCACTAATTAGATTAAGCATATTATTTCTTTAATATATAAAGTTGTAAAAGGAATGGGGCTATGGTAGAGAAGACTCTGAGGCAGGAATTTGGAAATGAATATAATCAAAGTGTGTTATATAGGGTTGGGCATAGGGGTGCACACCTTTAATCTCAGTATTCAAGAGGCAGAGACAGGTGGATTTCTGGAAGCTCCAGGCCAGAGAGGGCTGCAGAAACAAAACAAATAAAAAGCATTATACACATGTACAAACTTCTTCAGAAATAAATAAAAATATTATTTTAAAATAAATTAAAATGTAATGGGAAGTGGGCCCACACTAGAGAGAATGAAGATTTCAGACAATGAAGAGACCAGATCAAACATGGTGCCCTCCACCAGGCCTCACCACTGTCTATAGAACTAGGCTGTTTCCCTAACACTAATGTGAGGACAGATTAAGACTGCAGACACTTAACCCCCTCACCCAAGTCACTGTTAGTATAAATACACCCCTCTGCAACTCCATTAAACACTTCTTCCTAAATGCTAAGCTAAATAGGACATGGAGAAGTGAACCTTTTTACAAGTTTCATAATATCGAATAATCAGGAATCTGTAGAGCTATGTTTCTCTTAATTAAACTATTTTATTTAAGTAACTTCATCTTTTATCATCAAGGACAAACTCTTTCTTAATGTTTCTATCCTATAGTTCAACAGCTATAGCAGGGCAGTTAAAGTCAGGCATAAGATTTTCTTCATACACATGTGCAGACAGACATTCACAGTGACGCTGTGCACACACATGTGTCCCCAACTACCTACATGGAAGAAGAGGAATCAGTCAAGTATGAAAGGAGGCCACTGACCCAGCTCTCCCAAAGGTACTTCTGAGGCTGCACATACATCCCCTGTGGTCTTCTCCAGGCTAGTGAAGTGGATAAATGCTGTATATGAACGAGGGCTTCAAGGTTTTAATTCCCTCGTGATTAGCAAGAAGAGTCACCAACTGGAATGGCTGAGGGCTGATTGACTCAGAAGAGCTCTGCTCTCATGACTGACTGGTGCATCCCTGGGTTAGTGAGGAAGATGTATTGTCATAAAAGCAAGCTTTCTCTGTCTCCCCATGTGGACTCTCTACAATACAACAAACCAGAAGGAATGCACTTACCACATGCAAGAAGTGAGCGCTATGTTTTAAACTTCTTTTCTTTATAAATTACCCAGTCTGGTGTTCAGTTATCATAATAGAAAACAGGCAAACCGGGCTGGGGTGCAGTTTTATAATGTCACACAGATAATGCTGGGACTCAGATCCACTGTCTTCTGTTCCAAACACAATGGAGGGGTTAGCTGTGAAGCACAACATGCCCAAAGCTTGGAGCACAGTCTTCAACTCAGATCTATGTCTATCCCTGTTTGAACATGAAAGGCTGCATATAGGAGAACAGTTTCTTTATATATAACATCGACACCAAGCCATCTGGTTGCAAATTAATCTTTCTGCTCCCCAACCATTTTTTTTTATAACTGAAAAGTCAGAGCAGTAATTCCTTAATACTAATGGTGGTAGTGGTGCTGTGGTGTCAGTGGTGGTGGTGGTGATGGTGGTCTATTGAAAGGTTGTGGAATCTTTGGGAGGTGGGGCCTAACTGGAGAATGTGAATTGCTAAGGACTGAACTTAGAGCCCAGGCCCAGGTTGCTGACAAGCCCTGGCACCTTCCTGATACACCAAGATGTAACAAACAAGCTCCCAGGACTACAAGCCAAACCCTAGCCTCTCTGCCTCCCCTGCTATGATCCCCTTAAACCAAAAGAAGCCTCTCCTCATTAGAGTTGCTTCTGTCCAGTATTTGTTCACATCAACATAAAAATAACTAACATGATGAGAGAAAGGTATCTTCCAGGACCTAGGACTGAGAAGCACAGAGAGCTCCCCCTTCCCCAACAGCAAACAAAATCCAAAGCCTAGAGAAAGAGCTCACTAATTAAATCCACCTTTTATGACTGCACATTAAGGACCTGGTTAAAGGGAAAGTGTTCTTCCTAACAGAAAGAATTAAGTTGTAATTTAATTATGCCCACATACTACTGGTGAGAGGGGCCATCGTCGAAGGCAGGCACTCCAATTAATTTGCCACTCTCGTTCAAAACTGTTAAGTATTTTTAAAGGCACAGCCAAGGAGACTGCTTAGCAGACAGTAACAATCAGACACACACAGCAATGTCTAGTAAACACATAATAAGAAGTGCAAACTCCCTTTCAGAACACGGTTTTCCCAGAACAAATAAAAGCAAGCACTTGTACACTTATAAAATTTCATTCAGGAAATAATTAGCCCTCCCAAGTAATAAACACTATAGCAAAAAAAAAATGAGTAACTGATTTTCTATCACACACATACACACAGATATAGACAGCCACACACAGAGAGACATAGACAGACAGACACACACACACATGCACATACACAACACATGCACACACACATTCTTGCTTTTAGCCTCTTGGGAACCAACCAGAAAAAGCCATAGGTAGCAAAGGAACTGTATGTATTTTCAGAGCATCATAATCCCCCACCTGTTTGGAAAGCAGACACATTACTCAGTGTGTGGTACAAGACTCTGAAGCTTCAGGACATGAACACATGGACCTACAGCAGCCCATCTGGAACCATTGCACTGCATCATCTGAGAGTCCTAGTGAAACCAGAGGAAGTAACAAGACCCAGAGGAGTGAGTCTCAGAGATTCCCACATATCCCCACTTAACACCTGATATTCTGATAGCTCGCAACATGGCTGTCAAACTCTCAACATAAGGTTGCTTTGGGCACCGAGAAGGGAGTTCTATCATACTGTAAGGGGAGTGAGCAATGGGAAGGGGGACAATAAATCATAGCTCTGCCAATCTGAGAACTCTGGAGGTGCCCACCACACATTCTAGGAAGCAGTGAGGGGCTGGTGATGAGCTTAGTTGGTAAAGTGCTTGCCTTGCATGCACAAGGATTCAATCCTCAGTTCTCCATCAACATGTCGGAGGTGAGGACGCAGTCCAGCAGTGACAGGTATTCGGAGATAGGCAGTGAACAGGGTTTGAAATAAGGTCTCCTGTCTCCAGCAAGCTCAGTGTCTGCACTACTCCTTGGCAACGACTGCATGGCATCATTCATGCCGCTGCTGACATTTCAAAGCCAAGTATTTTAAGACCTCTTCCTCATGGAGGAAGGACTGATGTTCAAGAAAACCCTGACCATCTGCCTCCATCTCCTCTGTACCACAATCAATACCTTCTGGAACCTCCAGGAATGAAAGCTACTCAGAACACAGATGGAGAATCAATGGTGTCGTGCACACACCTCCACCACCTCTCCGCCCCCACTGCCACATGGCCCTACGCCTACGGGATTCTGCTCTCCAGAACCACTGCTGAGCACAGCCAGGCTGTGTCTGCATCCTTTGCTTCTTCCTCCAGCTCCACAGCACAGGCCTGACACAGTCTCTATGTGTCTTAGAAACATTTTTTGTTTTGCTAGCTTAGAACTCACAAAGTAGCTCAAACGAACCTTGAACTTGTAATTCTCCTGCTTCTGTCTCCCAAATGGTAGAATCACAGGCAAGTGTCAACTCAACTGTCCGAATTTCTGCATCCCTGAGTGACTTGAAACTGTAATTTCAAATTTCAAGGAGAGAGAGAAAGGGGGGAAGAGGGAGGGAGAGAGAACTTTTATTTTTATATGTATGGTATTTTTACCTGCATAAAATACGTGTGTGTGTGTGTGTGTGTGTGTGTGTGTGTGTGTGTGTATGTGTGTGTATACCACATACATGTGCCCCTGATGCTCTCAGGGGCCAGAATAGGGTGTCAAATCTCAGAGATTAGATGTACAGGGAGTTGTGAGTCATCGTATGGATGTCAGGAGTCGAACCTGTGTTCTTTAGAGGAGTCCCTTAGTGCTCTTAACCACAGAGCCATCTCTACAGCCCCTTCAAGTTTTATTTTGAAAATATCCATTATTACTGGAACTTCCTATTTTCATTACTGTCACATTATATACCCAGAACAAAGTACAAAAGTCAGCTGAGGCTGCAGCTCAGTGGTACCAATGAGGAGCATGCTACAGAATACAGGTTCAACCCCTAGCACTGCAAATTGCAAAATCAATTGCTGTCAGAGATAGATGCTCATGACTGTGCATGGTTCCTGATGACTACTCCTTAGTCAGCTGTGTTGCTCTTCTTGGCTGGCTAGAGAAGATGAAGTATTATAAATACATATGCAATTATAAAACAAATGCACACAGAAAAATTAAGTTGTTTTCATAACAAAAGAAAGGCATATACCTGTTAAGAGAGCCTACGGATGGGATAATGAAAGTCTTAGAAATGTTGCAGTCACTATCAAGGACCCAAGATGGCAAATAAAATTAAATGAAATTATTATGGTGGAGGTAGGTTTCCTCCATCTATGGAAGTAGTCTCTTTTGATCCACAATATCCTGAACCATAGGAACCATCCTAACAAATATGTGTTTCCTGTAAAGATTGCTTTTTTTCCTAAAAGACAAGGTATTACAATGTCATCCAGGCCATCCTTGAACCCATGACCCTCAGGCCTCAGCCTCCTGCATGCTGAGAATATACACACACTTCCTATGCCCAATTTGCCAAAAAAAAAAAAAAAAAAAAAAAAAAAAAAAAAAAAAGGGCTAAAGACTTGTTATGAAGGCAATGTTAAATGACCGACATATTCTTGGAAAGTTGCTTCTGTTAATCTCACTATATTTTCTCATGGCTCACAGTCTTCTCTTAGCAGGAGAGACTACCTAGGCTGTATGGCTAGGTCCCAGAGGGCTTAACTGCCAGGCTATCCCCTTCTCATCCATAATCCTACCTTCTTCCCCCAACCTTACATCACACCTGCTGAAGGAGCTTGCTGCACAAGCCTGGTGGTCTGAGGCCAGTCCCAGGCACCCACGATGGAAGGGGAGAACTGAGTCGTGCATGTTATCCTGTCACCTCTACGTGTGAACTGTGATACGTGTGAGCTCACCACATATGTAGGAAAAAAATTGGCTGGGGAACCACAGAGTTCCTCCCGCCATGCTGTGGGTAGTCGGCTGGGAATGCCCTGGGTTCCTCCAGCTGGAAGTTAGGCCCGGCTGGTCACTGAAGGCCTTCCCACAGCTCCTCATGGCATGGCCCCAACACATGAGGAAGTCCTTGGGTTTCCAAAACTGGTTTATTGGCATGGCAGATGGTGGATGGATCTGGATGTGTGCCCCCCAAAACCCAGGGAGGACCTGAGTTAAATAGGGAGGGGGAGAGGAGGGAGGGGCTGGGTAGGAATGCTTAATTGACTCCACCCTCTGGCCTTCAGGTATCTCATTAGTATGTAAATCTCTCTAGGGCCTGGGGCCTGTTCATCATGCCCTCCACCTGTGTACATGACTGAAAGGCGCAGGTTGAATGGAGATTAGACCTCCCTGACAGGAGCCTGGGTTCTGGGGGCATGGCCAAACCCACAACCTAAGAACCAGGATACCCTTCCATGGCCCAACACACATACACAACCGACACACACAGAAATAGACAAATGTTAAAAAGAGAGAAACACTTTGGCTATTTTTTTTTTTTTTTTTTGAGTATTGAATCTCAATCATCCAGAATAATGAATGTATATAACAATTGCTCAATACATAAATAAAAGGCTTAAAACAGTATCTAAACCAGCCAGATCAGTATTGAACAGCTAATCCCAGAGGGATGCATGCATATATCATTTTATGCAGGGTATAATAGCTAGTAAAGATGCAAGTTTGAGCGATATGCATCTTCACCAAACTGCATATTGTGCCTATAACCTACTCAGGTACAAATGGTACCCAAAGCATCTCTAAAGCTCCAGGAGGATTCACTTACTTTACCATTCATCACTTCAAATATCACAAGTCTATTAAGCATTTACCAAAGTGAAAGTGCAAACCTAGTCATGTTTCATATCCAGTAGGAAATTGAAACACACTTCACCCAATAAAATGGCATTCACACACCAGAGCCCAAACCTCTAAGTCCAAAACAAAAAACAAGATGACCTTTTGTTGTATGGGTAGAAAAATAAATTAGAATCTAATGGGACAAACACTTAGAAAATGATACATTCATATTCACTATAACGAAAATAAAATTTAATAGCATCTTAACATGTTATACAATCAGAGGCATCACATTCTATCACCATTCAGAGTAAAGAGAAATCAGTAGGACCTATCTGAGGAAAATTTTCCACCGACCCACAGATGAAAAGACAGCTTGAAACAATTAAGCAACTTTGTTACTTTGTGGCTGGTTAAGAAAATAAAACAAGAGTACATTTGATGACCCTAGCTCTCACCAGTCTCATGGAAAGTGAAGACCCCAAACCCCTTGTGAGTTTACATCAATATCCCAAACAACCAAAAGAGAACTCTCCCATTGCTCTCAGATCCCATGGCACGGCAGAACACCCGTGGCAGAAGACAACCTGACTAGCTCTGCTCTCCCTACTCACAAGCAAAGTTAGCAGAGGTAGAAAGCAGAGTGTGTCTCAGTGGCAAAATGTTCACCCAGCAAGCACAGGGCAGAAGGCCTGATCCCTAGCATGGAAAGAAAAAATAACTTCACTGTACATCCTTAGCTTAGTACCAAGTACCCTCTCCAGCTAGGCTCTATTGGCTTGTTCTGGCCCTTTGACTAAGACTATTGCAA
The DNA here is from genome assembly GCF_011762505.2 of Arvicanthis niloticus. Lineage (NCBI taxonomy): Eukaryota > Metazoa > Chordata > Mammalia > Rodentia > Muridae > Arvicanthis > Arvicanthis niloticus. Next base: position 48,179,713 of record NC_047665.1, on the reverse strand, counting down.
GTATAATCTAAAAATTTTAAGTTACAACGTCAACATTTTTTTCACCAAAACTACAATTTACATATTATAGGACAGACCCGTTTTTTTCAGCTCCAGCCTCAAGAAGCAGGAAGAACAGACTAACAAGAAAGGGCTTGGAGACCTATCCACATCAGAAAAAAAACAAACAAACAAACAAACAAAAATGTCTTAAGAAGTAACTGACTACAAAATTCTATCACAGGCTGAGAAGCTATGGGCATTTGACAGCTGTTGAGAGAGACAAAGTCAGTTTTCTTTAATGACGTGACCCCTGGTGACTGGACCACACACTGGGGTGAGCCCTACACCCCAAGACTAACTGAACCACAAAATGGACTCAACCGGGAAAGAAAAAAAGAGGAGGAGGAAGAGGGGGAAGGAGGAAAAGTTGGGGGAGGAGGGGAAGGAGGAAGACAGCAGGGAGAAAATAAATCTCAAAGTTGGGTGGGAAGGATGGGAGGGTGCGCAGGGTGGTTATGAGAGGAACTGAGAGAGGGGCACATATTCAAAGTACATTATATGAAATTCTCTAATATAAATAGTTAAACAACACACTATTTCTTACAGGCAGTTATAAGACGATTTAAAAAGATAAAGCTAGTAACTGTTAAATAAAGGACTCAAAAGAAAGACAGGGCATAAAGCTCATAACCCATCCTCTCTCAAGCCCCTCAAAGCTCTATCCAATGGTCAGGAACACAGGAGAATCAGTGAGAGCCACAGTACCCTCTGCATGGTTTTCAGACTCCCTCCCCCCTCCCTCTTTCCCTTCCTCCTTCCCTTCCAGTTCTCTGCTGAGTCTCCCAGCATATCAGTGTGTCCAGTAGACTGGGGGGGGGGAATCATCCAGGAAAAGTAGCTACTATTACTGATTGAGTATTTTAAGAGCTACATGGCTGAGAACCGACAGCTGTCAATCATGGGCTCCTAACATGCAAACTTTCTTTTGAATGAATCCACAAAACCTACCGATTTCTGGCCTTACAGAGCCCTCTAAACACAACTATGAGCCCTGCTTCTCGGCCCTCCAGGCATGAAAGCTCAGGCTAGCACAGCAGTTAAGCTGAAAGTTACTGCAAACCAAAGGATATCCTCACCATCATCCCTGGAGACATCACTCAGCAGAACAGCCCGCACTGGAGTGCAGGACGGCTGCAGCTCCTGGCCCTCTATGCACCAGAGGACTGCTGGGATTTTTATTAGAAGGTAGGAGATTGTGAGTGTCCCCCTACACACCCAGGGCCTGCTAAACTGACTGAAATCCACATGCTCCTTCTTGCTACCCCCTCATAGTGGATCAAGTCAACTCCTGGAAATCTCCAAAAGGACAGGCTCCTACAGCTGCCAGCAGGGACTCACGGAGAAGGCACTGCAGAGAGCTGCAGTTGGTATCATCAAATATTCAACAAAGCACAGCTTTCAAAATCAAATTAAAAAGCTTGGATGACAGCCTCTTGGGGGAACCATTTCAGACGCTGGGCATCCACAGCCGAACTGCAATGAAGAAGGGGTTCCTTTGCTTACTTCATTATCTTTCAGATCTTTTTGTTCAGACCTAAACAAAGACAATTAACTCCATGTCACATCCTCTAGCACCAAGCACAGTCTCTGGCTAGGGTCGTCCATTGGCTTGTTATGTCCCTTTGTTCAAAGACTGAACCCAGAACCTGAACACTAACAGCAAACGTTGACATTTTTACTGCCCGGTTTCCACACCAACACGGGCAGCAGCAAACACGTCATGGACCCTTCTGTACTGTGGTACAGTCTGTAGCCAGAACTGAGAATGCTCTCCTGCATCCAACTGCCAACTCAAGACCTGGGAGTTCAGGTTTTTGCCTTCACAAATACTCTCGGTGTGACTCAACGAAGCCACAGCTACTGAGTAAAATATGCCTTAGACTTTCCTGCTTCTTTTTATGAATATTCACATATTTTTTAAGCCCACAGCTGATTCTACTCCCTACAGTCTCTCAAAAAAAAAAAAAATCCTAATCACTTTAATATCTGGATTCCATAACCCTAGCTGAGGAGCCGTTAGTAGATAGGTGTCGGAAAAGGGAAACCCCCCATTGGGGAAGCCCCTTATAAGTTATCCATGAACAAGTAAATAATCTCCCACACTCATGTTCATGCAAGAAAGCATTATTAAACTCAGTGGGTTGCCAGGCGGTGGTGGCACACGCCTTTAATCCCAGCACTTGGGAAGCAGAGGCAGGCAGATTTCTGAGTTCGAGGCCAGCCTGGTCTACAGAGTGAGTTCCAGGACAGCCAGGGCTACACAGAGAAACCCTGTCTCAAAAAACCAAAAAAAAAAAAAAAACAAAAAAAAAACAAAAAAAAACAAACAAACAAAAAAAAACACCTCAGTGGGTCATTTAAAAATACATGTGTGTGTATGTGCATGTGTAAATGCATATGTACCAGGAAGAATAAGGAATCCCAAATGAGGGAAAGGGTATAAAAGAGGGTAAGGAGGGAATAAATACAATCAAAGTACATGTATGAAAATATGAAGAGCTAAAAATATTTTTTTAAAAAATGTATGCCCCAGTCCTGAGAGAATTTATTAAAAACCACCAACACTAGCAAACCACAAGGTGCAAAGTGACTATCCACCTATACCAAGATGCCATGTGCAGCTGGACACAAGGCTTAACTGACCCCTTTCTGCCTCGTACACATTCATCCTCAGAGTATCCGCTTTGCTGCTAGTGTAACCCGATGCCATTTCATCCCACTGCCCCTGCAGCCTGCCCTATAATGTCACTTTCAACCTGTGATCTGGGAACCTAGATCCCTGAAGAGAGAGCACACTCCCAGCAGGGCTCTCCAGGCCTGTGGCTAAGCAGAGATTGAAGCTCTTCCCAGGATCAGCTCTTGTCAATTGGTACTGCTCCTTGACAGCTCTCCAGCTTGGAGGCAGCAGTCTCATTAACTCCAGGACACTAATAAAATTACACTTCTGACCATGTACCAGGCAGAGGCAGACTTCAGCCTCCATCAGCCACTTGAGTGGAAAGTCGGGAAGGAGGGATAGCCCTGTCCCTCAGATAGCCTCCTCAGTGATGCCCAGTGAGTGGGGCCAGAACCCCCAGGACAAACTGCAAGGGTTAGCTCTCCTGTACTTATTCCAGACTTCATTACTACAGAGCAAGGCTTGGTGCCAAAGCTCACGCTGACGCTAACAGGAAAAGTGGGATTGTTCTAGCTTCCTCTGAAGCCTCCTGTTGCATCAGCTTTTCCCAGAGAAACAGATTTCTACTCATCCCAGATGGGGCTCTAACAACACAGGCCCAAATGAGGATTCTACTCAATCCCATATTGGTGACCAGGGAGTTTTCTGGGCTTGTTCATGCAGCATGGGTGAGGAGTTACTTACAGATACTTGGGAGACCCCAAAGCAACTACAGCACTACAAAGTTTCACCACAACATCCCCACAACTGCCCACATACAGTCTCTCTGCTTAGTTGGCCTCCCACACCCTAAATACTCTAATACCTTCTAAGACCATGAAATTGTGGGCAATGAAGGAAGAATTACATATGGCTATCAGGGAGGGCCAGGAACAAAGAGCTAGGCTCTCAGGTAAAGTGAGAGGACCCTTCCCACTGTCTATTTCTATGACATCATCAATATGGTCAATCATGATCTGCCTCCAGAAAGACAATGATGTTTGTTATGCTTAGAGGACCATGTTTCACAACAGTCTCTAGTTTTCAAAAGAAAAGACTGGTTGTCCAACCACCAACTAGTATTAATTAGTAAGTAGTATCCACACAGGCTAACAGCATCCTTGGTTAACTTGATTAAAAGAGGTAAAAAGATCTTCTGAATGTACATTTTATGTGGGGGGAGAAGAATGCACACATGAGTGCAGATGACTATTGAGGCCAGAAGAGAACACTGGATCCCCTGGAGCTGAAGTTGAAGAGGGCTGTAAACCACCCAACATAGGTGCTGAATACCAAACTCAGGTCCTTTCATTATGATATGTGCATATATAACTTATATGTGTAGGAACAAAAAACTATAGAGAGAGGATCCTGTCTTAGGGTTTTACGGCTGTAAACAGATACCGTGACCAAGGCAACTCTTTTTTTTATTTATTTATTTAAAGTACATTTCAGATTTTATCCCCTCACCCCATTCCCCCCACCACCCAGGAACCCCCTATCCTGTCCCCCCTCCTGCTTCCACAAGGGTGTGCTCCCACCTCCCTCCCCCTCCCCACCCTCGAATTCCTCCCCGCTCAGTGTCAAGGCAACTCTTATAAAGACAACATTTAACTGGGGCTGGCTTATAGGTTCAGAGTTTCAGTCCATTATCATCAAGGCAGGAACATGGCAGCATCCAGGCAGGCATGGTGCAGGAGGAACTGAGATTTCTACATCTTCACTTGAAGGCCACTAGCAGAATACTGACTTCCAGGCAGCTAGGATGAAGGTCTTATAGACCATACCCACAGTGACACACCTACTCCAACAAGGCTACACCTACTCCAACAGGGCCATACCTTCTAATAGTGCCACTCCCTGGGCCAAGCATAACAAAAACCATCACATATCCAGACATTGAGACCCTACTGTTTATCTTTCTGTCATAACACTACCCCCAATGGAAATGGTACCTAAGCTGTACTGTGTCCCCTTCCCCCTCATTTAAAAGCACCTTCCCTTCAAGTCCCACTTGCCAACACAATTCCCCATTTGTTGATAAGTGAATAGGCAGAGCACCTGAATTCTATCCTACGCTGCCCAGAAACTGACCGAAATAAAGGGGTTCTGTTAATTATGTCTTTTGGAGGTATCAAATCTGGAATTTTAAGGGGTGACAACTTTTTGTCAAATTAGGTACCTTAAAGTTTAAAAATTAGGTACTCTGTAGATTAAAACCATGCTGTGTGGCTGAGCCCTAAGGACCCCTAGAGACCACCAGTAGCCTACCTCTCAGCAAAGATTTTGATGGAGGGGAGGGGCTTTTCTTCATGGATTTCTATGAAGTAACCATATTAAATGACACACAATGGACTAAAGACAAACATCAGATTTGGGGAGGAAAAATATAATAATGTCATTCTCGTTTACTTCTATCTTTTAAAAGTTACTTATTATGCAATGTGTATTTTTTTTATTTTGAATAAAGTAAATTTTAAAGAATTCCAGATTTAATTTGTAGCAGGGCAAAAACACTGATTGATGGGTAAAATCCACATCAACAACATCTCTTCAGAACTGCCAGGAATTTCTGAGCCTGAAAATCGAAGGACCACTAACCTGGAGCATCTCCACAGCTGGCTGACCACAACTGAATACTGAATCTCTGGTCAGAAAATTAGACTCAGACACTGGCAAGCCAGGAGTGTTTACTTATCAGGGCCAGCCAAATGTTGCTTCCCTCCCTCTGGTCCTTCTTTTTAGTAGAAAGGAAAAAAAAAACTTTCAGAAATTTTTAAATTATCTTTTTTTGTGGCTTTTTAGGTTTTTTAAACAACAAGGAGCTTTTGTAAATGTATGTGTTTGTGTGGCTGTGTATATGTGCATGTGAGTGCAATGCCTGCAGAGGCCAGAAGGTGGTGTCAGATTCCCTGGAGCAAGACTTACAGGAGGCTGTGAGCTGCTTGGAAGTAAACTCTGATCCTCTGTAGGAGCAGAACATACTCTTAACTCTGTAGGAGCCATCTCTCCAGCCTCTGTCAAAGGACTTTTAGAACATATTTATGTAATATAGGCACCAAATCAAACCCAAGCAAAGTTAAACCTAGGATAATTACAGGTAAGGCTTTTCATTATACAATGAAGGTACCTAATAATACCACTTATTTACCTGTGGAAAAAAATCATTGTCCAAATCATGGATACCTCAGATAACCACTCAGACAAGAATGCATCATGATACTTTATAAATGCTTCAAACTCTTCGAAATAGATATTTTGCTGTTGGAGGCAGCACACTGTAATCCCCAGGTATTCCCAGCACAGGTTGCTCTTCTGTCCCAGTGCAGCAGTGCTCATGTGCAGACTCGGCTCTTATTTCTATACGTGCCTTATCTCGGACCTTCCTAACACCAGCAGAGACCTACACTATGAACTGTGTGGTACCTAAGGAGGACACTGGTCTCTGCCAGATCTCAGAAGTCAGTGTTGAAAGAGAAGATGCAGTGGTGAATAGTATCTACTACCCCTTGGTACCTTGCACAAACTCGGTAGAAATCATGAAATGTCTAAAGCACAAGAAGCAAGCTCCAGGGACTGAGACCCTATCGCTTCATGAGGAAGTATTACCAGTTAACGGTTACTGTGGAATGAAGTGTATCACTCTTCAGTGGAGTAGCCATTGCTATGTTGTCAATGCCTCAGTGAATAACCTTTGCTTGTGCAAACAACCTCAATTAAACTCAGCAGGTCGAGCACATGACGTGAAACCGGGATGGTGACCTCTTGGGAAGAATTTCAGTGTAAGAAGGAGGAGGTTGAGCAAGGATAACAGAGTGAGAAAGATTAAAATCCACTGTGTATGTGATGAAAGCATCAAGGAATAAATAATAAATATATGCAAGGTCCCTCCTCTCTTCATTTATTCACTCATTCCTCTGCACACGTGCATTCCATATCTACTCTGTGTCACACATGATGCTGAGCACAGAAGAGCGAGATCAGGATGTGACTCTTACCCTAAAGAAGACCACAGCTGCCGGTTTAGCCTTTTGTGCCAATGAAATGTGTGGTAAGAAAGGCATGGTGCACCTCAGTTCTAGAGCCAAAGACAGGGAGTATAACAGGGCAGGGGGAGCATAAAGTTGGATGGGCTAATTGTGATAATTTATATGCTTAATTTCAAACAATCTCCAAATTCCTGCTCAGAAGTCAAAGATAAAGAACACATGAAAAGAATAAACACAATCTTGAGTGTGTGCCTTTTTACAGGCCTGGCTCTAGGCACCTCTTCACCTTGTTCTGGCCTGATTCACTTCAGCTTCACCTCCATGGCTCTAAATTATTCTAGCCCCTTAACCCACATGACTACAAGAAGCTTCCCCATAACAATGCAAAAACACAACTCACACCACGAAAGGAATAAGAGAGGATTGATTCTGGATCCATATATGAGCAGCCATGACCCAGGGAACACAGATTTAGGTCACCCCAAATTCCATGTTCCAGTGAGGCAGCAATTTCATGAGCTTTTTATAGTAACAGAGCAGAGAAACTCATAAATCAAGACACTTTTCAAATATGCTGGTGGAGACATAAGGTAGACCTGTTCTGGCTAGCTGGAGAGCATCGCATACGGAGTGGCCTTGGATACTATCTGACTATACTCTTGGCTCTTTGATTGTTGGGAATCTAGGCTTTTGTTAAGTTAGTACATCCCAAAGGTTTCTTCTGTTTGTTGGGACTTTAGGTCAGCTTATTCTGTTAGGTCAAACACAACAAGGGGGAGGGGCCAGCGAGTAACTATTTAGTAGACTATGAATAAATAGGAAGAGGGGTCAGCAAATGACTATTTAGTAGACTCTGAATAAAGAGCCCAAGATAAACTGTCTTGTCGTTAGGCTCTGGACACAACCTCTCCACATCACTGAAGTTTCAATCAGCCTTTGTAGGCACAGCTTCTCTCCAGGAATTCTCATGCACACCCAATACAGCCAGAAACCATCGCCATAAACAATCAACTCATACCATTACAAGGCTATAACAATGTCTCCCAGCTGGTAAGGAAAGTAGGCCTTCCCCAGTACCTTCAATAACACATGGCCTCCTTCAACCCTCAAACCAACTTCCTGCGGATTTTATGTATACTTACTAGGAATACATAAAACTCTACAGCTCAGAGTTCAAGAAGCTAACTTTGAATTCTTATTAGCCTGCCCTCCTTTCTTACTATCTGGGGTATTTTACACATTATTGTGTTTCTTTCAACAGATACTTCACTGAAGACTTGTTCTGACCTCTGTCCTGACTATAATCCATCCCATCTCTGCCATTTCATTAGTAGGAGAAATTCAATGAAGCAAGAAATTAGAACTCCCTGTTCCAGAGAATACTAACTAGCTAGACTTTAATAAGTAGATTGTACATTGTTAAAAGTCTTATCAACCACTTTGAGAATATTGAGTCAAGCAAAGTTAAGCAGGTTTCTGTTAAAATTTTCAGATTCTCTAATCTACTAGCATGTTATAAAAGCTCCAAGACAGAACCAGGAATACTTTCCTAAATCTCATCCTTATGTTTTATTTTATACATATAATATATTATAAATAATATAAAATATATATTATATATAACATAAAAGTAAACATTCCAATCATTCTAAATACAATTCAGGGTAAAAGGTGAACTTAACGATATAATCCCAGAATCCATTCTAGAACTTTCTGACCATGGCTTCTGTGGAGGACAGTACCAGCATTAGTGTGTCAGCTTCCACAGAATACAGTTTGAAAAGCATTGCCATGATGAGCAGACCACTGACAGGTGGAGGAGGATACTGAGCCTGAACAACTGAGGGGTCAGGTGGATTCTTCAAGGAAGAGCATCTGGGTGCTCCAGCAGACACCCATACTGAGAGGTGGGTGTCTTCATAAAAATGAGACACACAGAGAACTACAACTCTGAAGCCATGACAGGACTCAGACTCTGAGAGGTGGCCTTGGACACAGTAATTCCTTACTATCTCCAGGAACTGGTTTCAGGGACTCCCCACACACAGAAGCAAATTCCACAGATGCCCGAGTCCCTCTATAATATGGCAGCACATTTGAGTCCCTCAATAGAATGGCAACACATTTGAGTCCCTCTATAGAATGGAAGCACGTTTGTATGCCAGCTGCACATCTTCTCATGCACTTATACTCAAGTTCAGATTCTTGTTTAGAGGATGCATGACAAGAACAGTAAGTCTGTCTATTTTCAAGGCAGTTACTTTGCTGTTTCCTGAACATTTATGTCCCCAAATTGGCTGAGTAGATGGATACAGATCCCAGAATTTTCTTGCCCAGAGTTAAGGATCAGCAGCAATGGGTCTTGCTATGCTATCCCTTCCCCGTCAGATGTACTAATAAATTAAAACCCACTAAATAGCCATAGATACACAACTAAATCTTTTACAAACAATTATCAAAACAATTTAATTACCAGTTACATTATCTAGTATTTATTGAACTTTATTCTAATATGAAACTGGTAATATCCACTTTCAAAACAAAAAAAAAAAATTACCCTAATTTCCTTTTATCTATTTTAATAAGCCATTACTCAGCAGTGGTTCTTGGCCTATGTAAACATTTGTTTCACTTCCTCCATTTTATTACATAGTTTAATTTAAGAAAACAAGGAAGTGATGTTACTGAGAGTCCCTGTGGATCCCTGAGGCTCAGAACATACAACTGCCCTGGTGGTATCTAAGACTTAGGAAAAGCTGGAGTGGTCATGAAGTATCCTTCCTCTGTTGATGATGGGACATTTTTCATCTCCATGGCTAATAAGGATGGTAAGGAAATAGCTCAGTGGGCAAAGGGCCTTACTGCCAGCATGACAGCCTGGGCTTGATCCCTTGTCCTACATGGTGGAAGGAGATAACAGGAGCTATAAGACATTCTCTGACCTCCACAGGCACCCAAGTAAAACACACACACACACACACACACACACACACACACACGCAAATAATAATGAGTGTTTTTAAAAGCTGAAGAGTGTCTTACTATAAGTGGGCCTATAATCATTTTTTAAAGTCCTGCTTCATCCTTCACACCAGTAAGAAGGAAGTATGAGTACATCAATGTATGGTCTTGAGATCTGTGAAATTTCTCTCACTACAAGGAGGTAGTTAAAATTCACAGAGGCTATTCAGAATGCTTTAGCCAAAACCAGCACGGGTGCAGGCTGTACAATGAGAAAAGAGGACATGAGAGGAGAAAGAAGAGCCCGTAAAGACAGGTGTAGGGGAAGAAAGAACACACTTGGCATAAGACAAAATGGCAGGGCTACTGAGGAAGAGGAGGGGGACCAGCAGAGAGGACTAGGGGTAGGAGGGAGCACAGTGTGGGGATGAGCAAGAACAAAGCATGTCTGAAAAAACCATAATGAAAGCCATTCCTTAAGAACAACTATATGACTTTCAGAAAGCAATGTAAGCATGTCGCATTGACCCATGAGGAGAAAGGAAATTGTAACAGACTTTCCTTGACCAACAACACCAATAATCTTTGCTCTCAAAGAATCTCAGGATGCTCATAGCAGTGCTGTATCACCCAGATGTGCCACTGTACAGAGACACAAAGCATCAAACCTGCCCCTCCAGGAGGAGAGGGCTCAGAAACCCAGTTCTACAAAACCACCCCACTGAAAATCTCCAGCAGTGGTCCCTGCAGCCTCTCAGCTTTAGAGCAGCATGCATTGGAGGGGAGGGGAGGGTCTTTGGGCAGGGTCAGAACTTCTTATTCATCCTCTTCTTAGAATGTGTTTATCAGTTTATAAGCAAGTTAACCAAGTTGATTCCCAGCATCATCTACCATTCAACTCAGCTGCGCATTGGAATGAAAGATTCTAGAGATATTAAGTACCAACCCAGAGAATAATTTAAAGGCATATATTAGTTCAATATGATTCTTTAAAATCAAGCCACTCTTTGTCCGGTGATAAGATACTATTTCTCCAGTGGGAAGTGACGTCTTTATTTCTGATACAAACACAGCCTTTGGCGACTTAAATGAAAAGTAGGCAACAACTCACAGAAGCATTTTCAAAATTTATAACATTCATTTCCTACCCATGGCTTAAAATTTCTAGTTTTACAGGTTGTGTGCAAACTTATTGGGAAAACCTAAAGATATTTATTGAACTGTGGTTTATATACCCTTTAAGAAATGCCAAAATAAAAGGAGGGTATGCATACAGGAGCCTTATGCTGTCTGGAAGGATCACATCCTAGTTGACTCACCATTAAATTATGTTTCCAAATGTCTAATATTGGTGCAGTAGAAATATTTTTGCAGAAATATAACATAATCTTAGCTGACAGAATAATGACACATGCTGACAATGGCCCATCCTTGCTCAAAAACCACCACATAATTCAGAATTCAATTAAAAGATTTTCCTATGAAGGAGATAACTCTCCTTTCCCATCTGCTGCCTTTGTACATTACTATGTCCTGTGTTCACTCACAGTCACTTGTCACTCAATGGCTAATACAAGGCACCTTTAACTCATTCATGATCCATTCCTACCCCTCCCCAACATCTCTACAATCCAACTCTTCGTCATTCTGTATTCTGTCCATTTCAACCTCATGGTCCATTACTTCTATAGTGTTGCTCTCAGCCCAGGCCAGAGCATACTCACTGCTCCGTTTTCAGTCTCTCAGCACCCTTCCTTGCCCTTTTCAAAGACAAATCTAATTCATTGACCAGGACGGTGATGCTTCCAAAGATCCTGAGTTAGTGTCTGCTGAATCAATGCCAAATCCTGCCCTACTGCAAAGCCTATGCCCCACCCACAGCCCACCGTGACTTCCTCCAGTACACAACTTCCTGAGCCCTCTGCCATTCCATGAGACGTTACCCCATGTTCCTCTTGATCCACAACAGTAGTAAACTCAGACACGGAGCTTAACATCTGTGTCTGAGGAAGCTCATGGTGCATTCACGTCCTCATGTGGCAAGTGGGAAGTTCGGGTGTTTGTGAAGAAACAGATCAACTGCAAGTAGGAAAATTTAAAATTGGGTCTTTCTGACTGAACCCTACAAGCTTGCCACTGACACACTGAACACTTGTGATAGCAGAAGCCACTTCATTTGAATCATTTCAAAAGGACATGAGTAATAACCAAAGAGCATTTATGGCTAGAGAGATGGCTCAGTTAGTAAAGCAGTTGGCACACAAGCATGAGATCCAGCATCTGCAGAAGGCTAGATCCAGTAGTGTACTGATGAGATGGCTGACTCCATGACAGGCCTAAAAACCCTAGGCTTCAGGCAGCTAGTCAGAAACTACCCTGTCACCTAGCCTAAACCAAGGACAATAGGTCAGTAACAGTTTCCAGCCCTCACACCTCAGTAATAGTTCCAGAATTTCCTTAAGAAATAAAGCAAGATAAGGCCACCTACCCTAGAATTCCTCAACAACAGATTCCAGCCCCCATTCACCAATAATAGTTCTGGAATGTCCTTAAGAAATAGAGATGAGATAAGGTCACCTACCCCAGAATTTCCCTAATGTACTTTAAATCAAACCTGCAAGCTCACTTGGGTGTCTATCTCGGTAATGGGAGACCCCAGCATGCCAGACTTCTGCAGAATAAAACTCTTTGCATTTACATACTATTTAAATCCAGGGTATCATTCTTCGATGAATCATGGACCCATACAAGAACATCTGTAATCCCAGCACTTCTAAAACAAAAATGAGAGGCAGAGACAGGACAATCATGGGCCACGTAGCTGGCTTGAAAAGAGATGATTACCAAGACTCTGCCCTGACCTGAGTGGAATACAAGAACTGACACCCAAGGTTGTCTTCTGTCCTACGTGCACACACATGACATATACATACAGCATGACACATGTGCACCTCCATACAGAGAGACAGAGACAAAGACAGAGAGACAGAGAGAAACAGAAAGAGAGAAGCAGAGAAATAGAAAGAGACAGACAGAGAGATACAGAGACAGAGAGGGAGACAGCAAGGGAGAGACAGAGAGACAGAGACAGATAGACAGACAGACATAGAAACAAAAATAGAGAGATAGAGAGACAGAGACAGAGAAAGAGATATTCTTTAAAGCATGCTCATGAGAGCTTGCTGCATTTCGAGTCTTTCTCTCTAGACTCAGCTATGGTGGCTCCTTTAGCTACTACTAAGTACTTTCTGTTGCCGAGATAAAACACAAAAACAGCATGAGGAGGAAAGGGTTTATTTCGATTACACTTTCACAGCACCAGCCATTACTGAGGAAAACCAGGGCAGGATCTGAAGTAGAGACCATGGAGGACTTTCTTGAATAAAACACTGACCAGGTTATATAAACCATAATGACAATGTCTCGCATATTTGAAATGACGGCTGCCCATCATCTTGCTTACCTAAAATCTCACAGGCATCTTAAGATTTCATTAAAGCAGCTTGTATATATATCACAGACTAACAAAGGTGTTATGATTTGTATATGTTCAGCCCAGGAAGTGGGCATTGTTGGGAGATGTGACCTTGTTAGAGTAGGTGTGACCTTGTGGGTGTAGACTTTAATACCCTTATCCTAGCTGCCTGGGAGCTAGTATTCTGCTAGCAGCCTTCAGATGAAGATGTAGAACTCTGAGCTCCTCCTGTACCACACCTGCCTGGATGCCGCCATGTTCCTACCTTGATGATAATAGACTGACCTCTGAACCTGTAACTCAGCCCCAATTATATATTGTATTTATAAGACTTGCCTTGGTCATGGTGTCTGTTCACAGCAGGAAAACCCTAAGACAGAACTACAGGTAATAAACTCTATCAATGGAGAACTGAGATTAATGGGGAAAGCAAACAGAAATTGGAGCTAAGAGATACTGCATCAGATCACAATATGGAGGGACCTCACCTCACTTTCCAGAGATAATAAAGCCCTCATTCCACCCTAAGTGGGACATAACAACAAAGGTTTTTTCAGTCTCTCTTATATGTATATGTCACTGACCATAAGATAATCTTGTTCTTTGCTTGCATTTGTTAGTCTCAGGTAAAAGGAATAGCCTGGGATTTCAAACGTACAGTTACAAGTTGCCTGTCTGACCCCAAAACCTGCTCCCAAAGAGACTAGTTCAGGCATTAATCACTATGGTCCAGAATAAAGGCCATTTGCAGCCGTCCCCAAAACCTAAAGCTGATATAAAACGAAGGGCAAATGTAACCTTCAGGCAGGTACAACAGGAATAGCTGAACTCAGAAGCAGAGACAGGAGAATCGCTGCAAGTTTGAGGCCAACAACAAGTTTCAAGCCAGCCACAGTTTCACAGGGAAACACTGTCTCAAAAAGAAAAAGAAAAAAAACCCCAGTTACATATGTAATTATACACACTTTCTTTAAAAGGCACTATATCTGGGGCTGGAGCAGTGGCTCGATGGTCAAGAGCACTCACTGCTCTTACAGAGAACTCAGGTTAATTTGCCAGCACGGGGGCTGGCAACCATCTTTAACACAAATTCTGACCAATCTGATGCCTTCTTCTGACCTCCAAGATCACAAGGCACACATGTGGTGTGCATGCATAAACATGCATGCAAGCAAACACCCATACACATAAAATAACTAAGTCTAAAACAAATATACTGCATCTGGAGCCAGCAAGATGCTTAGTGAATAAACATACCTACCACCAAACTGAGAACTCCTGTGGCAGAAGGAGAAACTCAACATGTGTAAGTTGTCCACTAACAAGTGTGCCACGGTGCATGCATCCAAACAATAAACAAATAAATGCATACAAAGACTGCAATCACAGGATGCAGAGCAGGTGATTATTCTGGTAAGCATAGAGAAATTCTACACCAGGCTCAGTCTCCAAACTCCTGCCTTTTTTTTTTTTTTTTTTTTTTTTTTTGACTGAAGAGAATGATAAAATGTAGTTTAAAATTCAGAAATGAAATGACTGGAACAGATAGGCACCGCACTGAAAATGCACGCCAGAGCTGGGCAAACGAATTGCATTCTCCATGTGAGAAAAGAAGCTGGTTAAATGACAATCCCAAAACATACAAAACAAAAAACAAAAATCTCCAAGTAGAACCAAGAAGACAGAAACTAGGGGATGGTGAGTTTTAAAAGTATCGAAACTGTCACAATTTCACTGTCAATTGTCATTACTTATAGCTTAAAGACACCAACTGCTGCATGAGCACATGGAATTCCAAATACTGGAGTCAAGAAAATAAGGCTGACAATTAGGTTCAACATTTCACTAAACTCCCAAACAAAACCTCAGGAGAAGTGTTACAGTCTGGTGTGGTAGGGAAAGAACGGAAAGGAGATGGTGGTGTGACCAATATACCTTGTATAAATTAGCAAGACTATCAAGGAATTAAAACACTATTAAAAATAAATTTATAGAACGTTGTAAGGAGAAACACATCCCATCCATAACAGGGACTACTGGGCCCAGGAATAGCAATGGCTGGGGGTGCGGCACACCTGCACAGGGAGCCTGGGAAAGTCATTTGTGAACCTTGGGAACTGAGTGTCCACTGTCCACACTTTCTTCCCCGTGTCAACCACATAGCTTTCACCAAGACACAAGCCACACAGGATCCTGTACGTCCCTCCCAAATGCCTCTGTCCTCTTTAGGTATCTTACTATTTATAGCTCAGAGATACCACCTGCTAAATTAGAACATGGGGCTCCAGAACCCGGAATCTACAAAGTAAGGTTCTCAATTACGCTTAATATTTCCCTAGATTCCCAAACAAAACTTCCTTCCCTCTTCCTAAAGCATTTTTTTCTGTTCTGTTGTTCTGAAAGGCAACAATTGTGGTTCTATTGTTTTACTTTTTACAACACATATCGTTATTTTCCAACCGACTGTTAATTGCACATCCTGACGGAAGCAGCATCTTGTACTAACACACCATCTCTAGGCAATCTTTCACATTCTTACTAATAATGACACGATTCTGTTTATTGATGTTTTGAAGCCTCCAGTTTGATTTTTGGTTCTTGTTTTTTTTTTTTTTTTTTTTTTCAAACACAGCTACAGCTATAAGGGAAAACCCCCTTCAGCTTTAATTAATAATAGCCACTAACACGCTTAAAAAACCCCACACTTTACAACATTATGACCAGGGCATATTACTCCAGAAAAACTATTCTGACAGTAGCGACCAGTTCCCTGTTGTTCCTGTTCTTTTCCTTACTTCTGCCACCAGGCTGGCTAGTCAGTGTTCTCTGGAGGGAAAGTGGTCCTGAGGATCGGAACCTTCCATGTTTCCTTGTGCCCCAGGGCTCTAGAGCCAGCAAGCACTGAGGTCCTGAGGAATCTGACCACGGACAGAACTCTCAGAGGCATTAGTGGCACAAGGGAAGGAGTTCGTTCCTCAGACCACCCACTGGAGAAACTTGTGTGTACACACCAGGAAATGTGGTATGGATGTTCATGAATGCACCATCCCAGGACAAGCAACAACCATGCTGCCCATGGGCAGGAGAGTGGTCACATGTCTGCCCACACATCTACACAACGAAATAGTAGATTTTAGTAAGGGTATGCACAGAGCTGCGCACAGCAATGCTCAAGTCTAAGAAATGATGGGGACCAAAAGACTGGTCTCAAACCCCTGCTGGCTTCTCATGATTTTATCTATAGTAATAACACTATAATAGAATGATTTGACATAGTTTTAAGCAGAAGACAAAGGGGGAAATCTTCAGGTTACAAAACACCTCTCCTCACAATGAGTCTTTAAAAACACGTTTTCTAAATGGGCCAGTGTGATAAACACATTGAGTGACCAGTCGTAGCTGGTTCCCAGTGCACTAGTGATAGAGGGAATTAAAATGGGAACCCAGATCTCACAGTTAAAGCCTCAAAGAAATAAAATATGTTGAATTCTTTTGGGTGCAAAAACAGTTTGTGCTGCTTCAATACACAGAACGTTGAATTCACACACATCCAGCAGCAGCCGTGCACAACAGAGTTGAAACTAGAAAATAGTCTATACTTTCTTTTGTGACCCATGTTTTCTTTTGTAGACACTCCATCTCATCTAGTCCCCTAATATTACCTTCTCTCTTAGTAAGCAGAGGACAACATGCAGAAATCCATCCTCCTTCTGCCACAGGAGCCCAGACCGAACTCAGGTCCTACGGCTCAGAGAGGTATGTGCCTTTACCCACTGAGCCATCTCACCAGCCAAACCTTGGGGTTTGTTTTGTTTTGTTTGCTTTTTTAAGCTCAAAAGTAGTGGGCGTGGCTCACAGCTACTGGCTAGGGAAGTGTGCCTACGTGCTACACAAGGAGAAATAGCGAACAGTAAAATTAGAGTACAGGACTTCTAGAAGTGGAGAGAAAGAGAAACCCAGGCTGGTTCTCAAGTTCGCTGCCAAGCTCACAGCTTCAACTGTCCTCTGTAATCAAGCGTGAACTGAGCATCTACCAAAGACCACACAGAAAAAGCTGCAGAGAAAATGAAGGACGTGGCAGAATCTCTACTACCGAAACACGGTCTACAAGTAAAAATGAAAAACCAGATAATTCTCAATGTTGAAAATAAGCAAAGAGGAACCCCTTCCCTTTTCTTGGAGTATTTTCTATAGACATCTTGTAAATTCCTCCATGTCTACAAAAATTTGTGTAAATTCCTTTGAAAGCTAAATAAGGCTTCAGTCAGCTCGATGACCCCAAAATAGCTTTCTCAAGAACCTGGGAACTATCTCTTTGGAATGTTAACATCCAAGGGAGATAGTAGCAAGGGAGATAGTAGCCCTATCTATCTCCCAGTCTCCAACACAGGCTAGAAGCCCAACTGGGTGGGCGCCTGGCTACAGGCTGTCAAACTATCTCCTGTCACAAAGATAAGAATTCATTCACACCCTCGATCAGCCTGTACAGTAGGTGACCTGACTCAGATGAACTACGGGTAACCCTGTGAGGTCAAATCCTCTTACTGGAGGATCTAGTCATCTGTCCTGAGAACATGTACACAAGGGAGATTGCTGTCTGTCTGTCTGTTGTGTCTTTCAGTTGATTACTTGCAATGGCATCCTATTCTGGTTTAATATTCACTTGATAGTAAAACTGTCCTCTTTCCCTCTTCCTTCATGGGGAGTTTTTCATAGAGAAAGAACACTGTGTTTGTAATTATACTTCCCCAACAGAGGTGGGAAGGCAGGCACTTAGATCAGGTGACATCTGAGACCAGTTTCCCAAGCAACAGAACCTAAGAGGTGAGGTTTACAAGAGAATCGATGAAGAAGTCCTAAGAGCCTGTGGAATATGGATAATGCAGTACATGGATACAGAGGTAGCCAAGCAAGTGTCCCATGGCATAGTAAAGTCCCTGATTTCCTTGTGGAATTCTCTGCCTTGGAAGAACCTGGGTTTTCATGCTTCCATACCAGGTGGTTATGCAAGATGCAGGAACAGATAGATACTCAGTGATGTATTACCAACTGATGTAGGCAATTTAGCTACAGGATCTAGAAAGATCTCTAATGAAGGCCAGCTGCAGAAGGCTACTCTAGGACACCAGGCTCTCCAAAGCTAGACAGATAAGGTCAAGGGCAAAGGTGGAGAACATACTGACTAGCAAGACCAGCCTTATCAGTGAGTTCTGGGTTTGATTAGGAGAGCCTGGCTCAAGTTGGAAGGTCAATGGAGGATGAGTCTATAACTCTTAACATCAGCCTCAGGTTTCTACATGAAGGCATACCCACACATGTGTGCCCACACACATGCAAAAACATCCATACACACAAAAGCACACCACATACATGAAAAATGGGGATAAAAAAAATACCTGATGTTTGCCCACCCACAAAAGAGGCCCCCATCATCAGGCAAGGGCTGTGCTGTGGGGTTCAGCCTATGGGCTTATTTTGCTACAGATGCTCATGACTGAGGATGCCTGAGTCTCACCACATTGTTTCCCTCCCTAGAGCCTAAAATCCAAATTTACTGAAGATAAATGGAGCATGAGGTCATCCTGGCTCTTGGCTCCAGAATCAAGCCTTGTTTGACTTTCCTTAGATCATCAGGGCCCTGGGACAGCAAATGCCAGCAAATCACCGCCTTGGCCTTCAGGCCCATGAGTAAGGAACGCCAGGTCTCACACAAGCACCTGGCATGCCATTCATGCCAAAATGAGAATGGTGTGAAGCACCCCTTCACACCAGAGTGAGAGAAACGAAAGAGCAGGGGTACAGACCCCATTCAGGTGTGCTCCTCCTGAGCTGCTGGAAGTAGCCTGCACCTGCAGGAGGCTACACAGCCCACCCAGCAGCACAGCTGATATGCTGTCTCCCCACAGACTCAAAGTCAGCAGGACTACCTCGACATGGACTGGAGCCTCCCCAGGGTGAAGAGAAGTAATTTTTTCACTTTAGGAGCAGGGGTCCCTCCCTCAGGTAGTTGATAGTTATTGTCAACCTGACAGGATTTAGAATCACCTAAGAGACACACCTCTGGGCATGCCTGGGACAGTACTTCCAGAGAGACTAGGTGAGGAGGGCAGCCCTCCTGAATGTGGGCAGCACCATCCCATTGGCTGGGTAGTGGAATTAATTTTAACATTTACAAAGGCAACTTGATCACCAGCATCCATCTCTCCCAATGGCAGATATGGACACAGTGTGACCAGCTGCCATGACTCACCATGTCTTCCCTGCCATGATGGGCTGGACCCTCAAACCATAAGACATAGGGCAAGCCATGCTGCAGAGGATAAGAGCACCTAGCACGCTTCAGAAGAGGCTCGCAGAAACTGCCACCAGAGCATGGCAGCAATGTTGCAGTAACCTTTACGATGCCGACACTGGTTCATTGTGTAATGTCGAAGGAGATAGGGACTGTGTGGTCATCTGAGATGTCATGGAAACTTAAGTTTAGCCCTTCTATACATAACAATTTTATTACTTTTTTTTTATAGAGAAATATGTTAACTTGCAACAAAAAGCTCCTTGAGAAAAGTAGTGGCACTTGGCACATGTGTCCTAATGATTTATGCTTATCTTTAAAATCTCTCTCTCTCTCTATCTCTCTCTCTCTCTCTCTCTCTCTCTCTCTCTGACAGATAGCCACACACAGCTTCAGAACCCAAGTAAAAATACTTTTTTTATATTCCTCTGCTACCTTTCTATATGTACATATGCGGGGGTATGTATGCGTGTGTGTGTGTGTGTGTGTGTGTGTGTGTGTGTGTGTGTGTGTGTGAGCATGTTGAGACCAGAGCCAGAGAACAAGCTTGGATTGATTCCTCGGGATATTTCCAATTTTTTTTTTTTTTTTTTGAAACAAGATCTCTTGCTGGCTTGGAACCTGCCAATTAACCTGGGCTGGCTGGTCAGTGAGCCTCGAGGACCTGTCTCTGTCTCCCCGCTGCTTGGATGATAAGTATGTAGCCTCAAACCCAGATCTTTTCATGTGGTTCCAGGGATCAGATTCATGTCCTGGAGCTTGCAAGGCAAGCGATTTTCTATCGCATCAGCTTCTTTCAGTAAGATGGCAATACCCCCGGCTGAGCCCTCGGTCAGCCTTTATCTGTCATATTTTTTGTATGTATTAAGTGCTCTTCTCATTTTTGCCATTTGAAAAGAAAATGTCATCATTCTGTTAAGACTTTCCTGACTCGGGAACTCTGGGGAACATCACTATACTTGTGACCCTGACCTTGAGACTGCCTGGCCCTCATCTAGGGAAACTGCTCCTATCATCACCATCATCACCATCATCATCACCATCACCATCATCATCACCATCACCACGATCGCCATCCCTGACCTTGACCTTCCGCACCAATGCCTACCACCTAATATTTAACTGGTTCTCAATTTCGCAGAGATCTGATAACCCTGTCTTCTATGTCCCCATTTGAAGCACAGGTGACAAGTTTTATCTCAAAGGGAGTACAGCAAGCTTCTCTCTAGGGTGAGCTCAACTCTAGGGGCCCCCACCCATATCTGGAGGGAGCAGCCATTGAGCTAATTCTGTCTCCACACCCATGAGTCATCACTCTGATGTTTGTTCTTGAATCTCACAGCTTAATTTCCCCAAGGATACTGAGAGAGACTCTCGGATATACTGTGTCTTGGAACTAAAGTTCCGTATGGACAATATTCCTTCCATCTCTCCAACAATGTGATGTAATTTACAAGCCCCACAAGGTCACCCATCACGCCAGTCACTGTGGACTCATAGAGGTCTCAGGTGATCATTGCTTCGTTCTTCCTAATGGAGTGTGCATTTGATTATCAGTCCAGAGTGTCATCTGGGATTAATACTAAAACCAACACTTTAGACTGAGATTCCAGTCTCTGTCCCCTGCTTCTCATCACAGGGATATGGCACTTTCTGCTGAAAACTCTACAAAATCACAAGCCTTTTCCAAGTGAGGTCTTTTGGAGCCTGACTCTTCTCTTCCTGGCCTGCAGCTGTTCCCTTTCTCAAAGCAGCCTTCACTTTGACCAACTCAGTATCTTTCACCACCTTCACAGTGAGTGAGAATCTTTGGGAAATGCAGCCTGGGTTCTGAGCACTGAGTTGGTACTCAAAATAATCCCATTTTTCCTTACCACACTTCTTTGCTTGGAATCAAGGTAAGCTTCCTCCAATGACCTACATTCAAAAAAAAAAAAAAAAAAAAAAAAAAAAAAAAAAAAACCCTGATGGTGTTTGCTGTTTGCTTGCATTTTTGCAAAGTGCATTAAGTTGCATCTCTGAGGTTATTTATACTTTCTGTCATCTCCATGCCTTCTTCGTACCACACCACCCTTGGGCCACAGCAGTCTCTCCAAGCCTGAATACATGTGTGCGCACAGTGTATTATAAGCCCACAGCTGTAAGCTCCTGAGGAAAAAGGATGCCTGGACCCTCACACTGGATACGGCCCCAAAGCCTTGGGAGGGATGTGCTTCTCGTGAGAACACCTGATAATCAGTATGCCTACTTCACTGTGAGGCTGCCCTTCAGAAATCCATCTGCAAGGCCCTTACCTCTTCATCCGCTATTAGATCTGGGGAGCCAAATCAGAGAACAGCCAAGACAACAGTCACAGCCTGCATCCAAATCAGGCTCCAGGAAGTGCACTTAAACCTCAGAACAAGCCCCTACCGATGAGGAAGCTGAGGCACAGAGTTAAGAGAAGTCCATGAGGTCACGTGGTCACTCAGGAGGAGTGCTAAACAGGCACTCATGGCTTTGTCTTCATATTTCCCCACAAAGTTACATAGTTTCCGTCCATGTTACAGCTTCAGAGCTGTAACAACTTTACATTTTAAAGAGGAACTGGCTATGTCTAGTTGACTGTATGTCTAACAGGAACTTAAATGTAGTTAAGTTGTCCAGAGCATCTAGAATTCAAAGAATAGTTCTTAGTCACTATGATTCCTAAGGTGCCACTGAGTAAGATGCTTAAATAATACAGTTGGAGCTAACACTTTTTGGGTATCTGCTGTGTCAGGAAATATGAGAAAAGCCACTAAAAGATGATCTCATTTGGCCCCAGACACCCCTGTGATGAAAGCAATAAACTACTAAAGCAGAAACCATGGGTCTGAGAAGCCATCAGTCTTCTACCAAGTTCTATAAAAGAAGACATCTGAGGCTGGGGGGTCCTTCAGTCAATAAAATGCTCACTGCTTGAGGACCCGAGTTCAATCTCCACCTCCCAATCAAAAAGCCCAGTGTGATGCTATGCACTTATAATCCCAGTGCCTGGGAGGTAGGAACAGGAGGATCCGTGGGGCTCACTGACCAACCAGCCTTGCCAAATCAGACAGACCCAGGCTAAGCAGAGACTCTTTCTCAACAAACAAGGTGGCGGCTCCTGAGGAACACCACCCAAGGTTAACCTCTGACCTCTGACAGTGTGCACATGCACATATGTGCATGTGTGCCCACATGTTCATCTGAGCGCACTCACGCGCACACACACACACATTTCACAATCCGATTTCTACTTTGAAGAATAGATTTCTCGGTGGAAAAAGAACAGTGGTGGTTGGATCAGTCCTTTTTACTTCGGACTGTTAAAATAAATCAGTTCTCACAGAATAACATCTCTATCTTGAACAAAGCACAAAGCTGTAGAAAGTGGCCCAAAATGAAATGTGGGATTCAGAGTCAAGAGAAAGACACAGGAACTAACACCCTGACCTGTAACCCGGGTGAATGCTTCCTTCCCTATGTCTCCTCAAAGCTGAAAGGTGACACGTGACAAGTCCTTCAGTGCATTGCTGTCAGTCCCTTTGACTAAGAGCCATGCAGCTTGAGTCAAGAGCAGCCCCACAGCCAGGTCAACTGAGCTTTGCCTGCAACTCATCAGATACGTAGTACTGCCCAAACTGAACCTCCCCAGAGAGGGAGGCATCTGTGGAGCCTGCGGGCCCATCTGACACTGCACCTGGGCCTCTGTCCCTGGACACCCGGAGCCTGGGCTGTCGTGACCAGCCACGCACTCGGATGAAAGCACAGGTGCATTAAGGTGAGGGCGTGAGAAACGGTGTGTGCATGCCTATGATTCCAGCAATGACCCAGTGGCAGACTTTCCTAGAGCTCAATTAACAAAATGTCACAGGCTACGTGATCTAAATGACAGGAGATCATGGAGGCTGTGCTTCGGAGATTGGGTGTCAGCAAGGTTGAAGGCCCCTGCCTGGCTCACAGATGGCCATTCTGTGTCTATGTCCTTACATGGCCCTTTCTCTGTGCATGGGCACCTTCAGTGTTCCTTCCTCCTGCAGACAGCAGTGCCACTTGATAGGGACCAGTTGAATGACCTAGTTTGACCTTAATTCCCTTTCTGTAAGTCCTATCTGGAAGTAATCACTTTCTCAGACACAAGGTTAATACTGGGATTGGGATCTGAAGAAAACACTATTCAGTCCATCACAACTTCCCAGAATAGCCTCATTCTAAATGTAAATTGTAAAAGCACCAGTGGATCTATTTCTTTTCCATGGGAATTACACCTCTTGAAAAATGACTGACAAAGTAATTCTCCTTTAACTTCTTAACCACGATTTGATCTTGAAAGTATGGATTAAGAAACAGTATGTTCAATATGATGTCAATTCTTAATATTGTTATATATCAATATATAACAATATTACATATTGTTATAATATATATCATATATATGATATATATATTCTTAAATTCTTAAAACATCATATATATCATATACACATATACACATATATATGTGATATATATGATATATATGTATACACATATACACATATGTATATATGATATATATGATGATATATACACATGTGTATATGCATATGCAGATTTTCATGTTTATATATGAAAATAACATATAGGGCTACATGCCAAGCTTATCTCAAGGATGGCTAGGGAATATTTGTTGCTTTGGGTAGCATTTCTAAAAATGTGAAGATTTTCCTTTATATATGTGTGTGCATTTTGCGCATACATGTATGTGCAGGTGCTCATGGAGATCAGACATATTAAGAGTCCCTGCAGCTGACGTTAAAAGCAGTCGTGAGCTGGCCAATGTAGATGCTGCAAACTCACCACCAGTTATCTGCAAGAGCAGCCGCTGCTCTGAATTTCTAAGACATCTTTCTTTCCCAAAGTTTTGATGTTTTATTTTGTTTTTAACAAACAGGAAAAAAAAAAAAACGTATTTTTTCCTCCTTTGACAGACATATGCTCTTTGTCCAAGCACTGTAAGTCTGTGAGTCCAACTTTCTCATCTACAACAGGAAGACAGAAAGATGGCAGACCCAATTACAGATGTATATTCACACCACTCCCTGAAAACAAAGTTACTCACATGTACACAGGTGCATAAAGATTTCTTTTTTTTTTAAATTATGGTAAAATCTACATAGCATAAACTTTCACATTAGACCGTTTTTGCATAAAAAATATAATCCTAATATACATCGTTTTAGCTATTACAAGTGGTAGACAAAGGTAAGAATGATTTTCTGAATAGGCTAGGGAAAGAAGTTTGGTCAGTCTTCCAGTGGCCACCTGCCAACTTGCAGTACAGTCCCTAGAAGTGTGCATGCCCTTTGACCTCACCCTGCCAAGTCAGTCATTTGATCTAAGAAATTCATCACCTCAATAAAAGGAGAAAAACACATCTTCCCTGCTAAAAACCCACTCCTCATCTTTCCTTCCCCCACCATTCAAAGTCTGCCACCATGAATCTGACTGCAGAGTATTTCTGACCAGCTAATGACCCTGCCCCTCACATAGAGGTTTAGACCCGTGAAGAACTTCATTTTGGTTGCCCAGGACCAAGCAATAAAACTGGCAAAGGGAAGAGATGTCAATATCAGTTGCTTCGCTCTAGTGAGCACTGTCTGTGGCTGCCTCCGTGACTACAGTCTCACAGGAGTGTGGTCAGACCTCCCTTAGGTGGGCAGAAGGGACCAGCACTATGGTTACATCCAGCCCACGTTTCAAATGCATCTAATGAAATCTAGCTCTCAAATACGTTTTTCTAGTTCTAACTTTGTCCTGGATATTTTGGGTTTGTTGGTGGGTAAGTGCAGAAGACATATTCCATAAAGGAAAGTGTAAATCTAATGTGAAGCTCAAAGCTTCCATTCGGAATGCCTATTCTAACTGTGCAGGGTGATCGCTGAGTTGTATAGACTTTAGGTCTGCCTGGACTGTGTGTGTGATGTTTTTAGTTATTTATAATAAAGCATATTTTCCCTCCAAAAGGGAGGACAGTGAGACAGCTTAGTGAAGCAAGGACACTTGTCACCAAGCCCAGCGGGTCAGGATCCACAGGATGGGAGAAGAAGCTTCTGCATGTTGCCCTCTGACCTCCACATATGAGCTGTGGCACACTCATGCATCCACATGTACACACAATAAAAATAAATGTCATTTTAAAGGCAATCATTAGAGATAAATAAATGAGAAAAGGAGTCAGAAAGCTGTGATCAATTCCAAGGCAAAAGCCGTCTACAAATGTGACCACAATCCTCCAGCCCAGGCTCCCAACCTTCCTAACGTTGTAACCCTTGAGTGTAGTTCCTCATGCTGGGGCAACTCCCAACCATAAAATTATTTTGTTGCTACTCCATAACTGTAATTTTGTGACTATTATGAATCATAATGTAAATACCTGACAGGCAGGCTATTTGATATGTGGCCCCCTCCCCAAAGGGGTCTTGACCCACAGGTTGAGAACCTCTGTTCTAGCTGGAAGTGGGAGAGGGGTATTTGAAAGTATCTATGTGAATGCTGCCAAGCTCAAACACTGAAAACTAAGGCAAAGGCCACCTGCCTGCAGACCCTAAACCCTCCACAGACAACCAGTGTCCCAGGCTTAAAGCCTCCCTCAACCTTGTTGCAAGAACCCTGAAATATCCAGTGGAGGTCAAAAAGTAAACAGAAATGACTCCCCTGTCCAACTTGTCAATCATCCACACTGCTGCCACATATAGCTTCCTGCTAGTGAAACAGTATTTCTCCTCCTCCCTGCTGCAGGGGTGGGTCGGAATATCGTTTGATGTTATAGAGATTTTTTGTCACCTGCCTACCACGCCCAGCATCTCCCTAAGGCCACCAAACAGGGTCCTGAAGTCTTCGCTGCAGCCTCCAATTTGCTGCTCATTGTATCTTTCCACCTTCTCATCTGTTGATTTCTCCTACTCATCCTTTAGTGTCTTTGGTTAATTTTGTTTCACTTTTAAGATTAGATCATGCTATATAACCCAGGCTAGCCTATAACTCACAAGCCTCTATCCTTGGCATCCTGCACACTATCTTGAACTGCCATTCCTAGTTTGGCATCTTATTTATATGAGAAACTTCTACTTATCCCAGGGTAGCTCCCCGTGGTCCAAGCTTTCCTCTACCCACATGCTTTAAGGTTATCCCTCTTCTCTAGGCTGACTTGAGGTACCTCTATTACAGGAAGGTTCATTTATGCATGATCTTGATGGGGCCACAAGGTGCCTAGATGATGCTTAAATTCCAGGCTTAGTATGAGGCTGTTTCCTGATGAGACTAGTATTTGAGTTGGTGAACTCAGCCTCAATAGAAACACACACATACACACACATACACACACATACACACACATACACACACATACACACACACACACACACACTCACACACACAAATTTCTCCTACTTTTTCTACTTTATTATCTTATCCTGCTTTCTCCTATGCCATGCTTGGTCTGGAATTTACAAGATTAGCTTCTGAAGGTTCTCAGGTCTTTAGATTACCACAGGATTAAACCACTATCCTCCACATGCCTCTGCTTTGTAACTTCTCATCCTCCATTACCCTCCTCCATAACCCTCCTCCATAACCCTCCTCCACAACCCTCCTCCACAACCATGTTTATTATTCCTAATAATCACACTAACACACACACACACACACACATACACACACAAGAATTCTGTTTCTAAAGCAAGAGAAACAACTTACTGGGTAAAATGGTTGTGCAAGGATGAGAACCTGAAGTTAATCCCCCTCCCCCAGGAAGCCCACAGAAGCTAGACACAGAGAATTGAGAGGGAAAAAAGGGGGTGGGGCTTACAGAGTCACCATAAGAAATCACAATTCTAAAACAGAAAAAGTCCACATTATACTCTATTAACCTCGGGATCTGAAGTGGTCTTTTAACATGTTAAATTCTAGTCATTGCTGCCTTCCCTTTCTTCATGTTCCATGTCATGTGGTATCACATTTCAACCACAGATGAGAAAACAGAAGAGAAGTGTCATTCAAGGGCTACAGAGAGGGCCCAGAGGTTACGAGAGTTTATAGCTCTTGCAGAGGACCCTAATTTGGTTCCCAATGCTTATATCTGGTGGTTCACAACTAGCTGTAACTCTAGCTCCAAGGGATCTGACTCCCTCTTCTGGCCTCTACATGCACTGCACATGTGTACACATATACATAAACACATTGGAATTAACATAAAATTAAAAACAATATAAAAAATCTTTTATAAAATGCATTGGTCACAGCAAGGTACTGAATGGGTTCACAAAAATTTCATGACACACAAATAACTTTCAATCTTGTCATTTAAACTCCACAAGCAACCATGATTACCTTTGGAAAGAGGTTTCGATTTTCCCAAGTTAGCATTGTAGCCTCTGAGGTAAGATTTCACATTTGTTAAAGGCCCAAGGCCTACAAGTTTGCTCTCGCCCAGAGGGACAGACACCATCACATCACATTCTAGAGCCCAAGCCTAGTTCACATCTGTTGTATGAAGCGAGCTGACGTGAACCCAGCTTGGCCGATGAGGAAGGACAACATACTTCCTTCTCACAGGGAAGAGGTGACATCACACTTCCTAAAAAAGACCTTTAAGACACCATTATAACACACCTTTATGTAGGAGTCCAGCTGAGCTGGGGTCTGAGTGTATCAGAGAAGAGCTTCACTGTGTGCAGAAGCCTCACTGTGTGGAACTACATTCTACACCTACCTGTGGCTCTAAAGAAGAAAGATGATGCCTCCTTCAAACCTGGAGGGAAACCCTGCATCCCATTAAATAAATATGGAGCTGTTGCTAAGGTGACCAAGAAAGTCATGGTCCCCAGCTAAGCTTCCACTTCTTCTAGAAGTCAGAGATGAACCCACGATGACAGACTGGGTGCAAAAAAAGGATGTTGCCATATCACCTCCCTCATCACTGCTGCCTGGGCTCCTCTTTCCTCCTCCAGAAGTTAGGCCTCACAGTCAGTGTAGGAACTAGTAGTTCCTACACTTGGCAGTGATGACCTTGCTCCTCAAAAGTGTCTTGAATATTAGTTATGGCAGTGGAGCCCATATCCTGACTTGACCAGAATACCTATTATCCTGTTGCTATGTGTCTTGGTTAGGGTTTCCATTGCTGTGAAGAGACACCATTATCAAGGCAACTCTTTTAAGGACATTTAATTGGGGCTAGCTAACAGGTTCAGAGGTTCAGTCCATTACCATCAAGACCAAAAACATGGCAGTGTCCAGGCAGGCATGGCACTGGAGAAGCTAAGAGTTCTACAGCTTGTTCAGAAGGCAGACAGGAGATGGCTACTATCTTCCAGGCAGCTAGAAGGAGGGTCTCAAAGCCTACCCCCACAGTGACACACTTCCTCCAATAAGACCACACCCACTCCAACAAGATGACACTTCCCAATGGTGTCACTCCCTGGACCAAGCATATTCAAGCCACCATACTATGGTTTAAATGTAAATGCCCCCACCGGCTCCTCTGTTTGGACACTGGGCCCCCAGCTGATGGTACTGTTTGAGGAGATTGTGGGACTTTTAGGAGATTGGGTCTAGCTGGAGGAGGTTGTTCACTAGGGGTTATTAGAAAAGATCTTGTGGGTTATAACCAAACCACAGTTCTGGCCCTATCCCTTTGCTTCCTGCTCTGCCCAGGAGAGTGAGCAGCTTCACACTCTCACCACCACAGAGCCAGCACCACTGTGACAGAGCATATTCCCTCCAATACATCTACCATTCTGTAAGTTGTTTCCTGTAGCTATCTATCTGTCGTGGTGGTAAGACTAGTAACGCATTTGTTCATCACCTCAAATCCCACCTGACAAACTGAAGAAGCAGGCAAGGCCTGGGGACACTGAGGACTACTCAAGGCCACCATGTTAGTTAAGAAGGCTAGGAGCCATACTGCCCAACGCCTTTACTCACAAGGCTGGGCTGTCTGGCCTTAGTATTTTCCTAAATTATTATTTCTTCTAAGAGACATATTTTATCCACCCAGGAGTTTCTTCCCTTACAAGGAAACTTTTAGAGGGATTCCTGGAGTTGTGGCAATGGGACAGCAGCAGTTTCAAAATCTAGGCATTCCAAGCTTCTGTGAGTGTTGGAGTATAATGTGTCTAAACACAAAGCATTCAAACACTTGTATACCATGATCAGAGCCTCTTTCAGAACTAGCTCCTAAGAGAAATGTACATTTCATGACTTTTAAAAGCTTTCATCTGCTGGACTGTCTTGCTAGTCAAAGGCTTTTTCTGTAAAAATATTTTTTATAATACCTAAAATTTTAGAGAAAAAAATTGGGGGAAGTAGCAGAGAAGCAGAGTCTAACAATATAATCTAGTTCCTCCTGGCACTCACTATGCAGAGCCTGTGAACATAACTCACAGCCCCTCTACTAAGCCTCCTCCAGACTGCTGTGATTTCAGGAGTGTGTCACCACACCCAGCAACAAGAAGTGGGGTTCTTTGTTTCAGTTTGGTCTGCTTTGGTTTGGTCTGGTCTGGTCTGGTCTGGTCTGGTCTGGTCTGGTCTGGTCTGGTCTGGTCTGGTGTGGTGTGGTGTGGTGTGGTCTGGTCTGGTCTGGTCTGGTCTGGTCTGGTTTGGTTTGGCCTAGTTTGGTCTGGATTGGTCTGGTTTAGTTTGGTTTGGTTTAGTTTGGTTTTTCAAGCCAGAGTTTCTCTGTGTAACCTTGGCTGACCTGGAACTCACTCTGTAGACTAGCCTGACCTCAAACTCAGAAATCCACCTGCCTCTGCCTCCTGAGTGCTAGGATTAAAGGCATGTGTCACTACCACTAGCAAGAGAAGTTTTATATATCAATTTTAACAGATTTAAATAAGTAAAAAAATACAAAGAAACTAAGAAACAGCCCCCTTCTTGTAACAGCCAGTCTTGATAACACTGACCAGGCCAAGTTTGTCCTAGAGGCACTGGTCATTCTATATTTAGACCATAAAAATGTTCAACAAAAAGGAAAAGAAACATTTCCACAGGATTTAATGCAAACTTGTATCTGGTGGATTAAAAAAAAAACCTCCTTTATTTATAAAACCAAAGTCTTTGCCCTTTGTATAGAAATGCCTGGTTGGGGACAGGATTGGCTTAGTTGGTAAAGTACTTGCCTAGTGTATGTAAAGCTCTGAGTTCAATTCCCAGCATAGTGCAAACTGGGTTTTGTGCCACACCTGCAGTCTCAGCCCTAGGGAGGGAGAGGCAGGGCAATCAGAAATTCAAGGTCATCCTCAGCTACACAATCAGTTCAAGACCAGCCTGGACTACATGAGAACTTTGTCAAAAAATAATTTAAAATTTTAGTTAAGGAAGGAAGGAAGAAAAGGAAGGAAGGAAGAAAAGGAAGGAAGGAAGGAAGGAAGGAAGGAAGGAAGGAAGGAAGGAAGAAACAAAGAAACAAAGATGGATTATGTAAGTATGTCTGGTTAACTATGTACTACTTGGAAGGATAGCTGAGTACATGACAAGCAAGTTGTATGTTTGGGGCAGGGAGGATACAGAGTAGGTATCAAGCCACAGACAATAACTCTCCCATGGTCTAGGGCCCTGAATCCTCCATTCTCCTTATGGCAATACTTTACAAAGGAGCTAACCACATAGCAACACAAGATGGTTACTCTCATGTGGTCTTGAAAACCAGTACAACAGGGAATATTTCCAGACATGTGACAGTAAGTCACATTGCCATTGTCCCTGTCTCTACTTGTAAAAGAAAGGGTTCTGTTCACTCCTTTCTTAGAAGTGGGCTGTGTGAATTTTCCAAACTATGTTACAGTAGTCTTTTGTTCCTTCCAAACACATATAAAATGGCAAGATTAGGCCAGAATTGTGAGAAGATGACCTAGTTAGTTTTAACTGTCAACTTAACACAGCCTAGAGTCCACTGAGAGCGGAGTCTCAGTTGATGTAAATGAGTCCATCACTCTTTGGAGACACCATCCCTAGGCAAACGGTCCTGAGCTGTATAGGAAAGCTACCTAGGCATAAACTTCAGTGAGACAGCAAGCAGTGTCCCTACACAGTTTCCACTCTAAGCTCCTGATTGAGTCCCTGCCTTGATTTCTTTCATGATGGACTGTGACCTGTAACCTACTTTCCCTGCTAGGTTGCTTTTTGTCACAGTGTTTTGTCACAACAACAGAAACAGTATCAGTGAGTAGGGCCTAATTCCAACATCTGGAGGGCAGCAGCATCCCATGGTTGAAGGATCATGTGACAAAGTCTTTAAACAAGGAGCCTACCATGTCATATGGCTGGCTAAGTGGGATAAAAAATATCCCCTTTATGATATGATAGAAGCTGCACCTAAAAGTCATTTGTACCTAAAAAGCATGAGTGTGCCCTGGATTCCTGCCACATGTTGCATGCCTAGGATGCAACTGGGAAAGAAGTCACTTCAGGGATCATGTAAGTTCCTTCAATAAATATTTATGTAATGCCAAGGATCTCCAACGTAGGGGACTTAGAGCTAAAAAAGCAAATGACTCCAACACAGAACTGAAGAGACTCCAGCCAAGTGTCAGAGTGACAGCAAGTTACACAATGGACTATAAACTAAACATGAGCCAGGAACTCATGGTATTTTCAAAGTTAGTACATGTCACCAGAGAATCATGATCCCTGCTCCTAAGAGGCTATGTCCTCTTAGAGAGATTAAACCCATAAACATTAAGGCCCAAGAAAAAATTTAAATGTAATAGGTTCTATATGTGAATTGCAAAGGAGAATCATGTATCAAAGGAAGAAATGATTAAATCATTTAATCCCAGAGATTTGACTGGAAAGGGTGAGCCATTAACTGTTTTTTTTTTTTTTTCTTTCTTTCTTAATACTATAATTTAGGGAAAAGTAGGTGGGAATCCTCCTCCCTACTTGAGCAAAACCTGATAGTAGAAAAGGTAAACAAGAGGAGCAAGTTAAACTAAGATGCAGAGACATAAAATGTGTGTGTGTGTGTGGGGGGGTACTGTCTAAAAGCAGGGTGGTTGGGGCTACCACTACCTCTATACAGATACTGTTTTCTTAATGTTCTCACCACCCACTGGGATGCACTTGGCTGTCCCCACAGTGTTAGGTGATTTTCTCATTGCTAGAACTTAGAGCCTGACAAGAAGCAACTTAAGAGAGAAAGGTTTATAGCTGATGATGTGACAGTATATTCCACCATCATGGGGAAGGTACAGCAGCAAAAGAATTAGGGAGCAGAGAAAGATCAACGCCAGTGCTCAGATTTTTCTCATGTTTCGTTTGGTTGGGTTGGGGTTGGAGTTGGGGTTAGGTTTTTGATATTTTGTTTCTTAATCCAGAACTCCAACCCATAGACTGGCACCACTCACACTCACTGGATCCTCCCTCTTCATTTCAACCTCCCTAGCCCTCACAGACACTCGCAGAGGTGTATCTCCTAGGTGATTCCAAGTCCAGTCAGGTTGATGGTGAACATTAAAAATCAAACCTACTCCCCTGGCTGGTGATCATCTAACAGCTACTATGCAGGACAAGATGTCATAGAATGCCAGATAAGACACCTACTCTTCTGGATCTTTCCATAAAGTGAATCACATTTTGTCACCTCTCTGTATGGGCTCAGAAAGATTCAAAACTACAACCATACAAATCCTTCTTGCACCAGAATGAACATGGCACAGTTAGGGTGAGAGCCACATGGATGTATAGGCTTCAAAATTCAAGAGCTTCTGGTAAGCCACACAGGATGGACAATGGTGAACAGGAATTACAAAGCACACTGGGGACAACAGTATAGTCCATCTGATAGTCTCCCTGCTTCTACCACACACTCGGAGCTAGATTCCTTCACTTTCCCTCAGAATCTCCCACAAAGCCACACCATTAAGACCACATTACCTCCAGGTGAACACCCAATCCTTCACCATCCAAAGGCTCCATAGCATAAATGAAGAGGGAAGGAATCAATTCTAATCTGTTCCTATCACACAATGTCAACCGACATCCCCCACCCTTACTTTTGAGAGAAAGGAAGACAAAATACAGCAACAGAAAAATAATCAATCTTACAAAAGATTGCCAGTGCTGGAGACATTCCCATAAGTGCTCTTCCCTCCCTTAATACCCTGACACAAAGCATGAGAACACTTACCCTTGTGTCATCTCTCCTCCAGGCAGTCTTCACACAAGACCCAACTAGCATCTGAAGCTGCAAGTTTGACTCAGCATTACATTTGACTTTGTCCGTGTCAGAGAACTCAAGAGAGTCCACATCAAAGAACATCAAAACTGACCTCAAGAGACTGGAAGGTTAAACAACCACTACAAACACTTTTGAGCAGAGACACCAGCTCAGTGGAAGCACTCAGTGCTAGTTGCTGTGGCTCTGACACCCTGGCTTCAGTTTCTCCCAGAATGTTCTAGTCTACAGTAAGACTATGAGCACTGAAAGGCAGGAACAAAGACTCACAGAGACAGGTAAAGGGACATCAGTTACCTGGGTAGGAAGCAGGTAAGCTGCTAGATTGGCTGGCTTTCCCTAGAGCACTGACCTAAAAAGCATCACCATCTGAGAATTTGTCTTTTGACACCACCACAGAGGCACCTGATGAGAAATTCTGGAGCCAGTGCCCAGCAATTAGCATTTTAGCCAGTCCTTCAGGAGATTCTAATACATGTTTGTGGAAGGCCAGTTTCCCAATCATAACACCACCACCATCTTCTTCTTCTTCAGAACAGCTGGAACTACCCACAAGAGACCTTCAAGAGATAATCTGTTGATGTCCTTTCACAGAAGCAGAGTGTGAGATGGTCATTAGACCATTGTGTGAGACCACTGTCCTCCCTTCCTATACAGGCTTCCACCCAGATGCATGTAATTCTGCCCCAGCTGCCCGAGATCTAGGAGTCTTGGGAGAAACATGAGTATATGAGGGTTGGAAGTCAATTGAATGGAACATTCCATCTGTGCCACTACAGGGAAGTCATCATCCATGCTTGAGACTTTTATGTGGTATAGATGCTTTGAGGTCACTTACATTCCTGTACGTAGCCCTTCATGCAAGTATGTAGCCCCCTATGTAAGTCTAATAAACTCATTGGCTCATCGATGTAGAGTTGGATGGAAGCCCCTCACTGATGCCCTATCTGGGTTAAGCATCTATATGTTTGTGTAGAAGTTTATGTAATATCCATCAATGTGGAAAACCCCAGAGAGGTCAGTAGAGAAAATTCTCTCCTGAGGCTTCATAGAACAGGGCATACAACTTGGTCAAAAGTACAACAGAGACATGTAAATTCTCCAATAAGCAAAGGAGATACAGCTGACTGCACCATACCATCCATGTGTCTGTCTTCTGAGCCAGTTTGGGGACTGTAATTTGAGAACTATCTTGGTGTTCAAAGTCAGATCACATGTTCAGAAAACATAGCTGAACACCACCATGATGACATTTACAGAACAAAGCCCTACAGACATAGCCATCCCCAGAAACCACCCATCACAGGACCGTAACCAGCTAACTCCATCTCCTCTTCCCACCTAGCAAATGTTTTTGTTCAATTTCTCAAATCGATTTCAGGGTCCCCTTGCTGTAGTGTGCTGCTGCGGGGAGATACCACCCACATTCCACCCACAGGCAACAGATGCCTCCCTAGGCCAGGGCCCCTCACACAGGTGCTCCCACAGAACCAGTTGTCTCTGCGTGCTAGCGGGCTTAGGGGTAGAGGCACAGATATTCACCACCACTTTTTGGTTTTCCAGAATATATGGATAACTTTGGAGGAAATCAATGCAAAAGACAAAACTGCCTTCTCAAGGCTGTCACCTATTGAAGTAATCCCTGCCTGGATTTAGCTGAGGGCTCTTCACCAATTTTCAAATGAGGAGGAAGGGTGAAGACGTAGCTCAGGCAGCAGAGCACTTGCTTAGCATGCACTACCTTTGAACCAGCATTCGAAACTAAGTGAGATTCAAAACGGGGTCTTCTCTCTATTCAGATTTCTATTTCTCAATTTCAAAACTATCAAGTAAGCCAGGCATGGTAGCTGATGCCTGTCACTCCAGCTCTCTCGGGAGGCTGAGACAGGAGAATCACTATAAGGTAAATTCCAGCCTGAGCTACAATGGTGAGTTCCAGGCCACCTGGGTTACAGCATGGACTATTCTGTCTCAAATGAAAACATATTGTAAGCAGGTATAGGTTTCCCAGTACTTTTGTTTCAGAATCATTTTTTTGGTTGATTCTAAAATTCTTTCAAAATACAGATTAAGGGGCTAGGAGGTGGCTCAGTGGATAAAGTGCTTTCTATCCAAGCATACTTCAGTTCTGATCCCCAACACCCATAGACTAAGTACAGCAGCATACAACTGCAGCCCCTAGAGTAGTCAGACACAGGCAAAGGCTTGGAACTTTCCTGACCAGTCAGTCTAGCCAAATGGATGAGCCAGGTTCAGTGAGAGAGACGCAATCTCAAAACAAAGGTTGAAGAAACTGAGGAAATTCCTGGTGTCCACCACTGGCCATGTGCACAGACACACACATACACACACAAAGTGCCCGCTATATGTTACGACACAATACATTTATAATGATAATATAAATTTATAATATTGTATATCTTCGTATTATGATATAATATTATGAAATGTTTATAGCCTTTTATATACACATGGAACAGCATGCAATTTTCCCCCTGGATATTCTACTACACATACGTACATATACAGAGCATAAACCACAAACTGTCCTTTAGAATTAAACCCACCTCTGTGTGTCTGTTAAAGCATGACACACCATACAGCCACGTGGAGGAATGACACCCCTGTCTCCCATGGTAGCCAGGACCTCCATTTCCGGTGTCCATGCATACTCAAACTCCCTCCAAGGAAGATGACAGTACCCTGGGCCCTACTCAGCTCCACACAAGCTGGGCCTGGGGTTTAGAAGCCAGTTGTTTCCTCTCTGAGCTCCACTGGGATGATCCTAGGGAGGGGTCTGCTGGGACCTCTGCAGTAAATCAGCTCCACTCCAGGAATTTGATTAACAGCCCTCACCTAGAAGGGCTGGCAGACTTCATACAACATCTTCCAGTCAAGCCAAAACATCCTGACTCCAACTCATCCTGGCCATTCTCTCAGAAATACTGTTCAGACCTGGGCAGGATGTGGTCATCATGCTTAAAAGGCTCTTCTTCCTGTAACACCTATGGCCTGACCACCCAGATTCCAAGGTCCTTTCCCCAAAGCTTCAGACCAGGGGTTTCTATAGGCATCAGAAACTTGGACAGAGTCTGAGGGAATGTTCCAGCATAAAATTCCTTATTCTAGTTTCACTGAAGTTTTAGGACTGTCAACAGATTTAGTTCTAATCACTCCTACAGAGGAAAGTTAGAAAAACTGTAAGCTTAGTCCTAGGGAAAGGTCATGGTGTGCCAACAGGTGCTCCACACTTCAGTCCTGGGGAAGGAGCTCAGGGCCACGTTTGTGCCAGCAGATGCTCTCACACTCTGCTACAGCCTGGGCCTTGGGCTGGAATCTATCCCTTGTTTGAGGTATATTTTAAATTCTATGTAGAAACTTCATTTTAAAATGATAAAAACTTTCAAATGATGTTTTCAATGAAATACTGAAACTGCAACAACAGAACAGTAAGTTCAGAAAAACAGACCCAAGTCCTTTAAGCATAGGTGTGATGTAAACCTCAATGAAGCAGAGGTTTTCTAACAACCCCCAAAATAACAAAGGAAGATTGCAGACGTGAGGTTCAAGCCTCAGACAGTTCAAGGACCATCATCAAGAAAGAGAGAGGATCTTCTAATATCTCAACGCCCATAATCAGCTTGAAGAAGTTAACGAAGAGTCAGCGACCCTATTCCCTGGGCTTGGGGACTAAGGTGGTTAATATTGGTCTGCCTCTCTAGGGAAAAGTAGTGATTTTGTTGGAACAGGGAGGATTAGCTAGGACTTACTGCATAGCCATAACCTATTGGTAGAAATCTGTATAATTAATATCAAGATGAAGTTATAATTTCTTAAATGGTACAAAATTTACTTTGATTTCAAATTTAAGGATTTCATTCGCATGAGCTTCTTATTGATATAAAAGTGAGATGAATATTGATACTCTCATGGGCATTGTGCCTGTATAACACATTTAGGAATACAAGGCTTAGACCCAGTCCTTCTTTAACTTTTTTAACTGATTTGGGATGGTTAGCCTATGAGTTAAGAGACTATAGCAAATTCATGGCTTCGAGTTTATTATTAGGGTGTTTGTTGAGGTCCACACTAGCCCCACGTTGGGGCGGCCAAAATAAATGTTGCAGCCCAGGCAAAATGTTGAAGCCCGGGCCGACCCACGTTTGGGCGGCCACTGTATCCCAGCCCAAGCTGCTGCTCTGGTCTGCGGGTCGGGGTTCAGCAAGAACGAGGGTGAGGGCAGACTCAAAGAATGGAGACCAGACAGGGTGTGATTCAATCCCCTTTATTCTTCAGTCTCTCTTCCTCTAAGTGTCTCCTGTCTGATTCTCCCTCTATATTCTGATTTCTGGTTCTGTCTTCTATAGTCTGAATTTCTGATCTGTTCTGTCTCTGCCTTTTATATGTCTCACTTCTAATCCACGCCTCTAAGTTACACCTTTAATCATGCCCTTAAGTCTTGTCTCTAACTCTGATCTCTATACTTCTAAGTCATACTCTTAAGTCACACACCTTTCATCTCACACACCTTTAATCTCAAGGTATCTAAACCAAGATTATCGGAGTGTTCTCAGCTGTTGTGGGCTATTGTAATTCAAGTCTCATGTCAGGGTATATGGCTCAAGATGGCTGCAAAGCTGATAGCCGCTTTCTGCTAAAAGTCGGCCCCCAACAGGTGTTTTCCATATTTTATTTAGAAATAGCTGAGAGGAGTTAACAAACAACAGTCCAGGTTACCTTATATGGATAGTTGGTTTTCAAAACGTCAGAAGTCCACAGAATTGACATTACAAACATTTCTATATTAATGTTCATTTTGATTAGAGACCTGTCTGCTCCTGACAGCTTCCTGTCATGGATTCTAAGAAGAAATTGAGCATCCTTGGAGTTACTCCAGTTGTGCAATGACAGCCACTAGGCAAGAATTGCCTCTTTCCTTCTACAGACAAATTACTGTCCAGAAAAGGACACACTTGCAGAATAGTCAACTGATTATATCTGCCTAGACAGAGTAATCAGCTCTTAATAATTCTGCATCACTAAGGTCTGTCAGATGATTCTGGGCCAGAAGGCTGAAGATTTGATGCTCCAATGGTCAGTAGTATAAGGGCTTTCCAGGTGTTCAGAGGTCTCTATAAATTGGCTAAATTCTAGAAGCTATGCTTAGTGCTTCCCATAATTTCAGTTAACTCAATCATTCTGGATTTCTGACGGGGTTGAAGACCTATAGTCTCATAGCCAATCCTAGCTATTTACTTTGAGAGAAAAAATCTGAGTGGATGGTTTTCAGCTGACATTCATTCTAAAGCCAAGAAAAAAGCCAGGTTCAAAACTAAGTGTTTTAGTTGGGAGAGATGACAGAAGTTCTGGTTAGTCAACAAAATGATGGACTGGGTATTAGGACTATCTTGTACCTCACTGGTACAATTAGGAATAATTATGCTCTAACTGTATTTTGAGAGAAAAGTTTTATTTTAACAGGAAGGGTGATATGTAGGAGGAGCTAAGGGGGGAAGGAATACCAAGAGGGAGAGAAGGAGTAAGGAGAGGAGAAGAAGGAGAGAAGCTAGGTGATGAGAAAGAGAAAGAGAGGGGGGGGGCATGGAGGCAGATGTTCACGTGTCTCCACCAGTCAAAGATAGTTGATATATCTAGGTTGGGTATTGGGTTACACTTCTGATTGAGCATCACCAAACTTATAAAGCCTTTGATTAACATTTTTAAAAAATTGTATAAAAGCAAAAAAGGAAAAGGAGGCATGGGATAGGGGTTTTCTAGGGAGGGGAAATGGGAAAAGGGGATGGCATCTGAAATGTAAATAAAATATAAAATAAAACAAAAAAAAGAAAAAAGAAAAAAACCCAAACACAAAAACATTAACAATACAGAAAAAAAAAAAAAAAAAAAAAAAAAAAAAAAAGGAAAAGAAAGAGGGAGGAGCCTTTGCGCACTTAGGAGACAGCCATTGCAGGCTTCACAGGAAATGTTTTCAAGCAGAGCTGGGGCTATATGACACTGCCACAAGCCAGCATCTCCATGGACTTGGGACAAAGCCTCCGAGATGGAAATCACTGCCCTGAATCTAGAAGTGTCAAGCTTCCCAAAGTTGTCACAGAGCAAGGCAACTTTACAAGTGTTATGAGGAACCCAAAAGACAGGGAAGGGAGATAATGTACTGCCATTTAAATAAAAATGCCACCCCTTCCCCAAGCGCACGTGTGTGTGCGCGCACACACACACACACACACACAGTCTCATGTGTTAGAACACTGTGTCCCAGTTAGTGATACTGTTTGAAAGGTTGAGGAACCTTTAGGAAGTGGGGCACAAGGAAGTGGCAGGCCTTGTGGGTTATAGGCAGGTCCCAGTTCTGCCCTGGTCTCTTGCTTTCGGTCTTCTTGTTTACATGAAGATGTAAACAAGTTGTGTGGCCACAGACCTCCCTGCCTCGCCAGCATGGTGGACTGTGTCCTCTAAGCTATGGGCTAAATTAACCTCACCTCCCTTAACCTGCTTTCATAAGGCTTGTTAACTTTAGCTCACAGTTTAAGGGTCCGATCCATCATGGAGGGGAAGGCATTAAGGCAGAAGCTTGAGGCAACTTGCCCCACCACACACACAATGAGGGAACAGAGAGAGATGAAGCCTGGTGCACAGCTCATGTTCTCTTTCATTGGATCCAAGAACCTAACCCACAGGGTAGGGCCACCCACGTTTAGCCTGTTCTTCCCACTTAAATTAATCCAATCAAGAAAGCCCCTCACAGACATACACAGAGGTTTGTCTTATGGGTGATTCTTGACCCTGCTGTGTTGACAGTCAAGACTAACCATCACCATGAGGTTCACGGTACACACATAACTTCTCCGTTGAGACATATAAAGCACAAAGTGTTGTTGATACTTGGATGTCATTATTTAATTGCTGTTGCTTTACTTTAGCAAACAGCATCCTTCTTTGTCTTGTAAGCTTTTCCCTCCATATGGTCCTAATGCAAACCAATCTTCCATGTGCTGTTGTGTAAATTCATCTGTTTAAATACCAACTCCCATGTTGACAGAATTAAAAACTGAGGTCTTTGGGAGGGAATTGGATCATGAGCTCAAATTAATGGGTTTAATGCCTTTCTTAAAATGGGGAGGGGGCATGTGGAGAGATGTTGAAGAGGTCAGCTCAGGAACTCTGGAAAGGTCATGGGACACTTGCTCCTCTTGAAGGGAGAGGCTAATTAACATTCCTCAGACCACAGCGGGGGAACCCACCTTTGGGTCAGGGCACATACCATAGGATGGACCCGTTGGCCACCCACAGACAAGGGAAGTCCTGGCCACCTCATTCCCTAAAGACCAATTAGTTTAAAAGTCATACTGTTCTGCCAGTCATATTGTGCCTAGTTGCTGTCTCTCTATGCTACCCCTAAAAACTGTATAAAAACTGTCCAAACAGGCTGCCAGGGGTTGCTCCCTCTCCTTTGGGTGCAAGATGACCCCAATGAGTTGGAACAATAAATTCCTCTTGCTTTTTGCATTGATTCCCGGCTCCAAGTTGCTCACTCAGGGGGTCCCTGGTAAGCTAAGGCTCATCAGAGTCTTACAATGTCTTAGCAGTTAAGAGCTTGTGCACTCTTGCAAAGGACCCTAGTTTGGTTTCCAGAACCATATTAAGTGACTCACTACTGCACAGTGAGAATTTTGGTTTCTTTGAAAAACCCAGTTATGTTATGTGGGTATGTTTTGTTTTGTTTTGTTTTGTTTTGTTTTGTTTTAATTCTGGGTATGGGATATGAGGCTGCTTCAGTTTGTCCACAGCCTTGTGCTCTAGGAGGTGCATAATTTCTGCCAACTACAGATAGTTTAATTCTGGAGATTCTGTAGAGGGAATAAATGCCAGAGCCCCAAGACAGGCAGGAGGTGCTCCAAAGAAGGGTTGCTATTATGGTGGTGTGTCAAGTGTTGATGAGCAAAGAGATGAGAAGAGGAAGTTGGAGATACGCTGCTGAGGAAGATTGGACCTGCCCCAGGGAACTCATGCCCCTAATCAACAGGAAGTAGTCTTTTTTTTTTTTTTTTTTTTTTTTTGGCTGAAAGATCTATGACCTCTTTCCCCTCTAACCTTCTTTCTCTCCTATCTAGTGTTGGGGGGGGGGGGAACGTTGGAAGGGATTAGAGTGGAATAAGTGTTGGAAGAGAAGTGGAATAGCCCAATAAAATATTAAATAAATAAATAAACAAACACTACTGTCTGTAACTTCCAGGTTCATGAGGATTGGATGCCCTCTTCTGGCCTCCACAAGCAATTATGCTAATGTGTACATACCCCCATCCACATACACACATATATACATAATTAAAAATACATTTAAAGGGGACTTGGGAGACCTTTCCACCATGTGGAGTCCCAGGGAAAAGGTGTTCTCTATGAGCCAGAGGAGAGTGGTCATCAGACACCCAATCTGTGGGATTCTTGACCTTGGACTTTGTGTCCTGCAGAAGGTTGAGAAATCAATTGCTTCATAGACTACCCAGTTCATGGGGTTTGGACAAGCAGCCTAAAAGGACCAGGGCTGGACAGAAAGAAACCCACTTCCCTCCCAACGTGTTCATCACCAGTTCAGACCTCTCTACAAACCCCACACTCACACCTATCCGCAGAGCCATCTAACTGGAGCAGCTGTGCCCAACCCCGCCTCTCTTTTTCCCTTCTCTAGCTGCAAAGCTAGAAACGTAATACCTGCCAGAGACATAGGGTGACCCCTAGCTCCTCTTCTTTCTCGGCCTGCTTCTAACCATGGGTAATTCTGCTGGCTACATGCAAGGTACCCCCAGAGTTCTAATGTTCCACCTGCCACTACCTGGTACAGACAGCAGAA
This sequence comes from Arvicanthis niloticus, assembly GCF_011762505.2. NCBI lineage: Eukaryota > Metazoa > Chordata > Mammalia > Rodentia > Muridae > Arvicanthis > Arvicanthis niloticus. The sequence continues at coordinate 48,137,211 of NC_047665.1, read as the reverse complement.
TCCAATTGCCTCTTGCTGCCCCCTACTTGGCTCCAGTCTGGACTCAAACCAGCAACCATGGGAACTCTCTAAAAAGAAAAATTGGAATATACTTACTATCTCTCAACTCTGCAATGATTTCCTGCTGGCTAGAAGCATGGAATCCAGTCCTGCCGCAGCTCTCTAGACCCTGCATCAGCCACAGCCCCTCCACTTCCTCTTGGCTGTTTCCTGCCCTCCCACACTCTGCTCCTCCCCTCTCCCAACACTGCGGTGGTGTCCTCTGTCTGCCAGCCCTGCACCCCTCCAACAATGCTCACTTGCCCCTGTCTAAAATTGCCCCACCTGATAATGACCTTGACCACCACAGCTCCCTCTCTCCTTCAACCCTTCACCCTCTTCTCCTGGTGTGTTTCCATGTAGTTATGACTTTCTAAAGCCCATGCAGGTAGTAGGTGGGTACTCAACACTTGCGCCTCCTTAAACACCTGTGAGGAAAGCAGCTGAGCCAGCTCGGGGCTCTGTTCCACCTGGAATAACAAGTTTCCCAGAACTGAGAGTCTGCCAGAAGAAGCCACTGTGACTCAAAGGCGGCAAGCAGCAGCCCTCACTTGTGAGGTTGCAGAAGGCCTTTCTGCACTGAACCCTCTTCCCCGACATTCTGCCAGACTGCCTGACATTGCCAGCAGCAGCAGCAGATCTGTGATAGGCGCCTCCAGTGGGCAGGGATGTGGTAGGACCTTCAGAGCCATTACCAACTCATAGGCACAGGTTGATACCCTTTCATGCCTGCTACTCAGTGGTAAACAGCATGGACATCCAGCCCCATATGGACCCAGTGCTTAGAATCCCATTCCATACCTGCAACCACACTGCAAGGTCTTCACCCAACAGGAATGATGGCTTCTCCTAGCAGCACAGATGGAACCCCTCCCTGCGTCCCACGAGGCCATGAGCAATTCTGGCAGAATTATATGGTAGGAACAGCTGGACACTCAGGTGAGGGTCCGATGCCTCTCCCTTCCTCCTTGAGTAAATGTCAACAGTCCACAGACCTTATGATGAGTGATGCTTGCAAGCAAGCACAGCTGGAATGGTGAAATTGGTAATTGTTTTTCTCCAAGAATTACATTCTACAACAAGGCTTTCCAGCAAACAAAGAGAAGACACGGGGCTATGAGGGGAGAAATGAGCTGTATTCTGTCAAGTGAGGGAAGACTGGACAGGGTGCTTGGTTGTTGCACCTACATGAAAGGTCTCAGAATCTCTTGAGAAACCTCAGCCCAGTCCATGATGGTACAGTCTAGTAATTGCTGAGTAACCACAGACAACCAGACAAAAGAGAGCTAGCCACAACCAAGACCATCGAAGCTGGAGACACCAAGACGATAGAGAATATGACCCAAATCATGAGCAAGAACTAAGGAAGACAGTTGGTCTAAACTAGCTAGAAAATAGGCCTATGTTTGTATTTACTGATACCCAGTCTCCTGCTGTGACCTAGCCACTTCTTCTTCACACTTCATCCATATTGAATCACACCACCTGCATGCTGACTGTCACATGACTTAATGTAGGCTCAGATCTGGACTGGTTGTGCTAAGTTGGCGTCATTGCCCAGGAGGAGCCTGTTGGAAAGCAGATACGGGGCTTCTTCCTTCAGCACAATGAAGCATCACATAGCTCACGGGATGAGGTCCCTGAATATAGGCAGGATTCAGCCAGCACATACCCAAAATACTTTTTTTTTAATGTCCACTAAGCAGCCAATGAGATATTTCATTTGGCAAAGGCATTTGCAGCAAAGCCCATGACTAGAGTTCAATCCCCTGAGACCACAGGGTGGAAGGAGAGAAGTCTTACAAGCTGTCTTCTGGCCTCCTCATGTGTACCATGGCATGCACATGGTTATGTGCATATACACAATAAATGTAGTAAAAGTGTCCACTAGGCACTGACACTAAGCACAATTTCTAATGGGCAAATTTACCTTGAATGGCCTCTCAGCTCCTACTACCATGTACACATAAGCCTGCTTTAAGGTCTGAGCCCAGAGGCCCATGAAGCACTCACCACATGCTCAGGTTATTCACTCAATTGTTACAAATACACATACACAAGATGGAAATCACAAGCACAGGTACGGTTGCTTTCTCCACTTTCTTGAACCTCAGACTAGAAAGAAAAAACACTCTCCATGTACGCAGTTGTTGATTAACCAAAAATAAAATGAGACTAAAATACAGATGAAAATGAGTTTTAATTTTTAAGGGCTCCAGTGGGGCCGGGGTAAACATGTCTATGGTAGGGCACTTGCCTGGCATGGGTAAAACCCTGGTATCTACCCTCAACCTCAGAAAGAAGGATCCTTCCCGGGCTGTGATCAGCAGTGCATCTACTGACAGCAAAGTCATCTCTTTTTTCTTAAGCGTTCACATGAAATTACAAAGCTGTCTTCCACCTGTTTGTCGAATATGTGAAACTGCCTAGCACGATCAATTAGTCTCTCATGGGTCTGCGAACCTCAAACAACACTGAAAATTGTGTGGACAGAATTCTGGATCTTATTCCCACAGGGGGTGGGGAGTGATGTACAGTATGTGTAACATGTTACATAGTATGTGTGTGGTGTGTATGAGATCTGTATGTGCATGCATGTGCACTTGATAGAGTATGTGTGTGAATGCATGTGTGCATGTGTGGTCTGTGTATATGTGTTATTACTGAATTGTGTAATGAACACAAAAGATGAAAACCAGAATGACTGCAGTTGAAGATTCTTTCTGCAATGGAGATAGAACTCCCTCCCACTACCCTCAGGGTATGGCCGTAAGACTGACAGTGACACTGTGAAGTGTTGTGTCTAAACTGAAGGGAGATTTTTGTCAGGTTTGTTTCTTTTTGAAAAGACATGAGAAGTGGTTGAAATCTGGCAGGATAATGCTCTTTAGCATTGAAGAGCCAGAGAGAACCAAATGGCTGGAGCCAAGAGTGAAATTCACCCTGTTCATGGAGCCAGGGCCTGTGCATCCTCCTGCAATGCCAATCAGTCAAAAGGGAGGACTACCCCTCAGACAGACAGCAGTATGGGAGGACTACCCCTCAGACAGACAGCAGTATGGGAAGACTACCCCTCAGACAGACAGCTGGGTGGGAGGACCACCCCTCAGACAGATAGCAGGGTAGGAAGACCATCCTTCAGACAGACAGCAGGGTTGGAGGACCACTCCTCAGACAGACAGCAGGGTGGGAGGACTACCCCTCAGATAGACAGCAGGGTGGGAGGACCACCCCTCAGAAAGACAGCAGTGTGGGAGGACCATCCCTCAGACAGACAGCAGGGTGGGAGGACTACCCCTCAGACAGCAGAGTGGGAGGACCACCCCTCAAACAGCAGGGTAGAGAGCAGGGGTGGGTTGAAAAGGAAGCTCTTAGCCCCTGAAAGAAAGTATGCCACACAGCTCTGGAGCTAGGCCCCTGTGGATATGTGTGCTAACTTAGGAAGTGGGATGCTATGGTGGTTGATCTTGCCAACTTGAAATGATCACTCACTTTGGGAGCATACATCTGGGCATGTTTGTGACAGAGCTTCTTGATCAATCAATGTGGGAAGACCCTCCAGACCTGTGTGTACCACCGTCCCATGGGCTGGGATCCTGCACGGCATAGGAGAAGGCCAGCTGAGCACCGGCATTCATCTCTCGCTCTCTGCTCTGACTGTGGGTGCAGTGTGGCCAGCCATCTCATACTCCGGCCACCATGCCTTCCCCTCCAAGACGGGCCTCACTCCTCAGCTCTCCGCCAAAATAAACCCTTCCCCCTTAAGGTGTTTCATATTGGGTATCTTGTCCCACCTACAAACAAACAGCTAACACAGAAGGCAAAGGGAAACTTTGGGACCAGAGCAGAGCGAATGAAAGATAAGGAAGAAATGGCAGTACGGGCCAAACCAATGAAGTACCTTCTGTTCTCCATGACAACTTCAGAGGATCTGTAGGGACACAGACAGAAATAAATCTCAGCACCCTGCTCTAGAGAGCCCAAAACCCACAGATACATGAAGTGTCTCCTGTCCTGGTCAACTGCCTGCTGAAATTTCAGAAACTCCTCAAAGGCCCAGACCAAGAGGCTCATTCTGTAAGTAACATGGATGAGGGAGAAGCGAGCTTCATCCTTAACCTCCTCTACCTCCTTCTCTGCCTTCCTGTTTGTTTGTTCTAATGTCATGCCATCTTCCAGTCAATTAGCCAAGCTGGCCCAAACCTAGGAAAAACAGAGCCTTCCCCTTCCATTTCTTCATACACGACATACACTGGGAACATATCTGAACAGAAACTAAGTCTGCTGTAAGAGGAAGAGAGCCCTGTCTCAGTTTCCACGGAGTATACATGCAGCCCAGTGCAGGTGTTGGTGTCCTAGTCCAAGGTTGCTAGACGTATTATTCAGAGAGGGATATGTGTACACACTGTGTATAGGTCAGGAAGGAGAGATGCCCAGGGCATTATTAGAAGAGAGCTGGGCATAGCCCACGGCAAGCAGAGTTCCAGGTTATCAAGCTCCTCCCTGTGCTTGTTGCCTCAGTGGGAGCCAGTCTCGGGGCCTCACTGAGTGCTTGGCAGGCAGTAACTGCTCTACGTCATGTGGACTTCTCTCTCAGTCTACACCAAACCAATAGATCTTGAAATACTCATGTTAAACCCTTGGCTAACCTCTCACTATTCACCATCACCCCCATGTCCCTGGAAAACATCACTCTCTCTGCTCATGAGTTTTAGATTCCATATTCAAGCAAGATCACACAGTGCCATCTTCCAGTGCCTGGTTTTTTTTCATCAGCAATGATGTCCTCCAGGTTAATCATACTGTAAGATGTGACAGGATTTCATTCTATTTTAAGACTGAACAGGTTCTCATTGTACATAACGTCCACATTTTCTTTATTCATTGTCCCAATCTTAGAGACCTAGGTTGTTCGTATATTAGGCTGTTGTTAGTAATGCATAGCATGTTAGCACTACACTACGATAGACTTGAACTTTGCTTAAAGAGACCTTAAGTCTCCTTACTATAAATACATGCGTGCACACACACACATATACTATGCATACATGCATACACACACATATACTATGTGGCTAACAGAAGTGCTAACTACATTGATTACAGTAATCACTTCACAAGCATGTCAAAGTATCTCACAGTACACTCTGAATACATATGTGTTGGAACATGTATACTTGTCAGGTCTCAATAAAACTGGCAAAAATAAAAGCTGTAAGCTAAACAGTCAATAAAAGTTAAATCACTGGCTAATCAATTTTTTCACCTACTTTTACGTGTATGAGTGTTGGACTCCACACATATATGTGTACCGGGTGCCTAAGGAGAAGGGGTCAGATCCCTAAAGCAAGTTGTGGGTGTTTGTCAGCTATGATATGGGTGCTGGGAACTGAACCCAGGTCCTCTACTAAAGTAACCAGTATTCTTAACTACTGAGTCATCTCTCCAGACCCTGTGCTAGGAAATTTTATAATGCAAATGGTTTGACAAAAATTTCATACTTTTTGAGGTCTTAAATGGCATTTTGTAAATGAATTAACTCTACTTGGGTAATGAATAGGAAACAGAAGAGATTGTGAGTCCATCTTGATTTTATTTCAAGTATAAACATTTTAAAGCATATATTTTAATAAATGATAAATTAAGTCCAAATCTTAGCTCAATGTATTTTAATCTAAAATATAAATGCTTTCCAAGGAGACTACATCAGTACCAAGGCTAACAGGGAAGGGTGTTGGCTGTTGAAGAAATCATAGAATATAAGATTTGGTTTTCCTATCTTTGGCCCACCACTCTCTTTCGGTGATACTGACTGGTTATGACTTGCATCAGTGGATCAGTGGTAGTGGAAAGACATGAAATATTTTCAATCTTGGGAAAAAAAAAAAAAAAAAAAAAAAAAAAACCTAAGTCCCCAGAGGGGTGGAACATAGTGCAGTTTTTAGTTAAGTCCTCCCGCTACCAAAAAGCTCTGTGTGTGTGTGTGTGTGTGTGTGTGTGTGTGTGTGTGTGTGAATTCAAGTGTCCATGGAGGCCAGAAGAGAATGTCAGATCCTCAGGAACCATATGTAGTTACAGGTGGTTTTGAGCCACCATATGGATGCTGGGAACGGAACCCAAATCCTCAACAAGAGCAGCAAGCCCTCTTAACTGATGAGTCAGTTCTCAAGCCCCACATTTTGCTCTGGTTGCATTGCAAGATGTTTTCCTGTTGTCTTATCCATTCCAATCTGTTACACTATAAGTCGGTATCAAGAGGGTGCCTGAAAACCAGTGAGAGGTATTAAGTCAAAATCTATACACTTGCCAGAGACCAAGGGACCAGACTGACAGAACATCCTTCTTCCTTATTGAACCCAATTTAAACGATGTCACTCAACACAAGCAGATCAGTCCTGCCATCTGGGGTTTACTTTCTAATTAAAAATGAATGCCAAGGAGTGAGTGAAGAACAAACAGGGCAGAGTCTCCTGGATCCTTCAACTCAAGTAGCTTAGTTTTTTCACCTTTTAACCTCAGGCCTAAATCTCTGTGCCTTTGTTGTTGTTGTTGTTGTTGTTGTTGTTGTTGTTGTTGTTGTTTCCAGGGCATTCACTGATGATGAAAAAGGTCAGTCTGGAAACTGACCAGAATCACACCCTCTATTTATCTACCTAAGGGTTATAGTTTGTATCCTTGACTTCACTGGACTGCTCAATTCACAGTCACTGGAACATAAGCCATCCAGAAATTGAGGGAAAGGAAGAAAGAAAACACATAATCACGCTGAGATCAATCCAACTTGAAGAAGGCCATTAGTCAGACCCAATTTTGGTAAGGTTTTGAATAAACAGGCTACACTAAAATAGCCTGAAGTCACAAGTGCAACTGAAGACCTTCAGCTGAGATGCCAGTCCAGAAGAGGGCCTGTGGGATCAGCCAACAGTACCAGTTCCTGCTGGGTGTAGCGCTTCTAGTTCAATGTTGTGTAGGGGAAAGGCATTCAGGAACAAAATCCATGGATCTAAGGGAGGTCTAAAGTGTGGCCCTGTGAGACAAGGTCAAAAAGGTAGGGCCGGAACACATTCCTCTGTCCTCTTCTCGAACTATTTTATCTTTTATCCATGAGTGAGATCATTATTTCCTAGTTAAGAATCTCAGGACCAGAGAGATGGTTCAATCGGTAAAGTGCTTGCCTCAAAAGCATGAGGACCTGAGCTTAGATTCCCAATCCCTTATAAAAAGCCAGGCACAGTGGCACTGGAAAGATGGGGACCAGAGGATCATGGAGCTTGCTGATCAGCCGGTTTAGCAACATCATTTAGCACCTGGTTCAATGAAAGACCTTGTCCTAGTGAGCTCTAATTGTCCACTAGGCATGAAAGATAGAAAAATCATAAGTTGATCCCCTAAACCCTACTCTTAAAAGCAAAGACATAAAAACCTGTAAGTCAAACACTGTGTTGCCTCAGTCCCAGAAAATTAGCTGACCATTTGAACAGATGGCCCTAACTAAACAAACCTTAAGATTCATGGTGTCAGGATGCTATGGGCCCGAGATTAGCTTGGCCAGGCTTTGAACTAACAGCCCTGAGACAGTTGGTGCCAGGATGCTAAAAGTTTGAGATAAGCCTGACCCCCCTTGAACTGGAGCTCATGATATATAGTGTGAAATTAGTTCGAAATAGCCAATTATAAAGTGACACACCATCCATCTTAGGAATTTGAGATCAAATGTATCGATGACCTAGTGACCTGTTCCCCCTCCTTCCCCCTTCCCTAACTCCACTCTCAGCCTTCCCCCTTCCCTAACTCCACCCCCACCTGGTTTGTAGATGCCCCCTTAAAAGCTGTAAACTTCTTTTGTTCTTTTGCTGAATTCCGCTGCCCCTGCGCGGGCTTGAAGGAAAGACAGCCCTGGCTAGCCAGTAAACCTCTTGCGATTTGCATCAAGTTGTGTTTCTCGTGAGTGATTTGGGGTGCGTCTGCAGTTCTCCACGGATCGGTGAGGTCCTTTTCATTTGGGTTTTACAGGCACACTAGAATCATGAGAGGAAAGCCTTGATTGAGGAATTGCCCAGATGCGATTCTCCTGTGGGTAGGTCTATGGGATGCTATCTTGATTATGAATTATGCCAGAGGTCACAGCCAACTGTGGGGATCACCACCCCTAGGCAGGTGGTCCTCGGCTATATAAGAAAACAGATGTGAGCCAGCCAGAGGGTGAGCTGGTAAGTAACATTCTTCCATCCTGCCTGTTTTGAGTTCACACCCTGACTTCCCTCAATAATGGGCTGTGATCTGGAAGTGTAAGCCAAATAAACCCTTTTCTACCCAACTTGCTTTTGGTCAGTGTTTTATAATAGCAACAGAATGAAACTAGAACAAAGTTCCTGTCTCAAAAAATAAAATAGGTGTTAGAGATATGACTCACAGAGGAAGTGTGTATACTTCTCTTGCAGAGGACCTAAGTTGGATGGTTCATAACCACTTGTTACCTCTACCTCTAGGGAATCCAACACCGCTGGGCTCTAAGGGCACCTGCACTCACATTCATATACTCAAACATAGATACACACACATACACATAGTTTTAAATAAATAAATAAATAAATAAATAAATAAATAAGGTAAATGATTGAGGAAGATACCCAAAATAGACTTCTGGACTCCACATATATTCACACACACATGCACACACACACACACACATAGATGTATGTACACATGCCTGAACAAATACACATATACCACATATACACAGAATCCCCAAGACATCTGTAGGAATGAAAGCTAGCATAAAAGTTAAGGCTTTTGAGACATCTCTTCCCAGTGGGACTAGACTAAGCTACCCAGAAGATCTGCAAACTATGAGCCTCTGCCCTTGGCAGTTCTAAGGCCTACATGCAATGTTGCAAAGAAACCATTTTCATAAGAATAAAAGCTAGGAGCACGATTCTGGCTTGGAAAATAAAACCGGATGAAAAGGTTCACAGTTTACAAATGAGAGGGAGGGAGTGGGAGGGGCCTGAGTGTGGTGGCAAGAACGCAAGTGACTTAATCCCCAAATGAAACAAGCCTGGGGCAAGATTTCCCAGACAGGCACTGGTGCTCGGCTGCAGTGGAAAATATGTGGAGCCAGGCATTGCTCAATGACATAAACTAAAAGGCTAATTCTTCCTCCTGACGGGAGAGACCGTCAAATCTGGATTATAATTTTCCTTCCCATAAATCCAGGACCACGAAAACCTATGGGAACACAAAATAACATCCAGGGGCCACGGCCCTGCTCACTATTTTTCTCTGATAATCACGAGACTCAGGCTTCTTTTAGAGAAAGTAAAATGATTCCAGGAGAGTCTTTGCTTTCTCAGTGCTCACATTGTCCCTCCTGTCTAGAATGCCAAACTTCAAGGTCAGCTACAAGCAGGACTCCAGCTGACATGCCTATCTAGTTCTGTGGACTCCTCCTGAGCCACACTGAGCTGTGTGATGAGTAGCCTATTAGAGGCCATCTTGCTTCTTGTCTGGTCTTCTTCTTCGCCTGTAATTCCCCCCAGCTGGGAGCACCTGTTCAAATGGCTGCCAACAGTCATGTCCAAGGCCTCACAGATACAATGGGTGCCACTCCAGATGGAATCCAGATCTCATGCCCAGTCCACCACAGACTAGGGAGCTATCCTACCATTCCTCATGGGCATATCTAGGAGGTGAAGAAGGAGTTTTGACTCTCCTGCTGTGTTCAGGATCCCAAGACAATAACCTACCTTCACTGCTCTTTCATGGTGGTTTATACATGTAATGAGATCTGCAGAGCCCAAGCTGGTTTTAATAACTCCAGGTTTCACCACAGAAACTACAACTTCTCTTAACAAGATGAAAAAGACTGAATAAAGAAATTTTGTTTTACATATTCATGACATGTCCTCTATGCCTTGATTGTCTCTAAACTGTGAGGTTTACGGAAAACACTAAAAGAGAAAGAGTCTTGGTACACATATGGTGGGGCTTTTCAAAACTTAATTCGCGTGTAGAGCCAGAAGAGGCTCCTTAGTCTTTCTGAGCCACAAAAGCCTCATGAATAGTCTTAAGATAGTACTTAGTTGAGATCACTTGTATCTACTGAGCAAGGCCCTAGAAAACAGCTGATATATAACTTAAAGTCTTTATAATAATGTGTGAGACAGTAAAATGAACAAAGCATTTGCCCGACAGGAATGGGTTTGCTAGTGTGTACACCTTCTCAGTCAGATACTGTATCAGGGGATACTAGAGAGTCTCTAGAACTTTGTCTTCTCCTCTCCCCGCAAAAAGATAATAGCTGTTCTCCCTATGGATGTCATTAATAAAGTGTCAGTTTGCCACTAACATAAAATATCTGAACAGAACTGAGGATTTATTTGGACTTACAGTTTTAGAGAGTTCAATCTATGGTCAACCGGACCCCTGGCATTTAGGCTGCGAGAAGTAAATTACAGAAGCAGGAAGTGTTTGGAGAACAAGCTGCTTACTTCCTAGCAACCAGGAAGCAGAGAGGGGAACATGCAGGGGTCATAGGGCATACTTTTCCAAAACGTGCTCCCAAAGCCTCATCTCCTAGTCATAGAAGATTCAGCTATGAATTTATGAATGGACTAAACCATTGAGAAGATAAGAGTCCTCAAGCTTCGATCACTGTTCAATAGAACACCAACTGGGAACTTGGACTTGAACACATGAACCTTTGTCACAACCAAACCCTATCAGTAAATTACTAATAAATGGAACCCATTTTAAAAATACAGAACAGGCCAGGCATGGTGGCACAGGCTTATAATCACAGCACTTGGTAAGCAGAAGCAGGAAGACAAGTTTGAGAACAGCCTGAACTTCATAGTAAGACACTGCCTCAAACTAAATAAATACATGAACGAAAAGCTATATCCCCTTTCATGACTATATGTTTGTCTACATTCCATCCTTTATATGAAAAGAAATGTAAAACTAATTATTTTTCTAGATTCAAGTCTACCAGTACTTTTTTTTCCTTTTTGTGGATAAATGCATTAAAATGTAACTGATAGTGAAAATTCAGAATGGCCATTTTTAACTATGCAGAAGTTTACTGAGATGTATATAGTTTTGAACTAGCCACATGTTTGAGTGGAGGCCTTAACAGAACTGTGTGATGTTTTTATTTGTGAGTTCATTACAATAAAGGGACTTTATTTTAAGATAAAATAAAGTAACAACCCTTCCCCTGCCCCTCACCACCTGTGGCAGTCATGAGAGCTGGTCGTGATGTCAGTGTAGCTGGCCACAGCACTCGGGAGTGGGCCCCTTGCCTTGACTGGGCAGCACAGTGGAGCTGGCTCTGGAGGTGTGGATGCAGGTGGCCCAGAGGACACAAGAGCAGGAGAACTGACCCTGCCTCCTGCCAATGGCACCAATAAGTGGCCTAGCCAGAGCAGTGCTGGAGAGCTCACCCTGGTGGTGCAGATAAGAGAGAGTGCTGACCAACTCAGCTACCACCCAGGCTCAGATCCAGGGCTCTGAGTTGGCCAACCCCAAAATCCATATTGTCTGTGGGGATGCATGAAAGGGCCAGTCCTGCTTGATCTAAAGCTGTAGAATCTCCACGACACAGGCCAACAACAGGATAACCAGGAGGAATTCCAATAAGAATCCTATTGATGAAGTCACAGAAACCAGAGATCTCAAACCAAACCAATGACTCACTGCAATGAACATTCGCATGTGAAGATGTATGGACAGAGGGATGTACTGTGGGACACACTGTGACTTACTACAGCTCCACAATGACATGTTTTCTATGCTTTGTTTTGTTGTTTGTTTTCTTACTTGCTTTTTATTTGGGGAGGGAGGTTCCAAGGAGGAAGGGCAGATATGAGGGTGAGGGAGATGAATGAGACTGGGGTTTGTGGTGTAAAACTCATAAAGAATCAGTAAAAAAAAAAAATTAAAGATAAAAAGAAAAAAATAAGAAAGTAAAAACTCATAATACACAAGCACATACACAGAAGGAAGTCACTCCACAACCAGAGTGTAACTGAGACCTACAGAATGTCAGCATGTCAGAAGAAAATGATTTTGAAATAGAAGGGTTCCCCCCACCCCAGGATCTTGTGTGTAGCAAGTTTTCCCAAATGCACTTGAGAGTTATATGTTGCTTTTCTGTATGCATTGGGTTCCCCTTTGCAGAAACACTCCTCTCTTATCAGCCAGATGTGTTTGTGTCAGGGCCCAGAGTAGGAAATGGGTCTTGTATGAATTATCTTGGTCATGCAAAAGCATTGCCATTGATGGGACCCAATGAAAGGGCCCAGAGGCCTCTCTGGCTGCTCATACTATGTGTTATCTGATGTTCTGCTGCTCTGTAAACTCTGGTTCCAGAGAGCCACTGAGTCCCTAAGAAGCCCCAGCCAAGGGCTAAGCATTTGCCCCAGAGGCCACAGTCCCAAATATACCACCCAATCTTTCTGAGAGGCCTAAGTCTACAGTGCTAAAAATACCTTCCCTCGGTCAACTGGACCTAGCCCAGGGCCACCTGGGCTCCTAGGACTCCCACTCTGCCCCCCTATTGTTGCTCTGACCTTAGGACCCTTTATGCTGTTAGACAATAGCAATCCACTGTTATACCAGACATCAGGAGGCTATAACACTCTGTGGGTTGCTCTGATGAAACACTCTCTGGAAGAATTCCTTCCCCCAAAACAGTATCACAAACATGCTTAAGTCTATACAGATGGGGTGACAGTCATTCCAGCTGCACCTGACTATCTAATGAAGACCAAAATAAAAAGGTCAGGAAAAATATGATTAAAAAGAAAAAGGTGAAAATTAGGTATCATTACAACTCAGCAGGTAAGAACACATGTTGTACACACATAAGGATGTGAGTTCAAATCCCAAGCACCCACATAAAACACCAAGTGAAATCATATTACACCTGTAGCCCCAGCACTATTAGGTAGGGAAGATACCTGGGACTCACTTGCTACGAGCCAACCTAGTCAAAAAAAAAAAAAAATATATATATATATATATATATATATATATATATATATATATATTTTGTGTGTACAAGTACACACTTTCACATACAGTCATGTATGCATATGCGCGCACACACACACACACACACACACACACATACACATACATCGATGTACAAAAGAAATGAGAAGCTATCTGTGTAGCCAGGAGTGTGGTGCATGTCTTTAATCCCAGCATCCTGGGAGGTAGGGGAAGGCTGAGGCCTGGCATCAAGACTGTGCTTTCCATCTCCAGGGTGACTTATTTTAGAAGTGATACTGTGGCCAGGGCTTGCTATGCAAGACAGCATAGGTCTGGGCTTCAAGGGCAAAGGTTCAGAGAAAGATCAAGAGCTTGACTCTGATCACAATTCAGGACATGAAGTACAGTAAGTCTTAGAAAAACAGGCCCTGGCATTTGTGAGGATTTGAATCCAGATTAACAGAGACGAGGAAACAGCATCTTCCTTCCTATGTTTTTTCCTGTGGAACCCTCATAATCATTATACATGAGAATGTGCCCAGCCCTCACATGGACTCCAGAATAACCTACACCATGGAGACCTTCATACCACAGAAGCTACCAACAACTCTAATGCCCACGGAGGCCCCCGCAGCAGACAACTGGTGAGGCAAATCTGGATTTCTTTCCGTGCCATCCATTTTCCAAGCCAGATTTTCAGAGTGAACCATTTGATCCGATCTCTATTAATATCTTCCTCCAGAATAGTAACACTCCTCCATCAGCTCAGACTTACCCAACATAAATATTATGTGAAGATTTGTCCAAAAATAAATGTATGCAATTAAATGGAAGTATGTAATCTTCATTTAACTAGCTTAATTTATTACAAAATGACTAGCTTTTTCTGATGCACATGCAGGATGTTCTCACACCCCTATCAACTGTCGCTCTCATAGCCTTAAGCTTCACATGGACTCCCTCAAACAGGATTCTTCCTCTTTAAATACCTGCCTGCCTTAGTTGAGGTTACTACTGCTGTGATAAAACACCTGACCAAGAAGAATTTGGGAAGGAAAGAGCTTATTCAGCTTACACATCAACATCACTGTTCATCATCAAAGGAAGTCAGGACAGGAACTCAAGCAGGACAGGAACCCAGAGGCAGGAACTGATGCAGGGGCCATGGAGGGGTGCTGCTTTCTGGCTTGCTCCACATGGCTTGTTCAGCTCACTTTGTAATAGAACCTAGGACCACCAGCCAAGGGATAGCACCACCCACAGTGGGCTGGGCCTTCCCCCAAGCATCTCTAACTAATAAAATACCACACAAGTTTGTCTACAGCCTGATCTTATAGAGACAATATCCCAATTGAGGATCCCTCCTCTCAGACAACTCCAGCTTGTGTAAAGTTGTCATAAAACTAGCCAGCACACCACCCACGGGCAACAGTCTCTTTGATATCCTTCTCTAGCTGGGGTTCTTCCCATGTTTAGAAAATCAAATAATAAAACGGTCTTCTAAATACTCATCTCTCTAAGCATCAATCAGCATGGCTCTCAGTGTTCATCACAGTCTCTCTGCACAGAGGAGGGTGGTTAGACACAGACCTGGTCACCGTGCAGAGCATAATCGTCAGTGGAGAGCCCTACCATAAATAAGACCAGAATGTCTATATCACACCCCTTTCCCTAAGGTCTAGGAGCATGGGAAGAAAAAATGGTGAGAGCCAGAGGCCTAGGAGGCTTGGGCAAAACATTGTCTTCTAAATTTGACAGGACAGCTGCACTCATAAACTCTGAGCAGCCATGGTTGCCTACACAAAACCTATAATAGATTGAGCCAGACAACAGTCCAGCCTGGGTAGAGAAGGACACGCCACCATCCTACACCTAATTGAGGACCTTTGGTAGTTGAGAGCTGCTGGGAAGGGAGGGTTTTCTTCAGCTGTGTGATCCCTGGTAGATAGCCCATGTCCCCAGTAGGTGGCCCTATACCCATATGCTTGCAGCAACACTGACTAGACTGAATAGATTTAAAAAATAAAAAACAAAAATTAGGAGGGTATATTAGTTGGAATTCTCTAGAGTAACAGAACTTAGAGACTAAATCTCTTTATAAAGAGAGAGAGAGAAAGAACGTGAATATATTAGAATGACTTTCGGGCTACAGTCTAGCTAATCCACTAGTGGTTGAATGTGAACAGAAAGTCCAAGAATCCAGTAGCTGCTCAGCCCACAAAGGTGGATGTCTCGACTAGTCTTCAGTATACACAAGAATCCTAAAGAAGTAGGCTTTAATACCAGTGACAGAATGGACTTGCTAGCAAGGCCACAGTTAATTCTCCCCCCCAAAACACCCTTACAGGCATGCTCAGAAGTGTGTCTCCCAGGTGACTCCATATCCAGTCAAGATGAAACAAAGGTTACCATCACTGAGAGTTCTGCCAGTGTTTATGAGGGTTCATCTGAAAAGGGAATCCATGCAGAAGGAAGAGTGTGAAGAGATGAAGCCTGGAATAGTCAACCAGATACAAAGGGCAAACATTCTACTAACATCTCAGAAAAGAGCATGGGGCAAGGTAGACCCAGAAACTTCCACTTCCCCATCCTTGGTTCCTGGCAAGATTCAAATGCACTATTTTCTGTTGGTTGATATCCATGGGCTTGGAAAAAAGCTTCCTGGCACATTTGGCATTAAAGTTGCATCTACCTCCACTAATGGTCCTTGAAACTGAACTTAGAAGACTCCTCCTTTCAAACAAAAACATTTATATATTTTTTTAATCCTGATTTTGCTAGACTATGACTAGATGATTCATCAGAGATAGGTAACCAGGTTAGGAGAAGGAAGAGAAAAGAAAGAGAAAGAATTTAAGAGTTGGAATCATGGGTATACAACAAATATGGCCATGTTGCCCCCAGGGCTAGTAATCACAGGCCCATCACCCAACTGCTATAAATTCCATCAAATGTGAAGCATAATTTATGTTGAAAGCCAACATGGTCTATTTCAGCTGGACCATTCAACCTGTAACCCTGAAGTGACCTTTCCCCTCAAAACTCTAACCATTCAGCATGATGAAGTGACATAGTATGGTCCCACCCACACTACTTACCCTTGTGCAGAACCTTGTGGAAATCTCTAAGATGGGTTACAGACTGCAAGTCTCCCTCAAACTCATAAATTGAAGCCCTACCATGAAGTACCCAAGAATAAGACCAGCTTTTAAGATGACATCTTAAAAGAGTTGCTCATTAGAGTGGAGACCAATCTTATTACCTTTTTAAAATGAGGATACTGACAGGCTCAAAAGAGAAGACCTTGAGCATGGGAAGAAAGAGGCCCTAGTCGGAACCAACCTGATGATACCTTGATATCAGACTTCCAACCTCCAGACTGCATTATGATATATTTCAGCTGTGCAAATGCCTCTGTTTATGATTCTTGCTGCAGCATCCCTAACAAGACAACACGAGCAACTGTCTGGATATGGATCTAAGAGAGTTTCTAGGTTGAGTTAAATAAAATGGGAAGCCCTACCCTAAATGTGAGCAACACTGTTCATGCCACAGGCCAAGGTCCTGGGCTGAGCAAACACCATCTCAATACCCCTAGAGGGTGCTTTTAAATTGGTTTTAATTTGAGGGCTTCTACTCTGTAAATTATGAATTATACTTAATTTAATATTTAAATTATAAAACATTTGAAGCTTACATTTTACAAACCACACCAAAATAGAATATAAATGACAACATTGCTCATAGATACTTTTTGCTAAAAGACAATGCAATAAAATACATGTGAAGCAGAACACAGATGAGGGCAGTCTGAATTCTGCACTTTCTTATCATTATTCAGCATCAGGGATTCACCTCCGAGAACAAGGTCATTCTGGCTCTCTATGGTCACAAGCCACCAGGGGATCTGCCTGGGCCTTTCAGCAGGCTCATTTCATGCTTCCTGAATAGGTGCAGAGTGTGAAATTGGCAGTTAGCTTTATCTTAGGTTGAGCCCAAAATCAGTTTTTAATTTTCCTCTTTAGGAAATAGACAGGGACCAAAACATTCAGGAAATGCCCAGCCAAAATGGAAGTCCCTAAGCAGAGAGACTGGGAATAGTAAAAGTCCAAGGATCTGCAAAACCAGCCTCTGAGAACGAGAACAGGTTGGGAGTGATAGAAGCCCACTTCAGCTCCTCCAGGCGTCCGCAGTAAGGAGGAGACTGAAACACCTCCTCTACTCTTCCATTTTCTACCAAGAAAATGCTCGCTCCGCTAATGAATAAAAGCAATAAGACACTAAATGCTCCTGCTCGGCTCTGTAGGTCTAGTCACGTGGCTGCCTGCACGACTTATGCACTTCATTAGCTATGACAAGCTCTCTGACAAGTACAATAGGATCTCCATAGCACCCTCAGCTCATGGGGTTCTGGACATTCACAGCCTTTTGCTTATGCGGGCTAATCATCCTAACTGCTTTATGAAATTAGAGGGAACATTAGAATCCAGGAATGATGGATAGAAGCCAAAAAAAACAAGCCTCAGATGATGGAATTTTTGAAAACACTAAATCTGAGATCCTATGGGGTACCCAAATGAAGACAGAGGTAAGGTGCTGGGCTAGCACTGGCTCCTCCCCACCACACCTTCTTAAGAACGAATGTACAGGCAGATAAGGGAGGATCGGGGACAAAGCTAGAAGTACTCATATGCAGACAGTGAAGACACAGGGTGAGGAGAGAACTATTTAGACCCATGCTATACAATATGGTAGCCACCCGTAAGCTAAGATTAAAGAGCAACAGAATTATGGCAGTTCACATACTAAGAGTAATACAAAATACATGATGCCCTCTGGAGCCTAAACAAATAGCTACCCCATATCCTTCGGGGATACTTGATGGGGACAGCATTTGAAAGCTCACTGGTAACCTGTCACAGGGCCATCTCAGCATGGCAAGGGGAGGCAGAGAGTGACTGCTTCATTGCTGTGACTCAGGTGGAGCTAGAGAAGCAGACTTAGGGGCATTTTGTTTCACGGTTATGACAAGGGGCACCTGCCTATGTTTATACATGACTTCGAGGGTTCATTTTGAGAGGCAAGATGATTGCACTGAGAATCTGCTGAGAACGTAGCAAAGCATGTGTCTGGGGGTGTCTGTGAGGGTGATCTAGACAAGACTAGCTAAGGTAGGAAGACCCTCCTGCAGTGTGGTGGCACCATCCAACAGGCTGGGGACTGGAGGGAACACAGGAAGTAATAGGGAAAAGGGGAGTCATAGGAAAATCCCTCAAGTACAGGATCTCTGTCTCTGTGTGTCCGTCTGACTCTCTCTCAAATACTTGAATACTTGCTTGTTCTCTCCTTTCCACTCTCCCTAACCCAATCCAGATCTAGATCCGGAAGTCTCTCCTTTCTGGTCACCAAGATGGAAGCTAATCTGCCCCACCACGCTCAGTCCACCATGACGAACTAAACCCCATGAAACTGTGAGTCAAAACCAATTCTTCCTTTCTTCTTCAGGTTGTTTATGTGAGGTTTACTGTCACAGCAATAACGAACTTAGCACAACAACACATCAACCCTCTGGTCCCAACAGGATGCTGGCATACTTACCTCTCCGATTCACACTCTCGGGTCCTCTGAGCTGGCAGAGAACAGCTCACAGAAACACAGACAAACGGGAGATCAAGGAATAAGCGGTAAGCTTCAATTTGTCAAGGGAGGAGCTTTGGATACCTACGTTTCAGTCGATAGAAATCCTAGACACCATGGAAAGAA
The DNA here is from genome assembly GCF_011762505.2 of Arvicanthis niloticus. NCBI lineage: Eukaryota > Metazoa > Chordata > Mammalia > Rodentia > Muridae > Arvicanthis > Arvicanthis niloticus. The sequence goes on along the minus strand of NC_047665.1, from coordinate 48,118,413 downwards.
AAGTCTGGATCTGGGGAGATAGCTCAATGTGCATCAATCTTGGCTGTGCCAGACATGGTGGCACACCTTTAATCCCACCTCTGGGAAGGCAGAGGCAGGTCGATGTCTGTGAGCTCAAGGCCAGTCTGGTCTACATTGTGAGTTCCATGGCAGCCAGTACTACACAGTGAAACCCTTCCTTAAAAGGAGAGGGAAGGGGGAGAAAAAAGGAAGAAGGAAGGAAGGAAGGAAGGAAGGAAGGAAGGAAGGAAGGAAGAAAAGAAAAAGGCTTGATTCAAAAGTGAGGACCTGACCAGATCTCTAGGAACCATGTAAAAAAGTCAGGCAAGGCTACTCTGTGTGCCTGTAACCATCATTGTGGTAACTGGAGATGGGAAGGTTACTGGGATTTGCTGGTTGTCAGAGAGACAGAGACAGAGACAGAGACAGAGACAGAGACAGAGACAGAGAACGAACTAAGTGCTCAGAGAACAGAGCACAGCACCACTAAGAAAACATTGTGTCCAAGGGCTCTCCAGGTCTTAGGATTTCCAGCTGCCACATAAATTGATCAGGGGAAAATTCCACATGGTTCTGAGGAATTTTATCACCAAATAACTTCCAACAAAGAAGGCACCAAACTACCACAGGAGCACTTGAGCTGCTCACACCTCCCACTCCCTAGCCCCAGATAAAAGGACTCTGAAAAGGTAGCTGTTGACAACTATCCGTGATGCCTCAAAGGGCCAACTCACTGCATGGCGATGCAGGATGAGGCTGTAAGTCTGGATTGGCTCCAGGTCCTTATAAACACTCGCAAAAGAGAAAGTATGTAACTGCTTACAGAAGACAAGTCATCTGTCAGCTTGTTAAAAAACATGAACACGAGTTTTTACTTCATAAAAAGTAGACATTACCCAGGCTCTGTGACTCCTCCTTCAGCACTGAGGTAGAGGAAGAACGGATGTTGCTTCGCACTGCAGGTGTGTGTGAAAATGAGCGCTTCATGCCTGCACTACATAACTTAAGGGCTTCCCCTATTAAACCCACATAAAGAGCCATGGGGAGAGCAGGGTTCAATTTAACGCTCTTTACTTATAGAAAGAACTCACAGAGAGACTAACAAGCCCTTGGCCCACACACATCTGCTTATCCGAGCACTTAGTGGGCTAACCTTATGGTCCTGGGAATTTGGAAGCTCTGTAGGATCACAGGAGGGGCAGCTGTTAGTGTCAGCTCTCCCTACTAGAGAATCTATCACTAATTTTTTTTTTAACTGGAGGCTCATAAAACAAGGGGTTTGATCCTGTCAGAATAATAAGGCAATGCCCAAAAACGGTACCAAAAAAAAAAAAAATTAAATTAAAATTAAAGTGCCATTGCAGGCTGAAGAGATGGAGCCAGCAGTAAAGTGCTTAATACACAAGCATGAGTATCAAGCATGTAAGTACACACACACACACACACAGAGAGAGAGAGAGAGAGAGGGCGGGGGGGGAGGGGAGAGACAGACAGACAGAGACAGTGAGACAGGGAGTTTATATACTACCACACCATAAGCAATACTTAACATTTAGACTTCTCCCACTTGGCCTTTGTTATTTCAATCCCCTCCCCACAAAAAAATCCTTAAGCAGACACTCACTCCGGGATCAAATCCACATTCTCTGAAATAGCATCCAGGATTAACCTCACTGTTCTGCAAAGACTCACTCGCTCTGTAAAGCCCAAATGCCTGTTGCACTGTACGATGGGGTGAAGAAGGAATTGGGTCATTAGTGGGCCCCTGGTGCTCTTGCAGAGGACCTGAGTTCAGGTCCCAGCATTACCATAGGGCGGCTCACAACAGCCTGTAACTCCAGCTCCAGGGGATCAGTCACTATCTTCTGGCCTCCTGGGGCATTGCACAGAAAGATAAGCAGGTGAACATGCAGGCAAAAATTAACTTAATTTTTTTAAAAATAAAAGAAAAAAATCATCACGTAAATATGCCCTATTATCCTGGTGCATCTGTGGCACCAACTAGTAAATAGTTTTATATTAAAATGCTCTGCTATTCACGGAACAAAGAGACCAAGACCCCTTCTAGTTCCTTTCTTTAAGATTTTTTAATTTTATGTGTCTGAGTGTTTTGCCTGAGTGTACGCCTGTGCTCCATGTGTGTCTGGCAGCTTCAGAAGCTCAAGGACACTGGATGACCTGGAACCGGAGCTACCATGTGGGTGCTGGGAACTGAACACAGGTCCTCAACATGAACAACAAATGCTTTTAACTGCTGAGCCAAATCCCCAGGCCCTCTTTCAAATTCTTCTCAACATATAGATCAACAAATACACTTTGTGCTTACAGCAAGCCACATGAAAGTTGATAGTCCATAAATCCTCTGACACCTTCTCCTCGCTTGCTGCCAGTTGTCACATTAATGAAATACTCAGGACACCAGCTTCTTAGTGCCACCTGGTCATAGCCACATAGTCACAGGTGTCCTCATCTCTAGTACAAGGAGAGAAGAGTTTCTAGTGCCTGTCTGTCCTTTGTCCTCTTTGTCCATCCACAGAATGTCAGGAAGTCTGCCTTGAGCAGTGGAAAATAGAATATCCTGCCAGATGACAGAGCCCAAAGGCCACATACTCTCCTACCAGGAGTTACACCCTGCTATATTATGCTGCTGTGACCAAATACATGAAAAGACACAACTTAGGGAGAAAGTTTGACCGTATAATCCATCATGTCAGAGAAGATGCAGTGGCCAGAACACGAGGCAGCTGGTCATATTGTATCTGAAGTCAGGGAGCAGAGAAAGTGGGATGCTGGTACTCAGCTCACTCTCGCCTTTATCTCTCCAGGATCCCAGCCTGTGGGATGCTGCCACCTGCGATCATAGTGGGCCTTCCCACCCTCGATCATGATGGACCTTCCTACCTTATTTAAGCATCTCCAGATGCTTGACAACCTCATAGACATAAAAGAATGAGGGACTAAGCTGAACCCCCAGAAACCATATTTTAAGTCAGGTCTTATGGACCATGCTTGTAATCTTGGCTCTGGTGACAATGGAGACAGGTAGATTCCTGCATGTCCCAGGACAACCAGGTTAACCTACTTGGTAACCACGAGAGGGACAATGCTCAGGGTTGTCCTATGACCTCCATGTGAAGATGCACACAGGTGCATATGCATGTAAACCAGCACAAACATGAGCACACACAGGCACACACACATACACGAGAGAGAGAGAGAGAGAGAGAGAGAGAGAGAGAGAGAGAGAGAGAGAGAGAGACTGACAGACACAGAGACAGAGGTTAGGGGGAAAACATATAATGAAGAAAGACAAGTAAGACAAATTCTTTGAGAAATGGCACAAACTATCTGAAGGGGGGAAAAAAAACTTGAAAATAAAACATTATAAGAAAATATCTGAGCTCTTGCCTAATATTACACAGAAGACAAAAATAGGCTCTCCCAAAGCACTGAAAGAAACCATTGCTGGTAACGTGGTGCCTCACTTGGGCTGAAACATTTGTGAGAGGCATTTGTACCCCTGGTGGACATCTTCAAACATTTTCTTTGGAAAATACTTCTCTCCTAAGCTAAATGTTACATAAACATTCCTGATTCTCACAGATTCCTTTAGTCATCTGAGTAACAGACATTAATAATTAAATCCCGTACGAAGGTCCTCTCTGTACCCACGGCACAGTCATAAATGTCTGATTTGCTGTGCCTAGTTTGAAATTAGTTATACTAGATACAAATAATGTTAAAATCATTAGCTACGTAAAGAAGCAGATTTATGTGTCAGAATACACACAAAATAATCACCCTTTCTACAGTCACGCCCTTGAACCTCTGTGGCTGCTCCCAAGTGGTTTGTTGTAGTGAGACCCACTATCTCTTCATCCCTAGCGCAGCCAGATTATCAAGAGACAGCATGGCTGGGACAAGCTGCAGCACACAGGATGGATTGTTCTCTGACCTAGAATACTTTCTTAGTTAGTCTCCTTGCTGTGACCAAGAGTCTGAGGAGAAGCAGCTTAAAGAAGAGGATTTATATCCATTCTAAGAGCAAAGTCTGTCATGGTGAGGGAGGCATAGCAGGGCAGGCTTTGCTTTCATCTTTTAGGTGCATCACAAACCAGAGACAACATAACCCCAGTGCTCAGTTGGTCCACTCCTGGGTACCACAGCCTACAGGATGGTACCACCTATATTGACTGTGGGTCTCTTCCCTACAGTTTAATCTCACTAAATACTCCCACAAGTAATACATGCCCGGAGGTGTGTCTCCTAGGGGATGCCAGATCCAGTCAAAATGATATCCTAGAATCATTTTTATGGATACCTTTATTGACATTCTCCTCCAGAAAAGCCTAGAACAGGCTTTAATTTTATTTTTTAAAAACAGAGATCATGGGAGCTAGAGAGATGGCTGAGTGGTTAAGAGCTTATTCAGGCCCAAGGGCCTGAGAAAGCCTTCTTATACATAAGGCAAAAAGCACAATCCTCAAAAGTATTAATTAACAGTATTATACCAAATTAAAAATATTGGTTATGCAAATAAATCCACTAAGAGGGAAAAGACAAGCCACAGGAAGTGTTTGTGAAGTCACACAGCTAACAAAAGACTGGTCTGAATTGACAAAGAACTCACAAAACAACAGGGTGGGCCAGAGAGATGGCTCAGCAATTAAGAAGTTAGTTCTTGCAAAGGCCTTGAATTCAGTTCCCAGCACCTATGTGAGGTGGCTCACAAACACCTGTTATTTCGGGTTCCTGGGGATCTGACACCCTCTTCTGACCCCTACAAGCCCCTAAACACAGATACAAATATTACACATAGTTTTTAAATCAACAGGAAAGAAAAAGAGGGGGAAGAAAGAAGGGTGGGAGGGAAAAATTTTTTAAATGGGCAAAAGACATGACCAAAAGGAACTGCACAGATGCAATAAGCACATGAAAGGTACAAACACATATGCAAATATGATCGGTATCACCAACCATTAGACACATGCCAATTAACAGCATGGTGAGGTATCACTAGACAACCAGTGAAACGGCTAAACTTTTAAAAAAACAGTGACAGTCCCCAAAGCTGGCAATGACGTAGACAAGCTGCATATGCCACACAAGGCTGGTCATCATGTTTCATGGGACAGACATTCTGCAAGCTGACTTTGCAGGGGTCTTTAAAAACTTAAAAAGTATACTAATCAACCCAACAAACATGCCTCCAAGTACTTCTAGAGAAACGCAAATCACTCCAGCACGCTGGAGAGGGATCTCAGTCGGTTAAGTGCTTGCTTGGTAAAGACCTGAGTTTAATCATCACATATATATAAATGTGCAGGGCATAGTGGTGTACACTTGCAATCCAAGCACAGGGGGAAGGGTGGGGCAGAGAGAGGAGGATCCCCGTGCCTCTCTGGCCAGCCAGACTGCTATATTAAGTGAGCTCTAAGCTAATGAGTGACCCCCAAAAACAAAGTGGACAGTGCCTGAGCTTGACCTCTGGCCTCCACAAACAAATGCAGCCATGCATATAACTTTGAATACACCAAATTTAAAAAAAAAAAAAAATTAAAAGGAAGCACACAGTTCAGCCTCAAAACATTCAATGGAGGACTTGGCTTCTTGGTTATGATGAAGCTGGTACTGAGAACACCTTCCCATGGTGTTCTGAACACAACCATAAAACTAGATGAAATAGATTATCTGAATAGACTGAGTGAGGACTTGCTGCATTGCAGGACAGAAAGTTCCTTTTATACAGAATGTCTCCCAGTAGAGACCTGTGGCTACATCATACTAACTGAAACCCTCACATTCACAGAAAGAGGCTGATGGAGTCCATGTATTTTTGTAACCCTTCTTTTTTTTTTTTTTTTTTTTTTTTTTTTTTAAATCAGCATGTGTATGTATACCATATGCATGCAGTACCCTCAGGGGCCAGAAGAGACTAGTGGTGCTACAGACCATTGTCAGCCATTCAGCAGGTGCTGGGAATTAGACATGGGTCCTCTACAAAAGCAAGTGCTCTTAACCACTGAGTCACCTCTCCAGCCCAGGTATTTAGATGAAACCTAGAAGGAGGCTTGTCTTTGAAGAACACAGTCTGGGTGCAAAGAACTCACAATCTTAGTCTGTTCAGGCTGCTGCAATGAAACACCACAGCCCAGGTGGCTTATAAACAAGAGGAGTTTCTTGCTCCCTGTTATGAGACAGGTAATGTGGGACTGGTGCAGCCTAGTGCAGTTCTGGTGAGGGTCCTCTCTGGGCCTGCAGACAGCTGCCTTTCCATCAAAGGCTTACATGGTGGGTAGACAGTGAACAAGAAAGCTCTCTGGGATCACTTTCAAGAAAACTAAGCTCATTTATAAGGACTCTACCTCGTGACCCACTAACCTACCAGAGGCTCTGCTTTCTGATCCTGGTGCTGTGGGGTCAGAATCTTGATAACTGAATGTGAGGAAGACACATTCACTCTGTCCTCTGTTTCAACACAACACATAGTGAGGTAACATGTTTAAATCCACGTGTTTTCAAGCTTCATATACATAAGGCAAGATTCTCAGCATCGAGAAGAAGCTAAGAGCCAAAATCAACAGAGAATTTCCTGGAAAAGCACGGGTCAAATCAAGCATGATAAACTGTCTCTTTTTCCTAAAATTGAGGAAAAGTATCAAAGATCTATTGCCATAACTTACTGTAACATACCTTCTAGTCGGTGATTGTCGAAGGCACAGGAGACAAAAAAAAGGCAAGAACAAGACATGAAAACTAAGGAGCAAAATGATATGGCCACTGTGGGAGCCGCACTCAGGTCAAGAGCAACCAGTGCTCTTAACCAGTCAGCCCAAATTTTAAATAATATCATTTGCATTCACGTCAATAAAGATCAAGTGCCTACATGGAACTCTGTCTACCAAAAATGTGCAAAATCTCCCAGAGGAACAAAAAAGTATAACTGCTGAGAGAAACAGAAAGACATCTAATTACCAAAAGGACACACTACGTTCATAGAACTGGAAGCTGGAGTGTTGTAAGGAAAACATTTCTCCCTGACTGATCTCTGTTGACACTGTCTTATTACAAAATACTAGCAGGGTTATATACTATGGCCATGTAGAAGCTAATTCCAAATTTCAAACTAAAATGAAAGGAGCCAAGAATAGCAAACTCATTCTTGAAGAAGTATAAGAAAGTTTGAGAATGAACACTGGTGCTTAACAAGACAGTGTCAAACATTTAAAGTTATATTGTCTGGAGCAAGGAAAGTCAAGCAGACCAATGAGACAGAACACAGAGTCCAGCAACAGATACCACCTGTTTCCTACATGCTACTGCTACAGTACTGGGGGAAAACAGTCCATGTAATAACCAAGACTAGATCTGGTAGCCATCTGGATGTGAGCCAGATGGTGATGTGACCACCAACCCAGACTCTGAACAGAAACTAAATTCTAGGTGGTTCACAGAAATAAATGCTAAAGGTGAAAAACAATAAAGATTGTGGAAGATGAAAAAGAATCCAAGGGCCAGTTAGATGGCTCAATGGGTAAAGGGGCTTGCTGACAAGCCTAATGAACTGAGTTCAGTCCCCAAGACCCACATGGTGGAAGAAGAGAACGGTTCTATGACCTCTATAAATAAACTGTGGCACAAGTGCAAAATATGCACACAGATAGACAAACACACACACACACACACACACACACACCCCAAACAACTAAATAAATGCACAAGTTTGAGAGGGGGTAAAGGGGAGAACTGGACTTCACGACCATGAGACTCTCTACTGGTCATCACTATCAAAGGACCAGGAAGAGAAAAGACACTGCAGCTTTTGCCTTGCCTGGGCTTGCACAGGCCTTAGACATGCTGTCGCAACGCCTGTGAGTTCACATGTGCAACTGCCCTGCTGTGTCTAAAACTGTTGTAAGAGCCAGAGATAGGAGATGACGACTTTGAGGAAACTTTGAGAAACTGCTTGAGAAGTTGTCCATTGGTAACTACCAACCAGTTCTTTCACTAGAATGGACATGGCTGGAGTTCCTTTTCCTCCCTCCTGTGATACAACCAAACAACTGACAAAAGGCAACTCATAAGAGCTGTACTTTGGCTCACAGTTTAAGGAGCTACGGTCTATCATGGCTGGGAAAGCAATTGACAGCTCTGTGGAAGAGCGTCCCATGGCAGCTCATGGCACCAACTAGGGGAGAGATAGTGATGAAGGCAGAGCCACTGTAAACTTCCATGCCTCAGTGATCCCCTTATTCCAGTGTGGCCCGACCTCCCAGGGGTTCATAACCTCTAACGACACCAGCAACAGGGATCAGTTGGTCAAATCCTCAAGTCTAGGAAACACACAGGTGGATCTCTATGGGCTGAAGGCAAGCCTGGTCAACATAGTGAGTTCCAGACCAGTCAGGGCTACATACTGAGACCCTGCCTCAAAAATAAACAAACAAGCAAATAGATAAATAAATAAATAAATAAATATTTAATATTTGTGTTTTATTACATTATTAGATTATATAACACATAATTATATATCATACATTCTATTTATTATATTACATATAATTTTTTAAAAGACCATATACCTGCAATCCCCATACTCAAGAGGCCTGGGAAGGAGAGTCATTAGTTCAAAGGTACCCTGGGCTACATAATGACTTTCAGAGCAACCTGAGTTATATAGCTAACCTTCTCAAGAAGAGAAGAGGAAAGGAGAGAAAAGGCAAGGAAGAGGGAGAAATGGAGTCGTGAAAATAATGGATGTACTTTATATTTCTGTAGCTACAGACATAAAAAGTTTCAGCCAGAATTTTATTGAACTCATTAATTTCCTCTTGGGTAAAATAGAAAAATGTGCACCAGGATATTATATAGAAGTGTGGGGCTGATTTGGCAAAAGCCTTAATGGAAATCTTACCCAGGTGGCCATGGCTCCTAGTCTCAGATGTTTTCTCGTTTAAAGTCTTATTAGTAACTATGTGGAACTAAAAAGAAGCATTGGAATAAACCAGTAGCAGCCTACCCACCTGAAACACCATAGACAGCAAATAAATCTTTGTAAGTGGAACAACACGACATCTACATGTCCTAGCTTCCCTCTGTTGCTGTGATAAAATGTGCCGACCAAAAGCAACAAAGGGGAAGAGGCATTTATTTCAGCTCACAGCTCCAGGTTGGTCCATCATTAAAGAACTTCAAGGCTAAAACTTGAAGACAGACCTGCTTGCTATTCCACAGAACACTGCCCACCACCAGAGATGTTCAGCAAGAACCACAGAGGCACACAAACAGGCATATGTTCAGCTAGCTCTCACAAACAATCCAAGACCATCTGCCTAGAGAATGTTGCTGCCCACAGTGGCCTTGACCTTCCTACACCAATTAACGATCAAGAGGATCCCCCACAGACATACCCAGAGGCCAATCTGCTCTAGGCAGTTCCACAATTCAGGTTCCTCCCTCATGTGATTCTACCTTGCATCACACTGACGTTTAAAACTAACCAGCACACCAGAGAGCAATGGTCTTCCTTAACCACATACATCAACACTGGACAGTGAAAACATTATCCTGATAGATCATCAATCCAGTGTTCACAGCACGCACAAAAACTACAACAACCACAAAGCTAATCATGAAAGCCAATAAAAATGAATGCCCCCCAAACTTAGCAATTAGCACCCAAATAGAAACCACAGGCATAGCCTATAATTTATCCTCACTTATCACTTCCTCACCTCATGATTAACTGTTACAATCTCTGTATCCTAGTCCATGGCACAGAAGGATCTTATCAAAAACACTTCAGCAATAATTTTTCCTGCCCATAAAAAGAGACTGAATTTACCCAACCTAAAAATAGAGCATATTTCCACAATATCGGGGCCTTTCTTGGAAGCTGTGCTGCTCAGGTATGCAAAGTTCTTGACTCCTGGTGATATGAACATCATGCAGAAGAAGGAACCACCATTTATCTCACTGATGCAAATATTTGTGAGTTCTTCTTGATTTCCTTTCCAGATTCTGTTGGGTCAGATTTTACAAGGCTCCATTTTTCAGGCTCTGGGCTGTCTGTCCATTGTCATTGTTAGCAGGAAGATTTAAGATCCATTTCTGCACCATGGTGAATTCTCACATGATCTTATGAAGCTGCTTTATACCAAACTGGCAGCAACAGAGGGAAAGAGTGATGGTGGCCTCCCGAGCACTCCATCCATGTGGTGAGGCTGCAGGAAGTGGAACACAGGGACTGCAGGTACCATTCTCAAGTGACATTCAAGTCCTAGTCTGAGACCTCCAATACAGTAGTGATTACCCATACACATAGGGGTCAGAGGTCAACACTGGTTATCTTTCTCAATCTCTTTCCACCTTAGTTTAGAGACAGTCTCTCGGCGAATCTGGAGCTCTCTGATTTGGCTATCTCAGCTGGCCAGCAAGGCCAGGGATCCCCCTGTCTCCATCTTCCTAGCACTGGGATTTCAGGCACATGCTACTGCACACAGCTCTCCCATATGGATGCTAAAAAACCAGACCCAGATTCTCATGCTTGCAGAATAAGCTCTTTTCCAACACCACCATTTCCCCATACCCCAGAGCAACATTTTGTTTTCTGTGGCATTTGCCATGTTTCTTGTTTACTAATCATGTGAGATTCTCACGTGACATTTTGTTCTCTAGAAAATGTCCCAAGCAGGACTCAAACAAGAAATGTGTCACAGCAGACACAGTCATGCCTCGTCACTCTGCAATGGAAATGCTGGAAGGCCACCTCTCGCCATCTATTTGTGCCCAAGTGTCACTATGCACACATTTCCCCTTGTCACCTTCACCAGTGAGCAGATGGCAGAAACTCACTGCAGCCAGGAGGAGGCAGGCCAGTCCTTTGGCCCTGTCCTGCCTTCTCTCCATTTGATACTCAGTCTTCCCGCACCGGCTTTTACACAAGAGCAGTTCACGTTCTTCCGAGAGGAGAGCTGGGTGTGTGGGCTTAGTCAGACTGAGCTGTGGCTCATGCTTAAAGGTATTCTGGTACATGGGGGTATAGAACCTTGCCCTTCCCCTTCTGTCATTGGCTAAAGGAAGTTCTTAACACATACAGGATGGAGACTCCATAGGTTAAGAGCACATTCTGGGCAAATATTAGACCCTCCCCACAAGGCTTGGGGGACATCGAGGAAGAAAGGAAGGGTAAAAACCATAAGAAACAGAGACTGGGAAAGAATGCTGTGAAGTGCTGTCTTTCAGACATTACATGGTCAGTCACTGCACTCGTGAGCGTGAGCTCACAGCAACTGTGGTACCTGCACTGAACCATGTCAGTCAACACGCCAGCACGGATAGGAGAGGGGGGTCATGCGGTCACTTCTCAAACTGAAGAGCTGCTGGCAGTTGATGGTTGCTAGGGGAGGAAAGAGTCTTTTTTCTTTAGAGGTGTAGCAGTGGGTATATTGGCTGAGTTCAGGCGCTTGGTCCTACACCCAAGTCCAGGCAGGAAGCAAAAGTTCTTTTTAAAAAGAAGAGGAGGAGCTTGAGACCAGAAGGCGGGAGGTGAGCATCTTGAGAGCGCTCAAGGGGTATGGGAAAGGGGAGGTGGTTGGATAGAACCAAGGTACACTGTACACAGACATGAAGTTGCAAAAAAAAAAAAAAAAACCAAATTTTAAAATATCACTTTTTAAAAAAGTTCTTTAGAAGATGCAAGCTGTGGACTGTGCAGATATGCCACCAGGTAAGAACACTTGCTGTGCAAGCACAAAGAACTGTGTTCAAATCCCCAGCACCTTACATAAAAATCTGAGTATAGCTGCAAGGCCTTGTAACCCCAGTAGGGGCAGAGAGAAGTTAATCTTGGGAGAATAAAGCAAAGGAGAATAGATGAAGACATCTGACATCTTCCTCTAGCCTCCTCATGTGCACACACAGGTGCATACGACTGCATACATGTGCATGTTATACATACATACACATGCACGGAAATCCAGAATGTATAGTTTTCATTCACATGTAGCGATGTACCTTATATACGTACATGATAAAAATGCATCCAGGCAAGGGAAGACTGTATGTCAGATATAGGCAGATGTTAATATTTTGTCCAGTTGTGTCTTTGAGACATGAGATGCATGTAGTATAGTCTCAGGTACATAGCATAGTAATAGTCACCTCAGAAGAAGATTCTCAGACTAGGGGCAAATTAGGCATGGCCACTGACACTGTGATCCTGGTACTGGAGGGGCAGAGACAGGCAGGGGCTCACTGACAGCCATCCTAGCCTAATCGATGAGCAGCAGGTAGAAGTGAGAGACCCTGGCTCAAAAACAAAGAAAGAAAATGGACCACTCTTGAGGAAGGACACTTTAGGTTGGCCTGTAGCCTCCACACATACTTGTACACATATGTGAATATACATCCACACCCACACGCACAAACATACATGGACACCTACACCCACACACAGCCTAGCAGGTGCTGGGTTTAGGGCAGTCATGAGGCCGCAATCCATGCTTTGTCATGAACTGTTGTGGAGGCTCATTTTCAGATCTCTGATGGTGTTGCTGTTGGAGTGCGGAATGCCCCTTAGGCTCACTTGTGTGAACGCCGGGGTTCCCAGCTGGCGACACTGTTGGAGAAGGTTATGAACCCATTAGGAGCTAAAGCCTCTGGGAGGAAGTAGGTCGCCGTCTGGCTTGCCATTCGCTCTGCTTCCTGAGTGGGATGTAACATGACAGCTCTTGCTTCTGCCACCATGTCATCTCTACCATGATGTACTTTATCCCTTCTAGAACGGTAAGCCGTGATAAATCCTTAAATTGCTGACATCTGGGTATTTTATCACAGAAAGGAGAAAGCAACCAAGACAGGTGGTGAGACTAAAACACGCTGTGGGATCTGTGTGTGTATGTGCTAGATGGTTTCCTGTTTTGATTTCTTTCGAAAAACATTGCTTTATAAGTTGTAAGCTGTATGTGCAACATAGTGTCACTCACATAAAAATGTGGAAAAAAAATCCAAAATTATAAATTTTGCTCAGTTGTCCAAGAAAAGTTCCTGACATTTCTTTAGCCACTTATAGCAGGGGATCCAAGAGCAGTGGTTGCCAGCGGAACTCTGTGCTTTCCTCCGTTTCAAAATTTCCCCCCAGTATCCACTATCAGATCACTCATCCCACCGTATCCCCAGCCTGGATGTTTCCTAGAAATTTTCTGTAGTTACACATTTAGGCAGTATGGTCTCTGTGAGACAGTCATCCTATGTTTTGAAAGGGCCACAGCAATGTGGTCTTCTTCCTTTCAACACTCACCAAAAGGTCCCCTTTTGCAAATGAAACCATGCGAAGCTAACTCATAGTCATATGATAACATCAGGGCCTCAAATTAGGGAAGGCAAGAAGTAGTTAGGTGTGTGTGCAGAGAGAGTCTGACTCTTGTTTATGTGAGCACTCCGCAGTGGTTGCATGATATCCTGTTCCAGGTCCAGGGCTGTCCTAGAGCAATCACGCCTCCCTCCACATAACCTTAGGGCACGGTCCTTCCCATAGGAAGAAATGAAAGTCAGCAATTACCTTGCTCTGATTTTGCCCTTAAATATACCTCAAAAGCCCATGTATTAAATAAAAGCTTGGTCCACAAGGCGGCACTATGGAAGGTGGGGCTTCCGGGGAGGTCTTATGGTTACTGGGGCCTTTGAAGGGGACAGTGGAACCCATCCTGGTCCTATTCCTCTTTCTCCCCGTTCCCGGACATGAGGTTTTACTTCCCCAACTCCTTGAGACTGTGCACATCAACTTCAACATGGGCCCAGAAGCACCTGGCCCACTGGGTCATGGAGTAAAACCTCCAGGAACTATAAGCCAAAAGTAAACTCTTACTCTTCACAGATGTATCGCATGGGTTATTTGTCACAGTGAAGGAATGCTGACCAGCACAACCCTTTTTCATACCTTTCTCTCTCTCTTCCTCTTCCCCTTCTTCATGCCCCGTGCGTGGGGGGATGGGACAAGAGAACATTGGTGCCATTACCACAGTACAATGTGGCACACCGGATGTGTGCTTTACATCAGGGCCTTGGCAACAAAGCAAAATATAAGTAGCTTAAGCAGTAGCAGTACACAGACACTTCGATCTCACAGAAGAAGGCCAAAGCCCGCAGCGAGAATATTAACATAGAGGCTCGGATCCTCCTGTAGTATAGGGAGGCTCTGTCCCAGATGCTCCCCACCCTAGCTCCTGAAAGCCTCCGTGCGTCTTAACGGGTAGTCAAATTACTATGATCTACGTGGCTTTTGTCCCCATGGCTTTCCATCATCCTCCCTGAGAGTGGGTCCCTCCTCCCAGCCCTCTCTTATGACAACACTGTTCATGTGGGAATGGGGCCTACTGCAATGACATCACTCCAACTTGATTGTCTCTGTCAAGATCCATCTTCCATATATGGTCACAGTCCGAGATACTGGGAGTGTCAACATATCTTTCTAGGAGAAAATTCAGTCCATAATAACCTTCAAAAGCAACCCAAAAGCCATTGGCTTTCCATAAACCCTTCCTCTTCATTGCAAGTCAAACTCACCCCACTTCTCAAGTCTTCTAAGCTCATCTGTGTCTCCCTCCTTATATCTAATCAGCTACCAGTCTATTCCCAACAGGGTCCACTCAGCATACCCACAGCCACCATCCCAATGTAGACCTTAGTTACCCTGTACCAACTCCATGATGGAGCTCTCCTCATAGGCTTCTTAGCATTGGTCTCTGCTTTCAGTGTTCCAACATATCTTATAAACTGCTGGTTCACCAGTCTTCCTGGAAGACAGGCCTGATTCACTTCCCTCCCTCAAGAGGGCAGGAAAGGACAAGTGACCTGAGGCCTTTCTTACCTCACAAACAAATTAAAATCCCTGGCCTTTGTCTCAAGGCTCCCCTCCCGGTCTGTGACTGCCATGGTCCATGCTGTCACTTTGTCTATTTCCCAAACATGCCCGCTTTGTGTCCTCTGCCTGTTCCATCAGGGCTCTGCCAAGGAGCGAGTAGGCACTCTTGTGGGATAAACTGAAAATAGTCTAACAGAAGAACCACTTGCCAAGGAGTGGACTGGAAGCAAGAAACAGAATCAAACAGAGGAGATGGGTCGTGTAGTGATCAGCAGCAGCTTTCCTGGCTGCAAGGAAGGGGAGGGAGATGTTGTGTCCCCAGCACCCACAGGTAGAAGTCTAAAGGACACAGAGCAGGGAAAAACAAGAACGTATTCCTGGAAAGGAGGAGGAAGCCAACAAGACACCACTATAGCCCTTGTTCACATTCTCCTCTCCAGTCCTTTACTCTCCTCACGTCCCACCCCTTTAGAAACACGTTGATAATATGAAAGGTCACTACTCTAACCCAGGCCACAAGATGACTCAAACAAACACAAAATGAGCTCACGATCGGGGCTTCACATCTTTAATGAAAGGACTAAGATGGTGTCACAGCAGTTTGGAAGGAGAGCTTTAAAAGCATGTGAACGCATAAGCCCACCAAGTGACCAATGCACTCCACAAGCACAAGGTCACCAGACAGCAACAGCACATCCCCAAACACAATCTGCAGTTTCTAGGATGAGGAGGTGAAGGTTCAAGAGGTACCAGACTGGCCAGACCCACAGTGCATCCCCCAGATACAGTCTGAGTTTCCAGAATCATTACTACAACTTCCAGGAGTTTTAAACAACTCAGGGACCAATAAAGGGCAGAGAGAGATCCCTAAGGATGAGTGGAGCAGAGAGCACAGCTGTCACTTCTTCCTATTTGTCCAGTCAGTCTTCTGAAAGTCTTTAGGCAGAGGAAGGGATGGGGACAGAGGAGAGAACAGGTAGGAAAGAAAAGAGAAAAGAGGGGAAAGGACGAAATGGGAAGAGGAGGAGGGAGGGGAAAGGAGGACAGAGGGGGAAAGAGGAGAGGAAGGAGGGGAGAGGAGGAAGAAAGGGGAGAGGAGAAAGGGGAGAGGAGGAAAGAGGGGGAGAGGAGGAGGGAGGGAAGAGGAGGAGGAGGGAGGGGAGAGGAGGACAGAGGGGGAAAGAGGAGAGGAAGAAGGGGAGAGGAAGAAAGGGGAGAGGAGGAAGGAGGGGAGAGGAGGAAGGAGGGGAGAGGAAGAAGGAGGGGAGAGGAGGAAGGAGGGGGAGAGGAGGAAGGTAGGGGATAGGAGGAGGGAGGGGAAGGGAAGGAAGGGGAGAAGAAGAGGGAGGGGAGAAGAGGGAGGGGAGAGGAGGAAGGGGAGAGGAGGAGGGAGGGGAAGAGGAGGAGGGAGGGGAAGAGGAGGAGGGAGGGGAAGAGGAGGGAGGGGAGAAGAAGAGGGAGGGGAGAAGAGGGAGGGGAGAGGAGGAAGGGGAGAGGAGGAGGGAGGGGAAGAGGAGGAGGGAGGGGAAGAGGAGAAGGGAGGGGAAGAGGAGGAGGGAGGGGAAGAAGAAGAAGGAGGGGAAGAAGAAGAGGGAGGGGAAGAGGAGGAGGGAGGGGAGAGGAGGAGGGAGGGGAGAGGAGGAGGGAGGGGAAGAAGAGGAGGGAGGGATGGAGAAAAGAGGAAGGAAGATTTGGCATCTGGAAGAACCTAGCTCACCAACATCACTCAGTCATAAATTGCCCTTGAGCAAGTCATCTCAGCCTCTGCAGCTCAGTTTCCTGATGTGTAGATGTGCAATTAACAGCTTTGTAGACTAAATGAATTGTTCCAGGAATCAGATGAATTATGGCTCTCCTGTCTGAGCGGAATAAATGGATCCAAAATACATGTCCTTCCATTTCCCTTCATGATAAAATTGTAGAGTTGGACCAGCATCCCTGAAGCTCATTTCAGCTGCCTGAGAATTCCTCCGTGTAGAGAATTCTTCAGCTTCCCTGTCAAAGCCTCAGACAGCACACAGTGGGATCAGGTCTCTCTCTCTCCTCATCAGCCTTTTTTGTTGTAGGATCTGTTCCCAGTCTCCATTCCCAATGTTCTGTAAAGAAGACATTTGATTTCCCCTTCTTCTCTGCCCCACCCAACAGAGACAGTACATACTCTCTGAAGGGAGAAATAACGGCAAAGCTATTTGTGTCTAAGCACTGGGTACCTTGTAGTAGTACACATGGCAGGCAGGTGGCCAGCGCCTCATGCATGAGAAACAGTGCCAGCACAGTCCTCTCCTCCCCTTCCCACATTTGCTGTCCTCTTGTGGAAGACAGTCTCCTATGGGACAGCTTCTGCAGGCTGTTCCAGGTTACTCCATCTCTCACAACAAGAACAAGTGGTCCCCACTCAAGAATGACCCCGCCTTCAAAAGACAATGCTGCTCCTGAGTGTCTCAAAGGGGACAGCAGTGGGACTGAGCACTCAAGGTTCTCTGACACTCACCAAAGACAGTGGAAGCTTTCCATTGTCTGTGACTCAAGATGAAATACTCTCCAGACATATCCATGAACCAACCCAACGCAGCAGGACTTGAGAGCCAGTCATAATGCCCAGTGGCGACATTATCCTTGGAAACACATGTAAAAGTGTCCTGGACATAGGAGAGAGATGCTCCCTCTGTGCTGTCATGTTTAATGTGAACTGCAATATGCTTTTACTGCCACTAGTTCCATCGGGTAACGATCATGGCCATGATCCTCACCTCTGTCCCCTATGAAAGCACACAGGTCACAGTTCTCACAAGAAGAGTTTATGGCTCCCACTTGTACATACAAGGTCCGATTGCTCCACCATTCCTACTCTGCATGGCCTACATCTTCCCATAGGGCCATGGCCCGTCATAGGTACCTGGCAAAGTGCCATGAACAAAGCATGCGTTAAGTACCTGCTTCCTGCATTGGTGATTTTCGTATCACTGAAACTCAGTTAACCTGATACAAACAGCTTAAGAGCGTCTCTTTGCCCATTGTGGCAGAAGATGGTCACATCATGACAGACAAGAAACAGAGACTGGCAGAAACCAGGCTAAGCTGCAGTCTTCAAAGGGACCCACTTCTGCCAACTAAGCCCATGTGCTAAAGGTTTCACTCCCCAAACAGCACCAAGTAAGGAACACATTCAAAGCATAAGCTTGGAAGGATATTTCATATTCAAGCTACAGGACCACTGAATTAAAGGACCTAACACATTGCAAGAAATCGCCCATCTCTGTACGTATCATCCAGTCTTACCTCATAGAGTCAGAGCAAGTCGATAAACATCAAACAAGGGTTCTACTGTGTGGTAGACATTCTCACCACGTGTTAAGAAGTATAAAATATGCACATTTGACAGTGTAGAGATTTCTAAAGAGAGAAATAAGGGCTGGGGATAGGACTTAGGCATGAAGACCTGAGCTTAACTTCCCAGCACCAGGTGTGGTGTTGTGTATTTATAATCCCACTGCTGCAGAGAGAGAGGCAGGGAGATCCCAGAGCTTGTTGGCTAGCCAGCTTCGGTTAATCAGCAAGCCCCAGGTTCCAGTGAGAGACCCTGTCTCAGTAAACAAGGTGAGTGGTTCCTGAAGACTAACAGAGGCTGAGCTCTGGCCTAGCCAATTTTGAGTACACACACACACACACACACACACACAGAGTACAGAAGTGTGTGTGTGTGTGTGTGTGTGTACATATACACATGGAGAGAGAAAAGCACAAGCCAAGTCCTCCTACTGTTTTAAATACAACCTCCAGGCGACAGAGGTACCTGTTTCACCCTGTGGATGAGTCAGGGTTCTGGAATGGCAACCTGGGGTTACAACCCTACATCTAACCCCTGTATCTCCCAATCCTGGCTGATGACTGTACCAAAATCCAAGGCTCTCCGTAAGAATTTCACAAGAAAATACCCAAGCAATACTTAAGAGTCCTACTGTAGACAGCACACACAGATAGGCCTACCAGAAATAAAACAGGCAAAAGCAGCAGGCGGGGATTGCCAGCACACATTGGTAGCCCCTGACTGAGCACACATCAGACAAGTAGGCTGGCATTCCTCTAGGCTGAGACTGTATGTGAGACCAGAATAACTTCAGCCAGTGTCTACAACTATCCAGATGTGTCTTCAGAGTACCCTGGATGTCCTCAAAAGAACACATGGACACTGTGTTCTCAACACTGACACCTCTGGCCTTGCCACTCTCAGAATGGTATTCCATTACGCCATGCTTGTGTCCTCACCCACCAGACTTCCTATGCCACTGTCTCTCCAGAGGGTGGCACCTCCACTAGAGCACATATTTGAGTGATTCTCACACTGGAGGAAGGGGTCTATTGCCTATTTGCCTTCCTATTGCAATTGCCATAGATTTCCCTCAAACCTGTCCTCGGTAGCTGACAGGTTAACCCCTAGAAATTAATATCCCCAGCACAGTCCTGTGCTTCCTGTGGAGCATCAGATAAGTGAGAAAAATGAATATAACAGATTGGGGGGGTTGGGAGAAGGTCAAAGAGTGAACCTAAGTTAGCTGGCGTGACTCTAGAAAACTCTGTGGAAGACAAAGACAGTAAACCAAAGTATGAACAGGCAGATCATAAAAGCTCCAGACTGAAGGGGAAAAGTAAGCCTGGGTGGGACAGGATTCTGAACCGAGGGGTGGGGAGGAAACCCTCATCAAATGGCAAGGAGGACTCAAAGTGGTGGAGCATATTTGTCAGGGGTGATGGGTAATAAAGGCTGGAATACAAGGTGCTGGTTCTCTGGTCTTTTAGGTTCTTTTCAAATTCATATTGGAACCCCAGCCCTCAAAGTGATCGTATCATTAGGTGGGGCCGTTGGAAGGAAATTAGACAGACTCCCTTGCACGTAAGATCAGTGCCCTCAATATAAAAGCGTACACAGAGATCCCCATTTCCGCTCTGGCTCCCAGGACTGAATAAAGTTGTGGTCCCCCACCCCCACCCCCCAGAAGATCCCAGATTTTGAGACACACATGAACTTATGATGGCTGAAGAGGCAAAGGAGACGCAGAATGGAATCTTTGGGGATAACCAGCCACAAAATCGGGGTAGAATAAAGTGAACTCCCAAAAGCACACTCAAAAATATATGAAGTAACCCAGCAGGATGCGTCCTGCTTCCATGACCACATGAAGTAGCTTCAAAACAGAGGACCAGGTGAGCACCTTCTAAGCGAGTTTCAGAGAAACAGAAGAGGAGAGGACGGTAGGTTTGAGAAGGAGGGATTCCTAGGGTATCCAGGAACAAGAAGTTAGGAAATCACAAAGAGAGGTGAAGCCCAGGAGCAGAGGCCACATTTGAAGGAGTTGAGCAGTGAAATGAGGCATCAGGGTCAAACCGAAGAGGGAGGGATGAACGAACAGACTACAAGAAAAACCAAAGGGAGAAGTGGATAGGGACAAGCAGTGAAGAACAGAGCCAGTTCCTGCACAGGATCCAGGATGTGTGCAGGCTGGAGCTCGGAAAGGAAGACTGAGACTGTTCTTTCTGAAGCAGGAAGGATAAGGGGTAGAAACGGGAAGGGATGCAGACAAGGTCAAGATAAGGACAAAAAGACTCCAGGCAGATGTGTAAGGCTTTGGAGATCGCTACACACTTCGGTACCATTCTGAGATACTAACCTAAAGTGTGTCCTGGAGTGGACCCGCCAAGTCCCTTGGATACTCTAGACAGTCTCAACCTACCTGAGACTAAAGATGGTCTATGTGTTGTTGGTTTTTTTCCTTCGATCAGTCAGTCAGCCTTGAAATCTTTTACAATTATAATAAAAAGGACACCTTCTTCTACTTACTCCAAATGTTTCTTCATCACCCAGATCACGGTGTGCACGCAGAAGGTACTCAGCAGAAGAGTTTCTGCATCACCAGAATGTCCTCCTGAGTCTCAGGGGCCAGATGAATGCCTTATCGCCACTCTCCCTGCCTTATCACCACTCTCCCTCATTCAGACCCTATCTGCAGCCACTCGGGTGCCCTGTGCTATATCATCTGTCTTTAGGTAATTCAGTCTTGATTTAAAAATTAAAAGTTATCTAAAGCTAAAGCACAAATAAGGCACAAATGTCAAATAACTTAATGTTCCAGGTGTTTTAGATCCTGCCCTTTTTGCAAAGTGTACACACTGACTTCTAAGTGGTTTGGTTTTTGTTTTTCTTTGAAAGTCAAATGACATATCCTGGGCACTAAGGAAGGGGCTCCATCAGTTCCTTGAGAAAGTGCCATGGTGTGCTTTTATCCCAAACCCTCTGTAGTTTCAAGACCAAGAAAGGAAATACCCACAACTCACAGAATCCTCTCCACTGACACTCCTGACGGAAAGGTCTGGGGTTCCTGTCTGCTGTAAAGCACTGTTTTCACACTAGCAATCTTCCTGTCCTCTACAAACAGGGAGCCCCACCCCATGCCCACAGTAATGATCTGACCTTAATGGTTTCTTTTTACTGCTATGAACTGATTGGCAACTCCTAAGATGCTCTTTGTCACTCTGGAACAAGATGAACAAGCAGGGAAAGAAATTCTCCTGGGAAAGAGCTCCTGCAAAGGCCTTCCTAGTAGAAAGAGCTCTGCAGTCAGGACCCAAATTTAAAGTCTCTTTGTGTGCACAATACTAACTACATGACCCAGTGTGTGACCAGAGTAGTTTAGCTATACTTACAATGACTTAAAAAAAAAAAAAAAAAAAAAAAGCAAAGAACTGAAAACATAATCCCTAGCAAGGTCATTTAATAACACATATATTTCTAAGTTGAAGACATATCTTATAGTGCCTGTGAAATTGTGCAAGACTGCTTGAGGAAAAAAAAAATAGTGTTAGGCTGGCAAGATGGGTCAGTGGGTAACTGTACTTTCTGCCAAGCCTGGCAACCTGAGTTTGATCCCCAAGATCCACATGATAAGAAGAGAGAATTAACCTCTGCAAGTCATCCCTTGACCACCACTAGAACACCAGAGAGTACATATGTATGTACACACACTAAATAAATAAATAAATAAATAAATAAATAAAGTGTTTAAAAAAAACCAAATGATCTATGTCCTTAAATACCAAATTACAGTTCATTGCTATGTTGGCAAGCACATAAAAGTTTTTAAGATAAAAGAAGCCATGGCATCTCAAATCATGCATGTTTCTGAACATGGCAGGCAAATCCATTAGGTGCTATGGGTTTATTTTATGATACAACGATTCATCTGTCCCAAGGGCTAGGCACATCCGAAGCATCTTCTCAGCCCCTGTAAATATAAACAGATCAGAGGGAGCATGTCTCCATCTAGTAGGGAAGCCACCTATCACCTGCTGGGAAGAATTCTTGGCAGATAACAAAACCAGCAATGAAGAAAAAGAGATGGGAACTGGATGAATTTTAGGCTGACAGTGACAAACCCCTCAAAATGAAGACATCCTTGATAGCAACAGAGAATACACAACTCATGAAAAGGCTCCACTAAAGATGTCACCTCTATGCCCCTTAGCAATGATCTCAGACCTCTTTCAAAAAAGAAAACGGAGCGGGGCGTGTTTCTGTGGATGTCAGAGATGCTTCAGTGTGCTGGAACGCAGGATCCAAACCCAACTGACATGATAATAATCGGGGCATGCTAATCAGATTGTGTAAATGTCTGGTGCACGGCACAGCCATGGTGTCCCCATGACTGATCTTTTATGTACAACAGCTCTGTCTATTACTCTCAGAAAGGCCTCAGTTACAGCTAGTGTATCAAAATATGCACTCTTGGTGCTCCTTGGTACATGTGCCTTTAAAAAAAACAAAAAAAAACAAAATGAGGGGCTGGGGATGTGCTTGCCTGGCACACACAAAGCCCTACATCCATTCTTCCAGCACCATATCAACCTGTCATGAACACATGCCTGTGGTCCCAGCACTTAGGAGGGAGGAGCAGAAGAATCAATAGGTCAAGGATATCCTTAGCTACAAAACAAGTTCAAAGCCAGTCTGGGATTTTTTTAAAAAATGTAAAAGGAAAGGAAAAAAAAGGAAACCAGATATGGTGAGTCCTGTAATCTCGGCCCTCTGAAGAGTGAGATAGGATCTCCATGAATTCTATACCATCCTATGCTACATAGAGAGCTGCAGGCCAGCCTAGGCTATCAAGTGTGAAGATAGATAGATAGATAGATAGATAGATAGATAGATAGATAGATAGATAGATATAAAAATAAATAAATAAATACAAAAATAAATAAATCATAATTGCACTTGCACATTTAAAAATTGTCCCCAGGGCTGGGGAGGGGATAAGGGCACTAGCGGGATGGCACACTTGCCTTTGCTAACCTCATTATCATCACTGAACCACCAACATGCTCGGGCTACAGAATACAATGGAAAGGATGCAGGGCAGCAGACAGGGGAGCTGGGGAAGACTTGAGAATTATCTTATTAGAATCACTAGCTCAGAAAAAGATGCATTCCTTCCAGATATGAATGGCTCTTGCATGTGCACGCACACACACACACACACACACACTTCTCCACAATGCTACTCCTTCAAGGTCATTTATCATCAGCACAACAACCTACTAATGTTTTATTAAAAGAAGAATCTCAGCCTAGGACTGCCAGACCTTACCCAAGCCCCACTTATCAAAGGTGTTACTCTGGCTGACAGGCAGCTGCTAAGTGGCACAGAGTTTACGTGACTTTATATGTGGGGAAAAAAAAAAAAAAAAAAAAAACCCTACAGGCAAGCACAGTACCTTAGTCCCCATTAAACATTCTGTAACAGCACCTCCATAAGCTGGACTTAGCATTTTAGCCTGCAGGGAGCCCTTGAACGCACACAACCAGCCAAAATTTCCTGGCTAATTTTAACCCTGTAGAGTCTGGTACACACTAAATTTTAAAGCCACACAGCAGCGAAATATGTAGTCTGCCTGAAAAAGACATTCCTTGGCCTTTGAGGTTACAGCTTGACTTGTTGAAAACAAAACAGAACTTTTAGACAATTGTCCACTGAGAAATGTAACAAACTATATAGCTAGAAGGCTTCAGACACCCTGGTAAACAATGTTTTAGTGAAGATGCTCTCTAAAGGTCTGAGGGCAGCCTTGTTCAGTTCAGATCTGCACTCACAGGCCTCTCTGGAATGCAAATGACACACCTGAAATACTAGGAAAGAGTAGTCAGGGGATTGGGCTCCTAATAACACCATCCGGGTAGAAATCGTCCCCTAGATGATTTCACACCCAAAAGTTACCTTCTAGTTAGTATTTCAAATTTTCCCTATCCGTGGTGTTGTCTGTGAATCTGGAAGGGACTGTACCTGGAAGTGGAATGTTAAGACTGCCGGGAGGAGATCCCAGAAGAAAATGCAGTCTCAGATGGAAAGTCCGGGAATCCTGGGGGGGGGGGGGGGGGGGGAGGTATTATTCGGAAAAGAGGAGAGGTGGGGAAGGAAAGACTGGGATGATGCGGAAAGGGCTAACCAGATTGCTGTAACAAGGAGTTCCTGCGTTTCTTTGGCGCTGAAGGCTCAGAGGTGAGCAAGGGGCTGGGAAGTATCTGCAGTGTAAAAACAGTCAGGAAGGAAGCAGCAGCGCCAAGAGGCACTTAGAATCTTATTAGAGTGAGGCCAGTCTTTCCCTGCCTACCACACAGTGTGGAAATCCCGAGCAGCCACCCTCCCCTTGTTCACACACACACACACACACACACACACACACACACACTCATCACTTGCTTGCAGGCACACACTTTGCTGCACTCGGTATGCAACAAGCCAGCGTTTAGAGAACGACAGATGTTCATGATGCCCACCCTCTGTAAATTCTTTCATGAAGCACGCGCGCGCGTACACACACACACACACACACACACACACACACACACACACACACACACGGTTCCCATGCGCTCTGTAAGCCGTCGTCACAAAAACCAGCATGGCACCATGCCGGGAACCGTGGGGACCACGGGAGCAAGCCTCCATGGCATTGGTATCTGCCTGACTTGGGGGCACCCTGAGAGCAGCCTTCTCAGCCCTGGCCAGTCACTACATGAGCGATGCCAAGTACGCGGATCGCGGTGTCTTCGCTCCATGACGGCGCGCAGACTCAGCCCCGAAGCCCCAGGGACAGAGAAAACTGGAGTCGCCACGCTAAGCGCGCCCCACGAAACACGCAGCTCTGCACCCTGGCCTGAGGCCGTCGGAGAGGTCCCTGGCCAGTTCTGGCTCCCGCAGCTGGGTAGCGCCCGCCCGGGTGCCTCCCGCTGGCTCGCCACGCTGTCACCGCACTGGGTCCTCTTGGTTTTCCACATGCGCGCACAGACACGCGTCCTGCCCTTCCCCGGCCAAACCGCCGGCACACCTGCACACATGTGGTGATGCAGACCCCTCCGGCATCCCTAGGGCGCCTCTGGCGGACCAGAGGCAGCCCCGCAGCCGGCTGTCACTCTACGGGAACGCTGCGGGGGGCTCCCAGGCGCCCCTTCCCCTGGGAGATGCGCGCCGCGACGTGGCACTTACAGTTCTCAGGAACTGGATCTCGTCCTCGCCTTCGCCCGCATCAGCCATGGCTCCGCGCTCCTGGCCGGGCCGGCTCCGGAGCCCGGTGGAGCCCCGCGACCGCGGCCACTTATGCTGCTGCTGCGGCGGCGGCAGCGGCGGCTTCTCTGGGCGCTCTAGTCACTGCTACCCGAGATGTTCTGGGGGCTCCAGTGGCTGCTCCTCCGGTCGCTGCCCCTGCGGCGGCCACAGCCAAGAAGCCGGAGGCGCTCCGGGGGCCGCGCTGCTGGTGCCGAGAGCCCAGCGGTCGGTCCCCCTGCAGCGCGGCGGAGGCGGGCGCGCGGGGGCGGCCGAGGCGCGGGGCCTCCCTGCGCCGCACGGTGCGGGAGGAGGGCAGCCCGGCGTGAGGACGCAGGGAGGAGGCCCCCACTGTCCGGCGCGCTCGGCCCCGGCTCCCGCCAGCGAGTGCCCGGAGCCCGCGGAGCCCGGCTAGTGCAGCGGCGGGGGCGGGCTGGGGGCGGGCGGGGAGGAGCTGCCAGCCCCGGCTGCTGCAGGTAATCCGCAGCCCGCTCCTCCGGCCGCCAGCGCCGGGGCACAGCGCCGCTTACTGGCTGCTCGAGGAATCAGCCGGCGCGAGCCAGAGCGCTCAGCCAGCCACTGCACCTGTGCCCTTCCTGACCTCAAGTCCAACAAGCTCAGCTTCCCGCTGAGCCGCGCTACAGCCCTTGCCACCCATTCCCAAGGCCTCTTGGATTGCACGGGGAAACTCTACTGCTCCGCCGGTGCACAGAATGGGGAGCCTCTCAGTGTAGTGGAGATTTACACGTGGACTCCCTCCATTCGAGATAGAAGTGGTTTTCTTAGTTGGGTCAGAATGCACCAGACTCATCCATCACAGATAAGTTCTCACCACAAGGAACCTGGTGTGGATGGATGGTCGGGGAGTTTTAACCAATTATTCAGCGACAGGGGTGGGAGAGACAACAGGGGTGGCTGAGTCATTAAGGGCACTCACTGTTTTTGTAGAGGACCCGGTTCGGTTCCTAGCACCCACCCAAGACAGCTCACGACCACCTATAACCCCACGTTCCAGGAGACCCAATGCCCTCTGACCTCCACGGGCACCTGACGGTTACTTCGTGTCCATACATTCATGTAGGCACATACGCATAGTTAAAAATAAATATATATTAAAAAGTATTCAACAACGACAGCACATCACATGATCTGACAACAAAGTAGGCACCTTGCCATGCATTGTGGTACAAGGCACATGAGTTCATAATGCACCTGCGCAAAGAATTACAATAGACTATGGAGAAATGAGGACCAGTCCGAATCACTGAATGACTTTAAACTCACACCGAGGTATCCTTTATTCGCCCTGAGAGATAAAAGCTAAACATTCTTCCACAAATGCGGTATCTAAGCCTCACAACGCTGCGTGTAATCATAAGCAATCTAACCCCCATTTTAAAAACAGCTGTAGGCCAGCTATATGGCTCAGCTGGTGAAGACACTTGCCACCAATCCTGACTATCTGAGTTCAATCCCAGGGACCCATGTGGTCAGAAGAAAGAACTCCAACAAGTTCTCCTCTGCCTCCACACACAGCCTCATACACATAATAAATAAATGTTTTTAAAAATACTATGTAACTATGACTAAGAAAACAAAATGTTGGAAGCAACTGGGACAAGAAATCCAGCACGTCTTTTTCTTAGTTTACAGTGTTTTCATTTATATCACTGAAAAATATTATGGAGAAAGAAGCTTTCCAAAGTGCCCAACCTATACATGTTCAGGAATTATGAAATAAATAATTCTGCATTAACTTATCTCTGCTACACATGCTACAGCATCTGATACATCAGTAAAACTGGCCAGAAAGTTTCACATGGGTGGGTTACATTGTGTTTCCACCTTTCCTATCTTTGACCTTAGGAAACCCTTAGAGTTAGGGTTTTTGTCCATTTCCAAGAAAATAAATGTCTGTCTACAAATATTCTCATTCTGCAGTGGGCTATCTGTATTTTAGAAGGGTACCTCCACCATCTTACCTGAAAACTTGGCAGACTCTTGTATCCAGAGGAAGAAACTAGAGGATTGTAGCTAAGCCATCCAAAAGGTAAATTAGAAAAAACAACCAGCCCTGTAAGGAAGGATTTCAGAACTTCTCATGTTAAATATGCTTATTTTAGAAAAACAAATATGCCGGGCAGTGGTGGCGCACGCCTTTAATCCCAGCACTTGGGAGGCAGAGGCAGGTGGATTTCTGAGTTCGAGGCCAGCCTGGTCTACAAAGTGAGTTCCAGGACAGCCAGGACTACACAGAGAAACCCTGTCTTGAAAAAACAAAACAAAAGAAAGAAAGAAAGAAAGAAAGAAAAACAAATATAATGTGCATATAAACCTTATGCCTAGAGTCTTTAACTCTAGACATGAGTTACGCAGAATTAGCAAGTGAACATTTTCATAGGCACATAGACAATAGAGAGGGGAAGGCTATTTTGAGTTATTATGAATATCCACAACTTTATGTGGTTTTCAGCTTTTATGAAAATGTTTCTTTTTCCCTAGGTTCATATTGCATATATTCCATTTTTATGTATGCTGCTGGAACATGTTTTCTTAATGTTGCTTTATTTCTCTAGACTCCTATTCATATTTTATTTTTAATACATTTTAATGAAATATAATTATATTGCTTTCCCTCCCCCTTTCCTCTTGCCAGCCCTTCCCAGCTACCTTCCCTCAAACCTCACCCATGTCCTCCACCCTCAAGTTGATAGCCTCTTTTTCTCTTATTATTGTTATATAAATGTGTGTGTGTGTGTGTGTGTGTGTGTGTGTGCGCGCGCGTGCGCGCGCGCGCACGCACGTGCATTCACAAATACATATAAATACAACCTGCTTGGTCCATTGTTGGTTTTATCTGTGTTTGGTTTCAGAGCTAACCACTCTGCACTGGGCAACCAATAAGGGAGCTCGTCCATATTATTTGTCTTTTGGAATGTTAAATGGATAGCGCTCTGTATTAGATCTTTGTTACAGTGTGAAAGTTTAAAGAATTATCTTTCTAATATATTCCTCCAAAATGGGCAGCCCCCTTTATGATTAATTCTGTATCTTCCAAAAAGAAAAAAGAAAAAAGGAAGAAAACCATACTTCCTGTTGTTGTTGTTGTTGTTGTTGTTGTTGTTGTTGTAGGGCCTGAGTTGGTTTGGTTTAGAGAACCAAATGCTATGTGGTCCATGTTGCCCTTAAACTTCCTACCACTGCTTCCTGAATGCTGGAGTTATAGGTATATTCCATTATGGCCAAGTCAAATGTACCTTTTCTCCCATGTATGTGTGGTATGTATGGTATGTATGCATGCATGGTATGTATGTATGTATGTATGTATGCACGTATGGTATGTATGTATGCATGTGTGCATGCATGTATTATGTATATACTGTAGGGGTGCATATGACACATGGCACACATGTGAAAGTCAGCTTGTCACAGTTGATTCTCTCCTCCCTCCACATGGGTCCCATGGATGGAACTCAAATCATCAGGCTTGGCACCTTTGCCTGCAGAGACATCCCCCTGAAATCCAAATTTCATTGCTCTATTAAAGAATTTTTTGTAGTTACCTAGTTCTGAATGGTACAGCATAATTCACTGTTAGCTTGTCAGACTCTCGACATCTTTAAAGAACAAAACATTAGAACATAAGATTACCCATTAGACTTACCATTTCCTATTACCCAGTGACATAAATTCAAAATACTAACTTCGTCCTCAGTTGCTGAAGGTTCTCTAAACTTCCTATGTGCACCTTCCCTAGGACAGTGTACCAGAAGTTCTGCAGAAACATCACCACAAGTCAGTCCTCGGGTGACATGGCCTGAATCTTTGGGTCAGCATCATGACAAATAAGTGGAAATGACGTGAAGGACAATCATTATGAAGATGAGGAAGTTAAAAAGGATAATGAGGATGACAATGATGACAATGATGATGATGATGATGATGGAGATGAAGATGAAGATCATGAGGAGGAAGATGGAGATGAGGATGATAATGATGAAGATAGCGTTGATGAAGATGATGCAGAGGAGGATAGAGAAGATGCCGATAAAGTGCTATCTGTTGAATATTTACTATGATCCAATCATTTTATTTTTTTTATTATTTCTTTTCATCTTCACATATTGCATTTTAGAAAGAAGGAACTGAGTCTCAAATACCTTACTTTATCCAGGGCCATACAGCTGCTGAGTGGTGAGGCAGGGGTCTGGAGATACCATGACCAAGCTCCTGATAATGATGTGTTCCTCACATATCCTGATCCCAGAGTAGAGAGTTCAAGATTCTAGTCAGCACGGACTATCAAAGGCTCTGGCACAGATCTCTCCCTGGTTGCAGGGTAATCCAGGGTCCTCATAGCTCTTGGAATGCCAAATAAATGCAGGGGAAGACAGGGCTTACTCTGTGTTATAAATAAATCTGGCTATGCGTTCCTCCTCACTTCAGATGCTTAGGGAAAATTGGTTTTCTGAGAGTTTAATGTTACCCATCACTACATTATCCATTCCTTTTATTGATCTTAAAATTATTAAGCTCCAAACCGTAGTCAGCACTCAAGGTTAGAGGGTCAGGACTGAACTACACAGAGAAGAAAAGAGTCGATATGATGCACATGGTGGGATCAGAGGAGACCTACTCATCACAGAAAATGATGACCCCCCCCCCACATGACAGCTTACTAACTAACTAACCGCCTTCTCTGCTGAAGGAAAATGTGGGTTTAGAAAATGAGTGTCCCTGTGGAGCCATGCATTCTTGAGGAGGTGTGCTCTCCTACAGAGCTGCGGGTTGCTGAGATGTGTATAGGTGTCTGGGAAGATGGTTTCTGAAGAAGTGGGGGTTTTCTGAAGAGGTATACATTCCTGAGGAGAGGGCTTCCCGAGATGTGGGACCTTGAGGAGATATAGGTTGCCGAGGAGATGTGAGATCCTGAAGGGATGTGGGATCCTAAGGATATTTGTGTTCTTAAAGAGATTTGGCTTCCTGATGAAGTGTAGGTTCCCAAGGAAATGTGAACTTCTAAATTGTGAGCCTCTGGAGAGATATGGTTCCTGAGGTGAACACTGAGTAAGCAACTGGCAGATTTGGCCTTAACTTATATTTATACTACAATGATTCTTATATATCAAGAGAACATGGGTTTCAGACACCATGAAAATACAAGTGATCAGGCCCCTCATGGAAAATGATATATTTTGTGTTATTTCAAGCCTATACACATGATTATACCTACATATATAATCAATCCTACATTCTTTACATCATCTTTAGATTACTTAAAACTAATTAATGTACCTGTTATGCTACTAGTTGTTACATTGTTTAGGAAGTAATGACAAGAAAAATGTCTGTACACATTGTGTGATACTATTCCCATGAAGACACGAACAAACCCTTTCACAGCCCACATAGTAAACCTATGGCAGACCTCAGTAAGGGCACCACCAAAGTCCAACTTGGTAAACCAATGGCTTTTTGCTGTTTCCTTTGTTTGTTTGGTTGGTTCGTAGGTTGGTTTGGAGACAGAGTTCTTTGTGTTGCCGTGGCTGTCCTAGAAGCAGCTCTGTAGAGTGGGCCGGTCTCCAACTCACAGAGAGTCACCTGCCTCTGCCTCCTTAGTCCTGAAATTAAAGGTGTGTGCTTTTAGTAAGTGGGTTTCACTAAGGTTACTTAAAGGAATATGGGTAATAGATTATTTATTTATAGGAGCAAAAATAACCCAAAGTCAGCTCTGTCATCAGAAGCCCATGCCAGCATGGGTGGTGGCTAGTTAAAACTTGAAACTTGGAGCTCACTACACAACTTACAGGCATCTCAACAGGTTACATTGTGTCTTTTCAATGCAACTTAGTTGGTCTGAGCTTCTTCCAGGCAACTTGGCTCTTTGTCTTTTCTGAGCACCCAGGATTGTCTGGGGGATGTTTCTCTGCAGGACTTACTGTTTTTATATACTTAGGAAGGGAGAAGTCTAATAAATCTGCTAAGTTCCAGAGATTTCCTGAATTTACTGAGTTTTCTTCCTGAGATTTAAGAAACTCCCCTGCAGGATCGATTGTTTCACCTCCTTTCTAGCACAGTGAGTCTCAACAAGCTTCTCTCCAAGATAGAATACCACAATAAAGTTGCGTTTGTTATCAAATAATTTTCACAAATAGTTGACTGGTTTTCAAATAATTCTGATGGACATTTAGCTGAATCTATGAGTGTAGAAGCCTCACATGTTAAGAGGCTGTCATGATTGTCTTATGCTCACAACATAAGAGTGCTTGCCATCATTTAAAACCAGAGGAGCACAATGGATCATCAAATAAAGAACTTCCATCTTGTTAGTCCACAAGTAAAAATAAGTTAGGTATTCTTCAAGTCTATAACATCTATGAAATTAACCAAAATAGCCCCCTCTTGTTTTCATCTTCCGTTTTACTCAAATGTCATATACATTAGATGTCTGCCTATACAGTAAACCATTGTTGTTGTTGTTGTTGTTGGTGGTGGTGGTGGTGGTGGTGGTGGTGGTGGTGGTGGTGGTGGTGGTGGTGTTGGTGATGTTGTTGTTGGTGGTGGTGGTGGTGGTGTCCCTGTTGGCCACAAGGCCACATCAATTCTAGCTTCACCTCAATTTGACTACAAGAGAGCCATGTGTTTATGGTAAATGAGATACTGTGAAGAGGAGGTTACACATTCCATCCAGAAAGGAAAAGTAGAACATTCAGGAAGATGTTGACACTGACTTCCACCATGCTTAACTGAGTACAAATGGAATAAGGTTTTTCATTATTTTTTTTAAAAAGTCATCT
The DNA here is from genome assembly GCF_011762505.2 of Arvicanthis niloticus. Classification (NCBI taxonomy): domain Eukaryota; kingdom Metazoa; phylum Chordata; class Mammalia; order Rodentia; family Muridae; genus Arvicanthis; species Arvicanthis niloticus. The sequence continues at coordinate 48,086,164 of NC_047665.1, read as the reverse complement.
TAACAGGTTTTTAAATTTGTCATTGAATGTTCTGAGCCTGGTGAAATTCTTAAAGGTGGCAGACTACAGAAAGTGAGTTTGAGAAGAGACTTTCTGAGCTCTAAGATCACCGTGCTCTACTGGGCTCCAGGTCATAACACTTGGCTAGGATTCGAGACTTACTTTCAGGCAGCAGACATACTGAGCCAGTAACAGGAATTTACACCAGTTATGGAGGACAAAGTCACTTAAGCCAGCACCTCCCTTTGACACTGTGTTCTAAGAGAGCTGAAGGCAGAGGCCAGGGCAGAGCAACCCCCAGCAGCCCAGTCGGCTTTACAGTTGATATTCACTCTGTGAGTCCAAGCATTTAGTATTCATTTGCTGTCATCACTGCCTGGCTCTGTGCGCTCCTCCCAGAATACAAAATGAGCAAGAAAGTGCTGGGTTCTTGGAGCTTACAGTGTCGTGTCATGCGGAAAGGGGAGTGCTATGACAGACACACATGGGAACAGGATGTGAAGGACATAGTGAAAGGCTTCTTGGGACAGGCCACTTGAGACTACATGGGAACAAATTATCGTCTATCATGTGGAAAGGCGTGGGCCCAGGAAGAGCAGTGGTCTCTGTTATTAAAGGACAACAGGAATAGGAATATCTCAGGGGTGAACCCAAGAGTCAAAGGCTGGCTCATCTTAGGTATATTATTCACTCAGATCAAGCCATGCATTGTACAATAATCATTGAGCATATGTATGTACGTGTGGAAGTATTTAATGTGTATGTATGTATGTATGTATGTATGTATGTATGTATGTATTTCAGGCAAAATTTGGGTGAAGCAGGACTTTAGCAGGCACGTTGAGTTCCCTTAAATTCCATTTTAATTCAGTCAGGTCCTTAGAAATCTATCTCCTGGGCCATAGTAATGGATTTTCTGTATTGGGAGTTCTCAACTTTCTCTTCTTACCATAGCTTCTTATTAATACTTTGTTTAAAAACTAGAACTGTTACCCAGTGCCTACTAATCACTGGGTGCTGGGGTAGGTGGTAAAATTAAGTATAAGGAGATTGTGAGTTGGTCACTACTCTCTCAGCTTTAGGCCCAGGAACAACAAAACAGGTAGCAAGTACTGGCCCCACTGCAGAGAGGCAGTCTGGGACAGTCTGGAGAAAGATCTGTGTAGATCTTTCAGAGGAAACGCCGGGCACCGATTTTTGAAGCTCAGCCTTTTGAGGGCGTATGAAAGATGAGAGGCTGATTGAGGCCTTCCTCTCATCTACAGCTATTTTTAACTCACTCGCAGGCAAATCATGAGAACGCAGATGAAACCATCCAAATTAAATCTCTAGGCTATGACTTCTAACTGGTTCATCTAGATGCCATTTTTTTTCCTGCAAGGTTCAGAATAATGCCCGATTTCCTCAGGTGAATGGCCAGATGGCAACTCATACGTGGCACTTCCCAGGCTGAACCTCACCACCAAATACCATCCTAACCTACCTTGTTTCAAAGTCTTCCCCAAAGACCCAGGCGACATGCTTTGATTAACCTCACTCCTCACAATCAATCCACTGGCAACTCATGCCTACCAAACAGATCGCAAATCTGGCTGTTCTCCCATCTGCCAGTCTAAGCTGTCTGCACCCTCAGCCCACCTCAGCAGTCTCTTCTGTTTCCTTCAGCCTTCTCCAAACCATTCCTAACCTATCTCTTTGCACTTGAATAAA